>NC_054742.1:49704178-50304178 GCF_018143015.1 Lytechinus variegatus
TCAAGCATTTTGTAACACTTTGCCTCCCATATTGAAATTTTAACACTTTCAAAGCACAACCTTTACTCTTTTTGTGCCAGCTGGATCTGAGGAAATAACTGAATCTGAACAAAAGTTTATATCAGACATCTCGAGCATTTTTTCACTAAGTTTTTATCATTTAAAGTGGGTTTGAATTTCATTTTTCATTTAATACTTGTTTCTCCACACTTTTCCCAAGCTTTACAATGATTAACAAAAATGAAAATCAAGCCTAAGCCATTTCATGTAAATCACAGCTCAGTGTAAAGCAAATATCGTCGCGATGGCCTCGGTGTGTGGGAGAGTGGGGTGGGGAGCAATGCACTCTTAGAAGTGTTTTGGGCAAGGAAAGAAGTTGAAAAGGGTAAGAGAAAATGTTACTAGCTAAATTCCAGGTGTTCTTTATGATTAAGGTCTACTTTTATTCGCACAACTATTTCAAAGTTCTGCGCAAATCATTTTTCACTAACTTTTCAAAAGTAAGTGGTACTCACTTAAGCGGATTTTTTTTCGAAAATTATTGTCATTTGCTTAAATGGATCTGTAAAATGTGGAAAAATGTTCAGGATATTACAAATGTATAATTATACAGGATTTTTTCAAAGTGTAAACTTTTTTTGATACGCACAATAGAGTATTTTAGTTGCCATGTGTCATGGCGTGCTGATTCTAAACACAGTTGCAACTGACGATCGTCTGTACACACTTTTATTTGAAAATTGGCTCGTCTGAAAAATAGGTTGCAAGCGATCAAACTCCGCTAGCAGCCATTTTCTCATGTGAGAGACAAACGCTTTCATTCGGCGGGCTCGCTTTGTTTAGAACCAGGCCACCATTACACCCATGGCAACTTACCCTAAGTGACGTCATCGCTTCGGTATACCCTCTATTAACCCGCTTTTTTCTAGCTGCTAAAGGTGCTTGGTGCATTCTGCATTCAGGAAATTACTCCTGTCGGGTATATCCATTACCTAATGAGAGTGAATGTCGCTTCCAGAGCTCGGTGCATTAAGTTCATCGAAGTTAGCAAAGTTTCATTCTTATTTTAAGTCGATCAAAAAAGATGAAAGAAATTTTAGATTGTGCTATAAATTATTGTAGTACAGTGAATGATCACATGATGGATTTATGTAGGGGTGCAACCAATTGCACTTTTTGAAAGCGTGGATTGAGATTTATAATGAAGATAAAAATGAGAGCAATAAAAACTGATATCATTTATATGCGAGCAAAAAAACTACCAGAGGCTAGATAGTAAAATGTATAATGGCTGAAGTCCATTTTCACTACCATTTATGTAAGTATTTAGGAAGATGTATAACATGAATAAAGTGTCTGGTCTTTATTATTCAATTTGTCGTTATTACGCCTAACTTGCAGATTTAAAAAATTTCGCATTTTCATGATTTTTAACACGTTTAATTAGGTAGACACCCAGGTAATTTCTTACGAATTAAGCAAATCCAACTATAACAGTAAACGATCAGAGGCTACAAAGTACACTATTGTACCATCATCATCCAAAACATTATAGGGACTTTGTGTAACACAGGAGGGGAAAGATCCAGAGAACTGGAGAATGTTGAATACAATATGATTCAATCGGAATTAAAATCATTATTAGGATAAAAATTGTATATAAAAAGAACGAAGCAACGCAACCGTCTTCCATTCGTTTTAAGCGGGAAAACCATCATTTCAATTTGTGTTCTCGGAATTTTTCCAGTCCTATAACGCACATTCCCTTATACATAATATAAACTGCTCTATACATAACAGTATTGCAATAACGTTTGTTATAATAATGCTCATGATGATGATGATAGTACCTATTATTTGAAAAGTGCAAACGTTTTACAAAGGGAGGGAAAGGTATTTGCAAAGAAACAAAACATTCATATTTCAATACATATATATATCAATGGGAATGGAATTAGTACAATGGAAAAGTACAATGGAAAAGTACAATAAAACACCAAAGCTGATCGTAAATTAAATTTGCAACTGGGAGGTTACTTGATGGTCTGTTCAATCATGTGCTGTTGATTATGATATATGATTATAAATACCTTTGGATTAGGGGCATACACGTTGAGATAGAGACAATCTTCATGTTGACTTGCTAAGTATCGAAGTGATGGAGCCTGAGCACAAGCTGGTTTAAAAGCCGTTGCATTGTAATCACCAGACCAGGGAGCTTTGGGAATAGGAGGCCTAAACCGTTCTGGCGGCTCAGCGTATGGTATACCCTATTGCATAAGGGATTGCATGATGAGTTAATCAGTACTAAAATTGATATAGTGAAGTGTATTTTGTATCGTTTTCAGGAATATGATATTTTTGTGAAAATCGTAGACAAAGCATTGTAAGATTATCAACTCGATCAGTGTCATAAGTCAGCAATTCGTTTTTAGTCTTATGATTTTCGTTTAGATATCAATGTTCATCTTGCAAATTATAACATGTTTGTTTACGGCTGTTTCTGGGTATGTACATGCCAGATAAAAATAATGATAAAGCCCCTTCAGGAATGGAGTCACATATAGACACGGATCCTCACGGATCAACACGGCAATGCCGGCATGATCCGGGGAGGTCCGGGATAGTTTTGCCCCAGATGACTGTGAACACGGCATTAACACGGCAGCTTCACACTGATCTACACGGATCATGCCGGCAGAGCACGTCATCAACACGGACCAATACGTCAGCAACACGGACCTACACGTCAGCAACACGGACCAACACGTCAGCAACACGTCATCGACAAGGACCAACACGGACCAACACGTCAGCAACACGGACATACACGTCAGCAACACGGACCAACACGTCAGCTTAAGGATGAACACGGCAGCTGTATTGACCAGCACGGCAAATTAAAATCTGCTCATAATAATGAGCTGATATTTATTTATTTATTTATTCATTTTTTCATTTTTTCTCATCCTTGTCGTAACATTATATTATGATGTTTTTAAAAAAGATATCAAAACTCAAAACTTCCAATTTGTGATTGAAAACCTTTTTTTTTTCGGGTACGATATCCTTTATTTGTGATTTAAAACCGTTTTTTATTTCTATTTTTTGGCTTGTCAAATTTTTGGCGGACGATTTTGCCCACCCTGTGGAAAATCCTAGGTACGCCATTGATTTGATATCACTTTATTGAAATCACAATAAAGGAAAGAAATTTTCCAATTCAATAAAAAACACAACAAAAATTAAGATAGGCCCAGGTCATGACACATAACTGTCGATGAAGGGCAGTAGTATAAAACTTAACGTACAATTTCGATGTAACAGGTACATAACATTTACATATAACATATTTAAAAAAAAATGAAATGTGAAATGATAATAACAGACAAAGTTGGGGTAAATATTAGAAAAAAAAGATAAAACGAATTATTAATACATGCACTAAGTTTACAAATATTAGGTTGGGGCCAATCGCCAAAGCGTAAGAAAATATCCTGAATCACTTAATCATTCATTTAATCATAAATAAATTAAGCATGTTTGTGTCAACTGTTTAACAACTACTGAAAAGTTCATAAAGTAAATAGCTTTGTAAAGATTTGATGGGAAAAAAGAACACGGACTGCCACGGATACTCCAGGCAGCCACACGGACCTACACGGCAGCTACACGGACCTACACGGCAGCCACATGGACCTACACGGTAGCCACACGGACCTACACGGACCATCCCGGATGGCTTTGACAACCCGGCAGTCCACGGATGACGCCGGATGTTTTTGACAGTCAAAAACTGCCGTGTTGGCCTCCCGGATGTTCAAGGACCAACACGGACCACCCCGGACCTCCAAGGATGCCCAAGGCGCCAACACGGATCTCTCCCCGGACCACCCCGGATCAGATCCGGGGTCTATATGTGACTGGGGCTTTATGGACTAAAACGTAGTTTGCTCGAGAGCCTTTCAAAAGTTAATGCGAGATCGAAATTAATAATGAAAAATAAGCAGACAACATGAACGCTTATATCTATTAGTTTATTGTATTGTATATTTTATATACTTTGGAGATACAAAGTGAAATGAAAGAACATAATTATGCGTTGTTTCCTAAAAAATAAATCCGTCAACGGGTGAACAGTAGTGGGCATAGAATTCTTTAAATCGTCAAGTTTTGACAACATCGCATCTTTTGTACAAGTTAACATGGTGCACTATTCGCTTGAAATTCTACACAGCAAAGCTAAATAGGTGACAAAGTGAATTATCTAGCTCAATATTACTATTCTGCGATGGATATTCATTAAACCAACGCTTTTCGATTATCATGCATTTAAAACCCACACCTCAGAATGTCTGGATATAACTGGATGTAAAATGACTTTAATGCATCTTATTTTGGACCCGAGTGTTGCCTTTTCTCTCCAATAAATAAAATCTGCCGGTGTTGGCAAGAAATATTAAAGGAATGATTTAGTTTTTCAAAGTCAATCCTTTATGATTAGGTCTAAAATTGAACAAGAGTTTTTTTTAGAAAGTTAAACATTGACATAATTTCGTTTTTATATGTTTGTAATCTTCTTACCTGGAATACGTCGACGTACTTTGTAATGTTTAAGAATTCATTCTCATCGAATAGCACTGTTTTTCCTACGACGACTCCTTGTGAGACACTCCTTCTCGGAGACTGTGCTGACGTAGTCGAAAAGAATACGATTATGACCAACACTTCGAAATATTTAGCCACCTCCATCTTTACGCTGATTTACACCGAATCGTCAATTTTAACAACTAAGCATATTAAGAAGCATTTGTAGAATAAAAAAAACACGGTGTAAACGCAGGCAGTGATATGGAAAGAAATAAAGTAGCGAGCGAGGTTGATAAGCGCGATTAATTCTTTGCCTCTAAATTCCAATTATGTTCTATATTCTTCACCAATACCATATGTCAAGGATGTCTACCTGATGTGAATTCGATTTAATCACAGTATGCATGCGATTGGAAATTGATTGGCTACGCACATTGACTGGTACTTGATGTGAAATCATAGAGTTAATGAAACACAATAAAGAAAGACTCAAGGGTTTGACAAAGATTTTGAGTTCAACTACATTTTTATTCAACAGTTATTCACATCTCTAATTTCTCCACCCTTACATGCTAGTTAAAAAAAAATGTAATGATTGACACTTTCATACTTTTCTATTCGACAATACATGATGAAAGTTGAAGTACCAAATAACTATTGGGGAAGTTAAGGGAGAAGAGTACGTAGAAAGGTTCTGTGATGAGGAGTGATGTTGGGAAGAGCTTTCCGTTACCGTTCTGTGTGAGAGTTTGTTACGAGCACCTCGTTTTAAGCGAGGTACCCCCCCCGGTGGGGGTGTGCCGCGGGTGAGAAAAAAAACGGGGGCATTGGAGCGGGCTTATTGTAAAAAGGAGGGTCCTCGGAACGGGCTTCGGAACTACAAATGTTTGTGAAAAAAAGGGGGTCCTTGGAACGGATCGCCAGCGTGTGAGTTCGTATATGCATCCCCATGGAACGGTCATGGATGATATGCCAGGCGCGGATCCAGGAGGGGGCCGAGCCGGCCCCGGCCCCCCCCCCCTATTTTTTGACAACCTGCAGAAAAAGTGTACTCTTTAACTTGATAGAAACTACGAAAAACAGAAAGAAAAGTAAGAAAGAGGTATTATAACCATGATGTGTAATTTACATGCAGCCTCCGACCCCGAAAGGAAATAAGAAAAGGGTGAGGGGAAGAATCGGAAAATAGACTTTATATATAAAAAAAATTCGCTCGCGCTTCGCGCTCGCATAGCCTGTGTAATGAGTCCCATTCAAGAGGGTTAATTGCCTGTGTAATGAATCCCATTCAAGAGGGTTAAATGACACTTAATATATCCAGTTCTTATATCAATTTGCTCACAATGTTTTAGCTCGCACATCAAGCTTTTATTATTTTGTTTGATTTACACAAATTGTTATATCAACATTTTCAGGCTCGCGCTGCGCGCTCGCATTGTTTGATTTGTGAGATACCTATCCTCTTTGGAAATTCTTTCGAAAATTTGTCAAAATGCTCCTTTATCTGTTTATCATGCCAGTATATCAAAAAAAAGCTCGTGCTTCGCGCTCGCATTTAATTGTTTGAGACACACAGCTTGTTCCTTATTTAAATAAATATGCGCTTAGACTGTCCAGTTTTCAGGTCGGAATATAAAAAATTTTGAGCTCGCACTCATTTAATTGGTGATACTTGTATCCTCTTCATTAATCACTAAAAACAGTCCTAATTGAGTCCCTTTTCACGTTACTATAATAAAATTTCGGCTCGCGCTTCGCGCTCGCATTGTTTACTTGGATACTTATCTTTGTTCATGATTATAAAAACTGCTCAGAATCTTCAGCTCTAAGGACATAAAATATCAAAGAATTTTAGCTCGCGCTTCGCGCTCGCATTATATATTAAGACCACATGAGATACCTTATCTTGTTTATAACAATAACAACTAACATATACTTAAAACTTCAGTCTTTTTATAGGACTACCCCCTGAAAAACCAACAAAAAAATCAGATTATAGCGGCCAATCAAGAAAAATTTTGATGAAAATATTTTTCGGCCCCCCTATTGGCGAAAGCTGGATCCGCCCCTGTATGCAGCTAGGGCGGCCTCTGCTCGCGGAGAGCTGAGGCGATGGAAGACATGCTCTGCGGCCGCTTTTCACCAAAATTGCAGCTCATTTTAGCAGATCAACGCGATGGGAACGGCGTAACGAAAAATATGCGAAGATTTGGAGCGGATTTCTTTCTTCTTTTTTCTTGATAAGAAGAAAATGCTATGCCTTGGAGCGGCTTTCTTTGTTTTTCTTCTCAATAAGACAAAAATGCTATGCCTTGGAACGGAAATTTGAGTGTAAAAATGGGGGTCCCCTCCGCGGCACATACCCACTATGCATTATATACTGAGTGCCCCCCCCCCCCCGGTACCCCGTGCCTTGGGTGAGGTAACCGAAATCCTGCATCTATATATCCTATAAATTGCCAGACACAGACGTTCTGCAGAGGGCCCTGATGGAGGGGCATTCAAGCCATAAATAAAGCTCGCCCAGCTCAGATGGGGAGACATGTTCACAGAATGCCCGATGAGCGTTTGCCAAAGAAACCAGCGAAGAGACTTCTCTACGGAGAGCTAACGGACAGCAAGCGCTCTCATGGTGGTCCGAGGAAGCGTAATAAAGATTCCCTGGGACCCGTCTTACAAAGAGTTACGATTGATCTGATCAGCCTCAACTGTATGGAAATCCATCCGTATGTTATATTTTTTGTACAGGAAATTTGCACAATGTCCGTTGTAAACAAAAAGAAGCGAACTAAGTTTTCAAGAAAACGAATGAATGTATGAATATACATCATATCTAGAAAATATCGTGAACAAACTTTCATTTTAGATGTTGACATTGTTGGCCGTTCGTAGTTGTGGTTGATCGGATCCATCGCATCGCAACTCTTTGTAAAGACGGGACCCTGAAGTTTCCTGTGGCATCAACGCCGAGACCAGGGAAGGAATCAGCAGATGATCGATCTGCCTGGAGCAACAGTGATGTGTGTAAAGCAAAGAGTCAAGACGTGTGGACTAGCAAGAATAAAAAAGAAGCCAGCTTCAAAAATATAGAGCAAGCGCCATCACTGTGCTTCTGCTTGTCAAATTACTCTGCACCAGACTTTTCGGACGAAGATTAATTGGTCTCTTCAGCCGTCTTCGAACCCGCAAGATTTTGTGAAGTTGTAGTCGTCATCGCAAGCGAAAAACAACAAAACATCATGTAGGGGTAAACCACAAACATCGCAGCTACTATGCCAGCGTCTAAAAATGTGGTGCATCGACCTAATAGTGCTAAAGTCACTATTAAAATTCACATTTAAGATCTGTAAATACTTTTGAAACTTAAATAACTTTTCTTTTGTTTGCATAATCATAAAATACATCGGGGTATACAATTATTAGATTATACGTTTACAAACTTTATACAGGTTAGAACTGATATGATTTTGCCAGCCTTTCCAGGACCGTACATGCTTACGTGTAAACAAACATGTCGTTACGCACAAATGCGCGTGTAATCGAGATTCAAAGAAATGTATTACTCTTGTCTTTCTCTATAAATGCTTATTATAAGAACACTTTAAATGCTCCATAAGATAACAAACAGGTACAATGATTAATTGTACCTGTTAATAATCTCGAAAATAAATCAACTTTGTGGTTAATTGTAACGACAATGACATTACAAACTGCCATCAATGGCACTCGTAGTAATCGTATGACATCGCTGAGCCGTTCCAACCTAATTGTGGAATAAATTTAGGCCTAATTGGGGTGAAATTCTGGACGAACAAGTAATTTCTGCAATCCTAAATCTAATATAAAACATCATCCAATGAGAACCAGTTTTAACTAAACTTTGACAATATATTAATTTGACGGCAATTGATTTAAATGCAGCTTAAGCATCTGCCATTAATCTTGGTGTTATTTTATACATATGGCAATATTTTTATACAATGACGTGAGATGGTTCCAAAAATCATCCCTTTATTAAGCACCCTTCCCCCTAACAATCCTTGTGATCACCCTGGCTAACTGAAAAAAGTCCACGATTAAGAAAACAAAAGAATGATAAAGAGAAAGAAAGACGGGGTTGCGATTTATGTACAACGTGTATTACTATGCCCGAAGGTGCAATCAAGTTATGCGCATTATTATGAACATCCGTTTTTGTAAGAAGCAAAATCCTTTCTCCATTCTTGCATCTTCTCCATCCAGTTTGAAAATCCATGTCTCCATTGTCTTTGGGAATCATCAACTGATTCTAGAGGATTCAATGAAAAATAAAACAATACTCTCAATTTATTAAAAAAAACGATCAAATTGTTATGTATCCATGCTCATATTTTCTGTATTTATTGCCATGTATTATAATGTTATGTCGTTCAAACAAGCTTATTTAAATAAAAAAAAATCAATCGTTTTCATAACTTTAAAAGTAATTATATTGATGTCTTCCTAGATGGCAATATTATTCAATCATTATGTCTCTTATTTGACGCGGGTATATTCTCGTACGTGCAACATGCATACTATACTTGAATCATGACAGAAGTTTCATGGAAGAATAATTTTACCGCTTATTGTGTTGCGGGGAACTTACGTGTCGAAAACTTAAGTTTCGGGAAAAAGGTATTCCAGAATTGGCATTCACTCGCCCTGTCAGCCCTGCCCTCTCCTAACTGCACATCCAAGATCTTGTGACGTAACTCTGGGATTGTAAATTCTGGCCATCCATAGGATCCATCGTTGGGTGCGACGTCAGCGTCCGACTGGCTGGGATTGCTGCAAGAAGGGGAACAATGTGTAAATAATACAACGGGGTGTTTATGTGATCTAGAGTTCAAACATTTAATCAAACCATTTGAAGGGACACTATGAAGAAAAAACAAACAGAGCAAAATTCACAACAAACCCTGTCTTTGCGAAGTTAGTCCAGAATCGCATCATGTTGACTGCGAGTGTCTTCTCATCGTCTGTTACATTTTGACCGTGGACATTGTCGAGTTGGTCGATGAAAGGTCCACCCCAAACGTAAAAGAGTTCCTCTGCATGTCCTGCACCTAACCATGGGGTAAATGGTAGAACGCCAACTACATGGAAATAGCTCCTGTAGTCAAATAAAAAATAAAGCCAGGTTTATATTCTTGGAAAATCACCACACTTCTAAATACCTACAAAGTGTTAATTAATCGAAGAGGGGGACCGAAATTTCAGCGTGAACACAGGGGCAATTTGTGGTAAGAAATTTCAGACTTTATAGCTTTTTAAAGAATAAAGAGCATGACTGCTAATTGAAGATCGTCTCTAATCCATACGCATCTTTCTCAGTATTAAGATTTTACTAGAGAAGAAAACTTGTGTGTTTCAGTGAACAGAATGTGGTAAATTTAATAAATTAATGCAGGTGGTATGATAACAATTTTGAAATTCATCCGCAACTTTGCTGTTTTTATTGACAGGACATTTGGGTTTATTACAGCAGGATGTTAGTTCTACGGTAAACTTAGCAGAATCTTATGTCATGTTTAGATAAATCACTGAATGGACTTACGAAGTTGTAACTGGATAGTTGAATATATATCGATAGACCGTATCACCTGCAGAGACATGCGCCCTTATGATAGCATCTGTAGGACACTTAAAGGAGAAATCCCCTACTGCATCCACTGCAGACTGAAAGTAATCAGAGTTCGGATCATCTGCAATAGACCAGTCAGTGTACTCATGGAGTACAGCATCTAATAGAATATCCATGCTGTCCGGGGAGAGAATGTTTTCGGCTATGAGTGTATTCCCAAGGAATTCCTCCAATTCGGACTGTTTGATTGGTGGTGGTGTTTCAGAGTAAGCGTAAGGCCAGAAATATTTTAGCCACAATTCAAATGTACCCTCGTCTCTTGTGGTTCCGGCCAAAATTGATGCTTTCTTGAAGTCTCCGTCGGCGTAGAGATTCATTGGTGTGTCTTCCAAGAACGCACCATCAACGTTTACACGATAGGACTGACCGTACACCTGTAAGCAAGTACAATCAATGGAAAATACGAGAAATAGATAAGTCAATTAACCTTCATCGTCTCTTAAATTGTTTAGAAGGGGGAACTAGAATAATATTATTGTAAGAAAAAGTCATCAGCATTCGTAACAACATATTTTATTAAGAAAAAATAACTGTCATTCTTGACGACTTAACCCAGCGTATGCCGAGTTACGTATAATAATTAAATCGGTTTCATTTGTTTCAACTTCTTGACATCAAGGATCGGGATCGAAGGATCGGATTTCGACATAGGTTGGTTCAAAGTTCCCTATTACCTGATCTGCTACAGCCCAAAGTTCACTGGACTCTATTGCCTGCAAGCATGCTACTAGATCAGACAGGGGTTTCAGGTTACATCCAAATGCTTGTCCTATCTTTTTAGCATTCTCCACCTCTTTCTCGGGGTTATCTTCAAAAGCCCATCCAGAGAATGCTGTGCCACTCTAAAAAGAAGAGAAGAGAAAAATGAAGAATAAGAAGCAGATACAGAAGAAGGAGAAAAAGCAGTAGTAGAAGAAGAGCAAGATTGGTCTATAACGCAATTCAAATTTCCTTTATTTTTTTCGCATTCTGATAATCTTACAATAGTACTTTTCATTCATTTTTATTGATGAAAAGACTACCATACGTCATATCCAATTCGGGCTAGCACCATGTGTGTTTAGGAGGATAAAATCATGATTAAAAGCGACAATTCGTCAGTTTTCTGATTATTTTTTTAGTATATCAAATTATATTTACAAGGATATATTATGTATACCTGCATGATGGCTTGCTGAAACAATCCACGGCTAAGCTTCGACAGCAAATGGAAACTCACAGAAGCCGAACCAGCACTTTCACCAAATATTGTTATTTTGTTTGAATCACCACCAAATTCTAAAAAAAAAGAAGTGTCAATATACGTAGAATATTACGAGCTACCACCATAATCTGCGAGTTTCTAAATTCTTAAAAAAGATCCAAGGCTGTTTTTTTATCACCTTATTCAATGTGGAAAAAAGAGTATACACTTTACATTTGATATAAGTCCGGGTTATTATTATCATTTTTTTACCAAGTGTCAATTAATTTTTAAAAAATGATTCATACCGCCAAAATTATATTACTCCTTTATAATCAGACAGCCGATAATTTCAGTGTGGTCCGAATGTAATTTCGATCAGGTAAATTATGACGGGCGACCCCACTGTATTTAAACAATTGTTTTACCCTCAACCCCAACTCTTTGCCGAATATTTTGGTGGCGCCGTTGTGATGTTCATTTACACAGTATATTTTTTCAGTACAATTTTTTCATAACTACATTTCGACAATAATTATTACATGTTTTTTGTAGTCTTTGTCACACATTCGATTCTCCTGCTCTTACATAATTAAAATGTAAAATCAATGTACGTTGTTTATAAAATGACATACAATATAGTTACTTTGCTTTCGTTCTTTGTATAATAGTATGAATTTCTAAAAAGAAGTGACATAAAACAAAAATGCGGTTATTTTTATGTGCACAGGTATAAAAAGTGAACTATAAAACGAAAAGGATATTTTCCGGAGGATTTGAAAATCCAATAATAATTAGATAGTATTGGATATTTCTTTAAAAAAAAACATTGCAGTTCTAAACACGGCATTCCTTATTATATTCATGATATGTTTGTACATGGATGATTAAATTCTGAAATACACTCTCGAGGAATATAGAAGTCATATTTAATTTTCACTGTTGTTGCAGATATGGGCCCAATTTCCGAAAAGGAGATTTGAACTACTTCAGAAGTTAGGAAGAAAATACCATTGCCTTTAAAACCCGACATCTAAATTTGAAATTATGTTACCTTCAATATTAGATTTAATCCATTGTAAAGCAGCGACTTGATCTAACATCCCTATGTTGCCAGGAGCTGCATCGCTTTCTGAAAGGAAAACAAACAGAATATCATAAACTATTATTAGCAGGGGGGGGGGGGGGGGGGGTAACTGTTTGACATCGCTAGTCTCTTTTATCATCATTAGATTACAGGTTCTTGAGTATTTTCAGGCAAATATAGATGTTTGATTTCCACTTTTTCCAACATAAATATATAACTTTTATGGCCAAAGATCGAACTCTGTCTTATCAATAAATAGTTCGATACCCACCTCATATTTTGAGTATTGTTTGCTCATATGTATACTAAAGGAAATTAATTATTCCATATCAGTGACATTATTTTTATACATTATACCTTACACATTACTGAATTGGATTGAACACATAGTGTTCATTTTAACATTCTAAGTTTATATCAAGAAAATAATGAAAGCAGAAAAAAAAGACATCAACCAACAATTATTTCAGATGGAATCATACTGATATCTGCGTGTCCGATCTGTTATCTTTCCTTCGATCAAAACTGCTTACACTATACCAAACTTTATGGAAATATCCGAACCAACACCGGTATGTTTAACGTGTTTGATACTACATAGTTTTCACATCGCGACACAGAACGCTTTCACGAACATACACAATACATTGTCAAAAACCCTTTATGACAATGTACTGCTAAGAAGTCTTTGTCGAAAATTGTTGAATCAAAACAGTAGTTTCGTCCCGGATTCTGGACAAACGACATATTTGCGTTTTTTTCGTCAGTTCCGAAACTGAGGACGAACTTCTGTTCCGGTCACCTATATTTACAAAGACCTCCCAGCTGTCCCTTATCATTTTGACAGGCATTTTCAATATATTTCCTGTGTTTTTGAATTTGCTACATTAACATTTTTTATTTATTTATACTTTAATATAGTCTAGCATGTCCAGGCTGGTCGTATATCTACGCATGACTTCATGTAGGACTGGTGACTAGCTGGAGCATGCCAAACCAGATTTTCAGTCATTTGTAGAACACATCACCAGAGGTCAGTTTGCTACTGTATTTTGTTCTTACTGGTAGTGAACGTTGCGAATACACCGACACGGTAGTTGATGACGACCACGATAACATCCCCAACGGCAACCAGAGGAACACCGTAGAAATCATAGGTCATGGCGGTTCCACTCGCAAATGATCCACCGTGAATGTACACCATCGTTGCAGCTCCTTTTGGCTATTTTTGTATGATTATTAAATATAGAAATATTTTCATTCAAATAGGCAGAGAAATGTCTCAAGATGTTGAAAACTTACTCCTAAGAGTGATAATGATGATGATGATAACAATAAGACTCTTAATATAGTGACACCACTACTACTAAATACAACATCTTCGGACAAAAATAATAGAGAGCGGGGCAATGCAACCGTCGTGTACGTTTTATGGGGGACTTTCACCTTCATTGTGTTCTTGTGAAGTTTCCCTTCCTACATGTCCTATAAACGCATCTTATCTTATCAAAGGTGACATCCATGATACAATAAGATCTGTGCAATATTGCAATAATGTAAGTAATATATTCTACTTGGCTGGTACTTGGTCATGAGTGTCGTTTCCGGAAGGGGGTGTTAATATTACCCCCTCCCAATAATGTAAGGTCGAATATCATAATGACAATTAAAAGAATAAGATAATATCAATGTCTATTATCATGGTAACAGTATTGATGGTTATCTTATTTACGCATGATGAACATTTATATTTGTTTTCTTTTCCTACTATGATGGTGTTCATTGCCATTGATGAAACAATTTCTGTTGGAAAATGTCACAAACAGATGGATATGGAGAAAGAAATAAATCAGGATGAAATAGAATACCCTGTTCATGATTATCTTAAAAAATATCCCCCTCCAAATAACAAAACACAAATAAAAAACAAACACGCGATTAGGATGTGCCCCGTTTATTTCATTACCCTTTCGAATAATTATCACTTCATTATGAAAAAAAACAATAGTTTTCTAAATACAGGTTCATGTTGTATAATTAGAAAACATTAAAAAAAAAATAGAATTACCCTTAACACCATGTCTGGCTCCCTAAAATTTTAGACTCGTTAAGCAAACCACTGATCCCCCTTTAACTAAAAGAAAAAATAACCCTCTAATTGTCATGTTGATTATGATATACTTTATAATCATAAATACCTTTGGATTAGGGGCATACACGTTGAGATAGAGACAATCTTCATCTTGAATTGGAAAGTAGAATGACGGAGCCTGAGCACACGCTGGTTTAAAAGCCGTTGCATTGTAATCACCAGACCACGGAGCTTTGATAACAGGAGGCCTAAACCGTTCTGGTGGCTCAGCGTATGGTATACCCTATTGCATAAGGGATTGTATGATGAATTAATCAGTACTAAATTTAAGAGTGAAAAGTATTTTATATCATTTTCAGGAATATTTTTAAACAAGTTCACACTTAGTTACCAATAATGCATATATCATTTCTATTTATTTAAAAGCAGGATAAAAGAGCATTTGAGATTAAATGCCATGCTCACAGGTATAGCTGCCGCGGCCGGTGATCGAACCCCAGACTTTTTTCATGTATAACCAGGCGCTTTAGACCACACGACCACGGCACCTCCCATATGGTTTTTCTTTATCAAGACTGAAAACAATGTTTACAAGCATTGTAAAAACATGAATCTATTAGCGGTATCAATATGACTCGATCGCTATCATATTTTTGTCAGCATTTTCTTGTTTATTTAATAATTTTCTTTTAGATATCAAAGTGCATCTTGAAAATTATTTATTTGTTTACATTTGCTTCGATGTACATTTCACGTAAACTCAATATAAAAATAATGGGCTAAGAGTATAAAATAAATCAGGTCCAATGTGCGAGAACTTTGCTAGAATTATTGTAAGATAGAAACTACAAATTAAAAATATCAAGGGGACGTGATTTTTTATATTTTAGTTTATGTTCTTGTAACATTTTTGTTTAAAGGTATTGTTTAACTTTGTGAGCAGCTAATTTAAAAAAATTCTCAAACCAAGATGAAACATGTGTACAAGTGCATGTATTAGAACTAATAAACCCTGAAAACAACCATTATTGAGAATGAAAAGCTAAAACTACAAGGCCAACCCCGATTTTGTAAATAGGCGTCTTATAGACACCTAAATGGTACACATAAGTGTATGGGATGAAATTAAGATGATGTTTCCGGTCACTTAATATTTCAATTATTGAAGCACTAAATAATTATTTTTGAACGCAATTTTTTCTAGGCTTCATTTTTGTAACATATCACAGACACAGGTGACAAGTGTGACCTTCTAGCTCAGATTTTTTAAAAGTCAAACCAATGTTAACCAATCACTTTAATTTGGTGATAATCATGGAATGAATAGAACATGATCATACGGTGTTATCCTTGTCAGCAGGTGACAATGTTGAACTTGTTACACATCAAATTGTCGCCTCGTGACAATTTGTGCTGCATGTGCCGGTCTCAATTTTTAAGCATATTGAGCCAATTTGTATGGAAGTTTAAAAGTGCCAGCTAGATGTTCATACAACCATCGTATGTCAACATCTTATAGAAGAGATGATCAGATGGCAAGATCTCGGATCTCGTCATGTCTACATCACTTGGGAGAGATGACCAGATGACAGGATCTCGGATCTCATCATGTCTACATCCTGTCTCGGGGTGACAATTTGTGGTGCAACATTAGTTTTGTAGTACATGTAGTATAAGTTAACAAAAAGTATTACCCTGTTATGTTAAAATTCTACGCTGCAAAGTCCCGATAAAGCTAAATAGGTGACAAACGAAAATCATCTAGCTCTATATCACTGTTCATGAAAAGGTATTCGTGGCACCACGCAATTTTAACTGCCGTCTTAGCTTGAAATACCAAAAGTGCATGTACTACATACAAATGCATCGTGTTTGGGCGCCCATGTTTGTTTTTGTTTCCGAAAACAAATCTTTGGCAAGAAATGTGAATTGTAAAATCTAAATTTAGCTGCTTTTTGAATGAGATGAAGAAGATTGAAATAAGAACCATAATTATTTTGGTGGAAGTCAAACATTATTTGATCTTATATTTTTTGTGATCACCTTACCTGGAATACGTCGACGTACTTTGTTATGTTTAAGAATTCATTCTCATCGAATAGCACTGTTTTTCCTACGACGACTCCTTGTGAGACACTCCTTCTCGGAGACTGTGCTGACGTAGTCGAAAAGAATACGATTATGACCAACACTTCGAAATATTTAGCCACCTCCATCTTTAAATAGCCAACACAGTATATAGCTAAAATGCAGGTCTGTAGAATTGGCAGTCATGTAAACAAAATAGTTTACAACCTCCAGTTTAATTGTTCTTTCTTCAACCGTAGCAATATTTGTATAGAGTACGAGGTCTAGTTGCCTGCCTATCCTCTATTGATTTATATTTCATACCGAATAATATGCTCTGGAAGAGTCACGAACTTGACAAAAGCCTCGGTCACCGGACCATAATATAAGATCTGTATACTATACATTGTACCTGAAAATGAAATAATACATCGTCTTTTCGATAATACATGTACATGTATTGCACTCAAACGCAACTATACAAACGCTATATTCAAAAGAAGAAAGCCAGAGTCACTCTCTCTTTCTTGTCTCTTTTACTTTCCATTCTTAATTACACGCACAGGCACACACCCTTACACAGTCTTGTAATTTTATTAATCGCCGATGTTTGGATTGGTGTTTTCATTCTCATACACTCACATATTTGAATTTAATCCACTAACCGGACTTATTTTCGGATATCCGTGAGCATATCTAAAGTTCGCTAACCGGGGAAGCTCCCTGCAACTAGAGAGTAACTGACCGAACGGGAACTTTTACAAACCATAGTTTATTATATGAATTGGTTTGGAATGAGGTGAGGAATTAGTTGGTATAGTTTTCTGGACCGTGGACGTCCCCGGTTGACGGGTAAAACGACAGCTATCACCGAAGAAAAATATTTTTTTACGATTGACCGCAATATGTACATTTAATCGTGAATAGATCAAGCCAAAGGTTAATCGTTAACCTATGTCATAAGGGACGCAGAAATAGGTCGTTACATAATTCCACACCCACTTACAAAACCACTCACACACACACACCAGACCAACACATGTACGGTTGCTTGTCCCTCTCTGCTATGACCAAGGTTCCCAGGAAGACAAGCAAAGAATCGAATATCTATCTTTTTCCTTTGAATCTTTGTGGTTATCTTCGGGTTTCAGGAAGCCAGTTCTAATTTATTACTATAAGACAAAATAAAGTAGAATATTAGATTTAATTGGCTGTTATGGTAGTTATTATGTAGTAATTATTATTTCAATTTTGTCCGGATTTATACAGGTGTATATGTTTGTGAAAAATAAACTCAATGCAATAGATGGCCCGACAATTTCCCGATGTCCAATATTGCATAATTTACTGGAGTGATTACATGCATCATTGTCGTAAGAGATACCAGACTCACAGACCAATATCAAAAATAAATTAAGCATGATGTGATCTTCGTCATATTCAAATCACAACTTGTAAGTGTGATGCACCCACACACATGACCTTCAAATTGGCAACAGTGTAGTTCTTTCACTTTGTGTATTTTGGTTTTTGTTTTTTGGTAAGCATACATACATCAGTTCAGACATTAACTTTGGATTTGGATGCTGGAATATTTTGTTTCCTTTCTCCAACTGGTTTATTAAATCCATTTATTTCAATCTTCACAATTGCTTTCTAACTAGTATCAAACCCCTGTCATGCTCCCATTTCCGTGCATTTGTTTTACATATCCATCCCCTTCCCTCTACTCCCCATTCACGTCCATCCTTTTCTCTCAAGTTCTCTTTCTCGCTCACATTTGCATTTTCACCATTTTCGTCTTGAAACTGGCCAACTCTCTCCATGTTGCCTTCGAGCTACACACCAAGCTCATGAATGATAGTACTAAATACATAGAACTGCTAGAAATTTTTATTATTTTAGGGAACACAATTAATTCATAATTAAGTCGTTATACAGGAAAATACAAAATAATTATTCCCAGTCACCAGTGTAAACGCATACCATGTAGCTGGCATGTAATGATGTAAACCACTTCATTAAGAAACCGTGATAGTGTTTATATGTCATGACTACAATGTATTAGCACTATTATCAAAAACTTTAAGGAGTATTATTATGTTATCTTAGATATTACAAACACATATGCCTAATCAAGTATTTAAAACCTCCAAATATTACCCCCAACAAAATGACATGAAGGGAGACAGAGAGGACTTTAGAGACTGGAAAGAAAAGAAGGAGGAAGACAGAAAATGGGAGTAGGAGGAATAAGTTAAAGAGAAAGGATTTTAGTTTTGTCTGTATATGTTAGTCTTACTAAGTAAGAACTCTTTATGTCTTGAAACTATTACTGTTCTTTGGTTTCAGAACCCACTTAATCATTTCGTTTTATTTAGCAATTCACCTTTCTTACACTGATTTTGTGATATTGGTTTCCCTTGTTTTGGTTGTATCCTAATGTTATATTTTCTAGTTAAACAGGATTCTTAATCGATTTTCACCGCGTATACAAGTAATTGAAGCAATTTTGATAAAACGGTACACCCTGTTAAAGGTACCAGGTATAATGTTTAATGACAATTTCACCTATCATTTCTCTAACCCTTTTATTGTCTAAGAGCCGATTTATTCATTTTAAAACTGCTATGATTTAATATTCAGCCTCTCCTTAACTTCAAAGTACTCTTATCAAATTAAATAACATGACCATACTGTAAAGAGTGTATTGTTGTACAGTAAGATGTAGGTCGACGTTTGTTTGTCAAGTTCTTTGTCACTTTTATCATTACATCAAGTTTTATATAAACATATTTTTTTTGAGAAATTACGTTAGTAACACCGACATATACAATGCAATTCGCTTTCATAGCTTGACATTAATGATTCTATGAGTGTCTATTACTTAATTTTGGAAAAATAAACTTGGTGGTTGTCTTTAACGAAAACATAGGTTTAGCTATCAATATGTTTTTACTTGCATGTTAGTACATATTTTTTCTTATAGGATATTGAATAGTTGACTCATTTGTGAAAACAATGTATGAATACTCAAAATAACTGAGGTGCATTCCTTTGAAAATATTCGGTCGGGAATCAGTCAATAATCAAGCAAATCACAAGATTATTTGCACTGTGGAGTTTTCTTGTATTCCTCATAAACATGTTGCCAGTCAGTCATTTCACCTTGCCAATTCTTGAAATCCCGTCGCCACTCTAATAACTTTGGATCAATCGAAGCTTTAAAAAAGAAATAGGAAATAACAATGATGAAAACTTGCCAAATATCTATGCACTCCATTTTAGAGCCATTTCTTATCTTTGCTCGATTTGTATCAAACCACAATTGCACGTAAACATATTTTTCACGTCACTTTAAATGATCTTTAATGATATTCAATGATTCGTGCAAAAATGAAAAAGGGTTAAAAATAACTTCTATCAGATCGATTTTCACACAGATGACATAATGATCTTATGTTCGTCCACAGAAGACTAAATCCATGAAAAGCTATATTAGTTTATTCATTGGCCGAAATTATTCGTAGGATAATTACCAAACAAGAAATACAAAGGATAATAACTGCCTACCAATAAAGTCCTGAAGCTTTGGGAAATATTCGTTCCAGAAATGGCATTGTTTGGCCTTCAATGCTCGTCCTACACCAAGATCTAGAGACATCTCCTTGTAAGAGAGCTCAGGAATAGTAAACGGTGGCCAGTTGCCTAACCCTTCAGTTGGCTCAGCGTTAAATGTTGGATCCCTGAAGAAAAAAAACACATCGATGTACATAGACGTAACTCTTCTCTTTTTTGAGAATTAATTTCTCTTTCACCTCCCTTTTAGACTTTTCTACTTCTAATCGATGTAATTCGAATGCCAATACGGGGACCTTGAGATGCTTCAGAACTCTGTTCTCCGAGGGCCAACTGCCAAGTCGGGGGGGGGGGGTTAATGATGGATACGTGAAAAAAGTAATATTTCACCCTCTCATACCCTAATCAATGTCTCTCATAATAGAGACATTGATTAGGGTTGGCAAAACAACATAAACAATGAAAAGGAAAAACAAACTTGTGTAGGGTTCTTCTGTACGAGCATGACGACCCCTTTTTAATGGCATCTACCCAGTCTCTATTGTAAATTGCTTTCATAATTACGCGAACAGCCAAACATGTCCTCATGCGCGCACACCCTAGCCAAATACACCGTCACGCGCGTAAAACATTCACCATAGACTTGTGTGTGAAAATTACACTTTTGAAATATTCATAAAAAATAAATGTGAAATTAGAGGGTGGAATGTTTACTACCATTGGATAGGATATAATTATCTGACATTCCATATCTGACCAGGAAAGAGTACCGTAGCCAGCTCATTTTAAAAATAAATCGCCTTTTATGAAGATAACTATGCATGGATCAAATTCATCAACTGAAACAGTAAAACAGCCCTAATTAGTCCGCCAGTCAAAAAATAGTTCCAAGTCACTTATTTATCTTCCCAATTTGGGCGAAGGAAGTTCAGTAGTTGCCATTTCTGGAATCAGTGTTAGATTTTGAATCATATTCATACATTTTTGTCAATCAGCTACATCAATTGAAAAAAATTGAATGGGGTCGAACGAATATATTTAGCCCTCCTGATGTAATTAGGCTCGTGGCACCAACACTCATACACAAACTTGTGTACGAAACGAGATATAGAGGGCGGGCCCACGAGGCCGAGGGTTCACGAGGCCGATTATTTTCCCACGAGACCGAGGGTCTATTTATTTATTTATTTATTCATGTTTTATTTATAACAAATGATAAAATGAGGTGGAGGGTAGTTCGGTTCAGTTATAAAACTGCTTTACAACGAAGCCCTCCGCCTTTACAAACATAAAATAGAACATAAACATGATAAAATATATAAATAAATACAAGTGAAAATTAACATAAAAAGTTATAATCTATGAAATAAACAAAAAAGAAAACAAATAAACAAAAAAGAAAGAATACTAGAAGATACTTTGTTATAATAAATGTTTGGCCAATAGGTAACCTCGTTTAAAAGAATTTATAGAATTGGTGGATTGAACTGAAAATGGGAGTTTATTAAAGAGGGAGCTTGCTTTATAAGAGAATGACTTTCTTTTGAATTCAGTTTTGGGGAATGGAATGTCGAGGAGAGAATTTAGTGCCGATTTTCCTTTGAGTGTATTTTCTTTCATTAGGAATTTTTTTCCATCAGTGGAAAAGTGTCCGCGTAGCATATTCTCCATTGAAAACTGAAATATTAACCTTATGATATGATGCTTTGGCAATTTGTGCTCGAGTATCATCTCACCCGCCATTAACAAATCAGCTGTTGATTCCCTTTTAAGCCGTTTATTCTTTGTAAAAATTTGAAACTTTAGTTTGAAACATTTTCCTACATTGTTATTATTTCTCGGTTATGTTTTTTTTCTCGGAATGTAGATTTTATTCCATTTCAAAACAGCATGTTATAGACGGATATAAATTGACAAAGTCAAATATACCAATTTCAAAGAACGATCAGGAACTTAACATAAAAATGACATCCATTTGAACTGTGAAATTCTGGACTTGGATTATGATTTTAATAAATGATTTGATACCATCTGACGGCTTCAAACATGCCTTGAACTTGGGGTCTTGAACTTACATAATTGCCTTGATTAGTTGCGACTTAGTTGATTTATGTAGATAGAAACAAACATCCTGATTAATAAAGAAATTATATGATTTGAGAAAAGTCGGCCTCACGGACTCTCAGCCACGCGGACCCTCGGCCTCGTGGACGCTTGGCTACGTGGACCCTCGTCCTCGCAGGAAGACCCCAAATTCCCCCACAGAAGTTGCTGCTATTAGTTTGGCAAGTTTCTTTTCTCAAGTCCCTCATTTGCTCTACATATTGACTAGATCTGATTTACCCATATTTAGCAAAGTTCGTCCAAAACTTCATCATCTTGACCGACAACTTCTTTTCGTCATCAGTCATCTGATCTAAACATCTATCAGGGAGATGCTCAACGAAAGGCAATCCAAACATAAAGGTAATCTCTTCTCCGTGACCAGCTCCAAACCAATCTGGGTAACCTGCAAAAATAGAACTGCAAACAAAAAAGTCTCTTGAAAATGATTTGATCATCCCTGCTATATTTTGTTTATATTCACTGTCGTGAACAAAACTAATAAATTGTATTTTTTTATAAAACGTATCGAGATATTAAAATATTAAATTACATTATGTCCCTTGTTATGAAGGATCCTTGTCAGAGCTCTCAGCAAGTTTCAAAGTTTCAATGTCCGGCGCAGCATTAAGATTTGTTTGAATCTCTTTTTCAAATTAAACGTTTTCTTTATTTTATTTTCATTAGAACATAAAACAGATTAAAATTAATGACATACAAATTAGCGGACTGACATTTTAAACAAACATATTGAGAGAACCTTGAGATCAACCGTTAGTCTCATTCTATACATGTATTAACAAGTATGTGAATGTCATTTGTGCCCATTTTTTTTACACCGTATGTGAATCTAATTCATAAAAAAACATCTCCGATGAAATAAATGTGTCACATTCACGGCAAAACCTATGAGACGAGACAAAATAATTTTTTCGTGTAATTATTTTTCGGACGTTTTCGTTCGACAAGTCCTGATTTTATTCGACAGTCATCATAGAAACAGTGCTTCTCAGTGAATCAAGATCAAGAAAATTTGTAAGACGAATAATGTTGACGAACCACTCCCCAGATTGACCGATATGTGCTCGTATTTGCTATAGCTGTACATACCATGAAGGCTCATGCGTCATGAAATACTTGAAGACCGTGTCACCTACAGCAGCATGGTATCTGGCAAATTGATCTGAAGGACAGGCGAATCCTTGGTCACCAGCGAATTCTATGAAGGATGGCATCATATTAGCCGAAGGGTTCTCGACAATAGACCAGTCCGTGTATTGCTGACTAATAGCAGCGATTAAGCCATCATCGGTGACGCCTGGTATGGTGTGAGTAGGAAAGATTATTTTCACTATACTGCAATGAAGCTAAACTATCGAAGAAGGAAGCACCCATGAGGGCGATGATAAAAGTTATCATAATACTTATTACGATGATGTTACCGATTACTTTGGAAAGTAGATAAAATCTATGTCATCGAACCATTTTTGTTAATTCTTAAAAAGAAGTTCCCTAATCTTCAAACACATAGTATTGCCCAAAGGCATAAGTTCAGAGATCTTACACAGTGTGTTGTGCGATTGATTTATGGCTTCTCTCTTAAAATCATCATTAATATCTATTGAGTTTAAACTCACAATCACTTCTGCAGTAGTGTGTGTGTGTGTTAGTCTATGACTTCAAGCTTTAATCATTGCAGCCACAACCACTTGAATTTGAGAAAGAAAATGCGTTGTACAGTATACTAACGTAATAAAAAGCATGAGAATTATTTCCTCAACTTTGCTGAGATGGCTACATCTAAATTGCATTGCAAATGATCATTTGCCCCACAAAAATCAGCGATGATTTTGCTATTAAGAAGAAGAAGAAAAAGGAGAAAGTAAAACTATAGTATATTTAGAAGAAGCCGAAGTAGAAAAGGAAGAAGTGATAGCATTTAAAGGAAGCCAAAACCAAGAAGAGAAGTAATCTTATTTGAAAGAGTAAAATAAGAGGAACAATTTAAAAAAAGTTTCATCAAAATCGGTTATGAAATAAGCAAGTTATGGGAGTTTGAAATCTCTTGTTTTACTTTCTATGGGCATCCTCAAATTGGCAAACGTGCTTCAAAATGGCTGATTTTGTGGACAACTCTCCATTTGTTTTGTACACAAATTTTCAGATTTTCCTCATTATCTTTCAAATTGCATATTGCCTCCTTCTGAGCACAACATATGTCATGGGAAAATATAATCCACACCATATATGTCAAGGTCAGGAGGAGATAATGTGAAATATGTAAAATAAAGGGGAAAATCTGAAAAAAGGTGTACAAAACAAATGGAGAGTTGTCCACAAAATCAGCCATTTTGAAGCACGTTTGCCAATTTGAGGATCCACATAGTAAGTACAACAAGACTTTTCAATCGTCCATAACTTGCTTATTTCATAACCGATTTTGATGAAACTTTTTTTAAATTGTTCCTCTCATTTTAATCTTTCCAATAAAATTGTCTCTCTTCTTGGGTTATGGTTTCCTTTAAAAATCGCACAGATATGTCCCGTCCCTTCCATAATCATTAAATAGACGAATTAATATATATTTTTATACATATATATATATATATAATCTCAAGGACTGATACATGAATGGTAATTGTTATATGAATAAATAACGTTCTAAATTCTATTGAAAATACCCCCTCACCATAAGGAGCCATTATTGCTCTGATTAATTCATTCAGGCCCGTGATATTAACTTCTGGTCTAGGTAGATCAAGATTATCTGTAGGCATGGTAAGAAATAGGGTTATCAAGAAGAGAGTTCCTTCATCTCTGTTGACACCAGTTAGTACAGGACATCTCTTGAAGTCATTATTCTTGTAAAGATTGGCTGGTGTGTCGTCAAGGAAATTACCATCCACGGAAAGTGGGCAAAAAGCATAAGCCTGCAAAATAAGATCGCAAGGTATAAGTTTGTGGATACGTTTATCTAATTGGCACTTGTAATATCGATAAATTGAGTCGTACTGGTGTTCCCTATAAGTTGCACATATTAAGAAATTAAACTGGTAGCATATTTTAGGTTGAAATATTTCATCCTTAGTGGAAAAATGTGCAAAGATCCGCCTTTTCATTTTATTTTATTTTATTTCATTTGCACCCAAAAATGCTTGCTTGCACCCTGAAAGGTACATCTTTCCAGCTTGGTGAATGATATTTTACGTTTAAAAGGGTTGAAATATCGTGAATTCCAATCTTCATCTCTACAATCTTTAGAGTGCTTGATATAGCCTAATACGATAAATATGTTCGATTGAACTCATCAGTACTCCCTGGCAGCTGCTATGGTTCGGACTCCTAGCATTCAAATCTAAGCCTCTATTACTTTTAATAGTGTGATTTCTATGAGATGAATTACGCCGCAACAGTTCTTGAACCCAAAGCATTATTTAAACATCATGCTTTTATAGAGTACAATTTCTGAACATGCTAAAGGTGCTCAATCCGTAATCTTGGCTTCTGACATGTTTGAGAAAAAAAATGTTGATCATTTACCAGATTTTGTATACAGGCTTCTGTGACATGCTGATTATAAATTTGTAAGATCAAACAAAAATATTTTTGGGCTAGATAAATGTTGTTAATCGGAATCACTAGGCAAATGGCGCGTCCAACTATAATGATATTACTTATTTTTACATGAAATTCAGTTAAGCTTATCTTAGTATATTTTCAAGTTATCGAATGTGTACACACTGGTAGAGAAGCGTTGAGAATATCATCAGGAGTCTTAGTTTCCAAACATGCGATCAATGCTGAAGACGGCGATGTGTCACAACCCAAGGCCTCTCCCAGATTCCTGGCATCTTGTACTTCCATCTCCGCTTGTCTTGGATCAAAGGACCAGTCAGGAGCTGTAGATCCACTCTAAAACAAAATAGAAGGTCATGGTATTGATGAACATATTTACATAAGTATCACAAACGAAAATTTTGATATAAACAATTATGTTCATATTATCCCCGATAACCATCTAATTTCTTACCTGAACAAAGGTACCATTGATACGCAATTCTAAAGACAATCCTTGTATACCGTTTTTTAGATAATAAACGCACACCCATGTCTTTCCATTACACTTTATATATTATTTCATCTCATTCAGTTATATAAAATTTTGCTTAGGTGTCACCTCTTCAATATTATTATTTTTTTCATGATTCCATGATGATTTTGAGGTAAATAATGGAGAAAATAATAAAGGACCTGGGCGGGACTTAAAATATTCAGATTCAGAATACCTTATCGTCAAGTTAACATGCAAAGTAAGGTTACTCACCATTTCTTTTTATATATTTAGAGTATAAATAAAATGAATTCTATGAGGCGTGTACGTAAGTAATGTTTTTCCCTATTAATTTATTTTGTTGTTTTTTTTCGAATCCCTATTGACGATTAAATTGATATTACCTGAATGATGGCTTGGGTGAATAAATGACGACTTCGTTTAGACAATGTGAGGTAATCTACTGACGCTCCACCGGCACTCTCTCCAAATATAGTAATCTTGTCTTTGTTACCTCCAAAAGCTATTTTGAAAATGGTGGTAAGAGCATTTCATGATTGATTGATTGATTGATTGATAAATGATTTATTCTATTTCAAGTTCAACAATGAAATTACAAATAAGGCAGAATATAATAAAAACACAATGAACTGAAATGGGAACCTCCTTGGAAAAAAAGTTCTAATGAATAAAAAGTGACATGCAAATGCATGCTTCAAAATTTCTTTAATAAACGCGTTGATCTTACCGAGGTTCTTGTAAAACAAATAATTTCTTTAAATATCATCTTCCAAAATAAAAGACTGAAGTAATAATACCAAAATATGATGAGACGAACCAGTTTCACATACATGTAAACACAGTCTACTTTCGAAGAATACAAAGTCGATAGTAAACATGGTAAACGGTCAGTGAGTAGTAAGACCGTTTTATCAGCATGACAAAATTATCTTCGAATATTAAAGGGTAGATTTATTTTGCAGATGGGCGGAGAAAACATTTAGTAACCTCGCGACAAAACACATTTTTTGAAGCCAACCATACACAATATCATGAGGTTAATTTAGTACAAATTGCATCTTTTGATAATAAAGTTTTAAAAAAATCAAGTTGTGCGTTCAAGTTTGGTATGGTGCATATATCAAATGCTGGTTCTCTGTTATGTTTAAAATATTTTCACGTCCTTTGATAAAATTTTATATGTATGAACATTAAAGTTTCTATGCTCTACACTGCTGATGAAATGTGAAGGTGGTTGACGTTATAATGATAATCTTATATTTATAATCGGTAATCAGAATATAAAATGTCAATGGCAAACAATAGACATTCAGATTTACAAGAAATGCATTTATTTCACATAATTAGCAACTAAATCACTATCATATTTTGTTCATATTCATATATTGCGATGAAATAAGCTAAATTAAATAAATTTTAATTCAATTCAATGCTACCTTCAATGTTATCGTAGATCCACTGGAGAGCAGCTACTTGATCTAACATGCCAACATTCCCGGGCGCTTCGGCATCCTCTAGAAAAAATAAAGTTAATAATTCAGTGAATACATGTTTTACATGCATGTTGAGTATCCTAGGATATAATTTGCAAACTTTTTAATTTTGGATGTGCGCGGCCGGATGCCCCTGTTATGCGAATTATCTAGTTCTCTAAAAGCAAGATCGATAATTATATCTTTAAAGCTAAAATGACATCATTCATGCCAAAAAAATCACTGGGGCTTTTCTCACTTCAACATAATTTTGTTTAGGAGCAAACAAAGTTTGCATGATTTCATCAAACTCTTACGAAGTTAGCGAACATTTTTTTTATTAATCCAGAAAAATTGAAATTTAGTATAACATTGGCACAGTAAAAAGAAGATGGATTGTTGGAAACTTACTAGTAGTGAACTTTGCAAAGACAGCCAGGCGATAATTTATCGTCACTACGATGACGTCACCAACAGCGGCCAATGGGATTCCATTGTAATCATTATCGTTGGCAGTTCCTACAATAAACCCTCCTCCGTGTATCCATACCATGACTGCTGCATTTGTGGGCTAGATGAGGGTTGAAAAATTATAATTCCCGTATGGGCGTAATTGAACACGGGGGCAGTGAAACCCTTTCCATGCGGATTAGGGGCCGGGATAAAGGTGTGACTGCGGCGTCGACCACCTACCTATCAGTATCAGATCCTCCACCCCTAAAATAATTTTTGATTGTTCTCTTTTTTGAAACTTTACTTTTAACTTAGTAGATGATTCATTGCTGTCTGTCGGGCCTTACACGGCAACGCCCCAAAATTAAGAAAAAAAACCAAGTAGCCCATCGTGTTATGGGGCGACAGTGGTGAACAGATTTTTCTTGATAATCAAGTAGCGCTTAATTGAGTTAATTAAGGATATGTTTGGATTACTCGTTATCAACCTTGTTTGACTACTTTCTTACTAATTCAGAATTAAACTTTAAGCCTATCCAAGCAATGGTAAATTATAATTATCTCCAAATTTGAAATTGCTTAAAATAAGTTACGCTTTAAAGCAATGCGAGTTGCATCTCGGTCATTCGAATAAAAGATCTAATTTCATTTCCTTGATACCTGATCCACAACTAATTTTTCCCCTGAAAAGATGTAACGTTCGTAAGTATAGCAAACCATTTGTTCACTTACCTTTGGGTTTGGTGAATAGATATTAAGATAGAGACAGTCCTCGGATACGGGTCCAAGGTATAAGCCCAAGACTTGGATACATGCTGGTTTGAACTCTTGGACAATAAGAGGTTCATTCCATGGTTGCTTGGCAACTGGTGGTTTGAAGCGACGAGGTGGATCTGCAAACGGTACCCCCTATCGTATGTAATTTGAATTTAAGTCTCTTTCAGTTAAAAATTCTAATGAATCAAAGAAAATAATTTCGTTGTTTTCAATAATACCCCATTCTCGCTCTCTCTCCCCCTCTCTGTCCGTCTGTTTCTCTTTCTGTGTCTCTTTCTCACACACACGTCCTCACACAAACACACAGATACCATCCTCCTCCCTCTCCCTCACTTTCATAAATGCTACGTGTAATTATCAATTTATTTTTCATACGTCGACTCTTGAGCGCATTTTTGCTGAAAGTCCAAAAGTCATTTTTATTTGTTGGGGTAGCTATTAGAAAGCGTGTAGCTTAAGTATATACATATTAGACAAAATAAACAATGATTCTGCATTTTGGAATGCATGAATTCGTCGTCACTTTATGTGGAAGCATCCGGAATTACGACATGACATAATTCGGGGAGGGGGGAGGTACGGTATTGTGCTTCCATTATTAAGTGACGTTCAAAATATTGTGAACATGTTTCTGTGAGAATAGTCCCCATGCCATTTATAAATGAACTTATAAATGTTTTATAAAACATTCATAATATCCATCAAAGTTTTAGAATGGGGGTTGCTGCAATGGCATAAAATATTAATGTGAAAGTTATTAACACATTTTGATTTCAAATACATAGCTTTTTTTTAAACATAATGATAATATGAACCTGTCTTATTAAAACATTATACAACGATGATGATAATCAAATACATAAAAGTCACTGACTTTACTGAATATTTTTACGAAATCTTTAGTATCATCTAAATTACTCACAACATCTTATTAAATGAAAGTGATAGATACTTTTTTTATCATCTGAGTATGTATCCTCATATTATATTTACTTATCAATCAGACTCTTTTTAATGCTGAAACTTGATGAATACTTACATATTTGGTGCTGGGTCAAATAGATCCTATAGAAACTTACCAGATAAACATCAAAGCTTTTATCAACACCGATATAGTCCTCCTCTGTGAAGTTGACAGTTTTACCCACGAGTGTCCCTTGAGATACTGTTACTGTCGGATCTGCAGCTGATATGTCAGGCATCAGCATAAAGCATAAAACGCTGATGATGATACAGAATTCCATTGTTCCACAAGCTTAGTGGGATGCAACAGAAACACATTGACCCTCGTCTTGTCCTCGGCCTATATTGTTCTGCTTTGTGATAGGTCCATATAACATGTGAAATTCATCGTTCTTGCCTCACAAGGTTCTTACGTAGTCGTTGGATCTTTTGTTTGATTTCTCATTTTACCCATCATTCAACTTTAACCTTGCCTTTGTTGTTCTTCCATAGAACCATGGGTAAGCAATTGGCTTTTTGCAAACACTCCTGAATTTTATTTACAAAGGAAGAGTGCGCATGACTATGACTTTTCAATATGGAGAGATTTTTTTTATTTGATCGATAACTTTTATTTCCCTAATATGGCATTATGGTAAGACTCAAACAAGTTACCTGCTCATCAACTTTCAAACTAAGATGGGACCGTGTGCAAACAATTCAATCATCCTACTCATTTCACGCAATGACGACATTGGCATCAAACAATTTCTATCAAACGGTGTTTTACATTGAAAAATAATATACGATTCGTCTCCAAGTTGATATACCGGATACTTTTAGACAGACAAAAGATGAGGGTGGGTGTGTTATAGGGTAAGAGTGGGTGGGTGTAGTGAGTGAGTGAGAGAGGGGGGAGGGCATGGAGAAACAGGGAATCGATTGACAGATTCCGAAGCGGGATAATGGATAGGAGACGGATTAAGAAAGGGAGAAAGCGATAGATAGATAGATAGATAAAAATAGAACCGTGTGAGAAAGTGTGTGGGATGTGTAAGTATGAGTTAATAATGACCTCCTTCTGGAATCATTTTCTTATTTTTTTCTTTCAACGAGGGTTATCCCTCAACCAGGGACGTCCCAGTCTCGAAAAACCATGCTAACAAATCTAATTTCAAACTGTTTAGTATAGTAAACACATTGTTTATTTGTGTGCAGGGGGTAGGAAGCGTCTCCGGTTAGCGAACTATGTTCACATTACGTCCGAAAATGAGCTCGGTTTGTGAATTTGATTCCAAGTAATAAGTGTAAGAGACCCCAAACACACGTCCTCGCTTTGCCAATTAATGTAAAGTTGGTCCCCGTACAAGCACGTATGTGTGTCCTACAAAAACCACAGAAATTCTCTCTCTACACCGTCTCTCTTTCTCTCCATCATGTTCTTTTAGTAAGACCAACACCTCCCTTTTCTTTCTCTCTTCATTGCCGCTCTCCCCCCCCCCCCCTTCCCCGCCCTGTTGCCTTTCTATCACCGTGTTAACTCACACCACTATTCTTTTATCTTTATATTTACATTAATTTTTGGTCAATATTTGCCTCCTCTCCTAACTATACACATAACATTTGATCGAAGAAAAATGCAATAGTACACATCTTATTGAGGCCAGTTTATATTTGAGTCTGATTTACAGAGCATCTATCCACTAACTGAAAAAAACATATTTTTCTTACCACAATGTCATTATATCCATCCAAATTTAGTATTGTAATAAAAGTGATTCATCAATGACCTTTTTATACATCATATCTGCCTCTGAATTTGTTTTGTGATTAGCAAACAATATTCATCATTTCATCAAAATTTAATTACAACCCCCCCAAAAAAATACAAAAATTGTAAGACATGTATGAAGGCACTTAAAGGGGAAGTTCACCCTGACAAAAAGTTTATTGTAAAATAGCAGAAAAAAAATAAAAAAATATTGCCAAAGGTTTGAGAAAAATTTATAATAATTATAAAAAGTTATTACAATTTCAATTATTGATTTGTGACGTCATATGCGAGCAGCATTCCTACATATCGAATGGTAAAAAATCAACGAAATGTCATTTTCTCAGAAATTGAAAATGGTTTTCACTGTAACTTTTGTATATCAATGGACAAAATCGTTTCACACCGATAATGAAAAGAAAACAAAATTAAGTCACCAGGAACCATACAAAATTTGAAATTCATACATTTTATATTACATAACACATGGGGCAGCTGCTCGTTTATGACGTCACAAATTCAAAATTTTGAACTCTAATAACTTTCTTACTCTTTAACGGATTTTACTCAAACCTTCACCAATTTTTTTTTTCTATTTTTTCTGCTATTTCTACAACAAAGTTTTCTTCAGGGTGAACTTCCCCTTTAACAATATCACAGATGAGAGTACAAGGGGTAGCTCAGACGGAGAGAGAAAAAAGACTGGATTCAAATAAAAGAGGGAAAGATACAGAAAGCAAAAAAAAAGCAATGAATGGGTAATTCAAAGGAGGGTAAATAAACATACAATACGAGTGCATATAAATATTACAAGTTAAATCTTCAGATAATCAAAACTATGAAATAAACGATTAAAACCATCGATGACAAAGAAAATTTTCCGAGTACATTAAACACTAAACCCTTTTTATTCCGTAGATTACCATTTGAATTACCATTACAAGAAGAACTTCATTCTTCTCTTCTTTATTACAATGAATAAAATTTAAGATAAAGCAGTGAAATGGAAAACAATTACAGATTTACATCTTATCCAATATAAATGATGCGGAACTTTGAAAATATGTATATATATGTATCTATATTTGTATATATAGGGGAAGGCGGGGTAAGTTGTGACACTTTTTGCATTTTGCATGTTAGAATTGATATGACTAGTAATATTGTAGTACCTTGCCTTTAAATTTGATTCTTGGGAAATGTTTTTCACCTATATATAACTTTCTACCCCCACACTGAAAGTCATCGTGACCTTTGAAAAAAAAAACGATGTCAAATGGCTCATCTTGCCCCATATATGGGGTAAGTTGTGCCACCGTCTGGGGTAAGTTGAGCCACAAAAACTATGTACAAAATGTATGCGGGAAGAACCAGGATGTCAATTTTTCATTTAAAGTCTTTTTACTTGCTTATTCTCTATAAATACTAACATCTTCTAAAAGTAAAAGAACTGTCATGTGAATTTACTCCTTTCTGCCTGCATATCAATGGCTTTTTACGTTTTTCAATTTTTTTATTATACATCACCATAAGAATTAACATGGCTCAACTTGCCCCATGTTGCTTTGGCTTAAATTAACCCATTCCCAACTGAATACGATATATTTTTATCCATCCACACATTTCTTATGCATTCATCATGCAAAAAAACTATGACAAGAATGAGAATCCATGCTGTACCTTACAATATGTTCTTATTTCTGTAATATATATTTAAGACGTGTTGGGGTAGGGGTAAAAAGCACTTATCTATTTCACACCCTTTTTTACTTTTTTGGCTGAAATTTGTATTTTTCCCTCTAAAAAAGTACTTTTTGTTCAACGTTGGAAATAAAGTGGTTGGGTTAAGGGTTATGCAATGGGTCATCAATAAATGACACCACAACAATGTCTGACTCATTTATTATTAGCATGGGGTGGTGGCTCAACTTGCCCCTATGCTCAACTTACCCCGCTTTCCCCTATATATACACATTTACAGAAAGAAAGGTGAGGGTATTTCATCTAAATCGGAAAATTAAATTACACTAAATCATATACATTTTTTATCAATACACTGCATAAATCAACAACTAACCATTTGATTCTTGACAAAGACCACCCAAATACATGCAGTATATCATGGATCCTACTAGAAGGATCCATGAGTATATTAAGCAATACAGTACGTACATGACTATGATGACTTTCAATTATTACGATTACAATGTCTGTTATGACAATTATTTTTATTACCACTAACAATTTTATTGAGACAAATTTGTACATTGTTTTATACAAATGTAAAATCATGTATTGTGTTTAAATCCGTTATTACCATATATCATGAAGTGAAGAAAACTTTGAGTAGAGTACTACCGTTGTTGGTGTTCGTTCAAATTTCCGACCCTTAAGTCAGTGCATCTACCATGTCTACCTATTATTTACTGTTATTCTAGCCATAATGTGGGCTGAATACTAACCCGGAACTCGAATCTCTAGTAATACCATGATCAGGAGCAATAATATAATAAACTCATCAGACTAGTTTGGTAGTATATATTGAGATAAAATATCGCCCCATCTGACTGATGCCTATACTTGCTTCTGTCGATGGTCGACCTCATGGACAGGTTGGTGACTTTTTATATTTTTCATACGATGTTTCCCAATCATTCAGGATCCCTTTCCACTCGTTGAAACTATTCTGCCATTTCGCCAACGCCTCATCCCCATTTGCTGGCAGAGATGCTGAGAATTGGAAAGTAGAAATAATGATGGTGATTATGTGCCCACAAGACGGAGCGCATTAATGTTGGTAATACATTGTCATTATTGTCAATATATGAACGCTGAACTATTTTCTTCTTTTGGCTGTTGTATAGCACTGCTTCTTATTATTTTGGTATTGCCATGTAAATGTATTGCTTTGGAAACTTTATTTTTATTATGGTTGAAAAAGATAAATTTGAAATGAAATTGAATTTGACGTACCAACAAATTCCTGAAGTTCGGGGAAGAAAACGTTCCAGAAGTGGCATTCCCTGGCCTTGAGTGCCCTCTCAACCTCCAGATCGAGGGATATTACTTTGTGGTATAACTCAGGGACAGTAAATTGTGGCCAGTAGCTCTCTCCTTCACCAGGGTCTGCGTCTTGACTCGACTTGCTCGGATCACTGAGCAAATATATACATGCATGGAGTGAATCCAGTGAGCAATACTCATGAAGTGAATCTTATCAACAAATCTTAACTACATCTTTTACAAAATCTACAGGAAACAGCAATGTGGTATTCACCGAGATCTTGTGACGATATTACCCACTACTTACTCGCCTCCGTGGAATAGGCAACATCGTGACCCGAAATAATATTGTATTGCCTTGAATTGACGTTTTGCTTTTATGAGAGAAGTTCTGTAATGTACAAAATCAATGATCAGACTTTTAGAACTAAGTGTTTTGCCTCTTTTTTATCTCTCGTTTAAATTTCCTTTGGAAGAATGCCAACCAATGATGCAAAGGTTATTTTTAACGCGTAAATACACGCAATACTGAATGTAAGGTTTGCTTTTACTTACTTTTTTTAAGAATTAGGAACGTCCCATGTTGGTATTGCATATATGAGCGGTGGTTATTTTATATAAAAGCGTTATTGCGGGTCAAATCGTGTATGATCATTAAAAAAATCCATCCATAATTTATTGTTCGAAATAGACATGAAATGAAATACTCCGAAAATTTGCATTGCCCAATAATTGATCGTGGGCCCGGCAGCCGCTGTGCAGCGCCAGATCGACGAGGCTCTATCCCTTTACTCGTTGAACGCCAAACAGGGTAGCAGCAACTCCCATCTTTTTAACGTCTTTTGGTCTGACGCGGCCGAGGTTTGAACCCTCGACCTCCCGGTTGTGAGACGGACGCTCTACAAACTGAGCCAACACACCGGTATGTATACAAGTGGTGCAACTGCATTCGCTTGCATCTTATTTTTAAGTATAGTCTTATCCATTGATGTGAGATAATCATTCAGTTCCCTGGAAAGTTCTCCCTAACAAAAGTTAATTGTGGATTCAATTGAATTATTAGCGTTATTAGACTTTTAATTATTTGATTCGTGACGTCACATGCGAGCAGCTTTCCTCCTACAAATCGGATGGTATTAAAGAAATCAATGAATTTTAATATTCGCAGGAAATTGAAAATGGTTTTCACTGGACCTTTAGTATGTCAATAGACATATAATTTCACACCCGTTCCTAAAACGACAAAAATTAGGTCATTAAACGAACCATGAAAAAATTGAAATTTATGCATTTTATATCACATGAAATATGAGGCAGCTGCTCGTTTATAACGTCACAAATCCAAAATTTATACCTCTAATAACTTTCGTGATATTTAATAGATTTTCCTCAAGCCTTCGGCAATATATGTATTTTTTCTGCTATTTTCACAACAAACTTTTGCTCAGGGTGAACTTCTCTTTTCATGTAGCCATACCCTGATTTGGCGAAGTTGGTCCAAAATGTCATGACTTTCACTGAAAGCCCCTTTTCTTGATCCGTGAGCAGATGAGTCTGTCCTATATCTTCAAGCTGATTGATGAAAGGATGCCCAAAGACAAAAGCTAAATCCTCTGCGTGACCAGCTGCATACCAATGAATGCCTTGAAAACCATCAAAAGTACTCCTGCAATGAAAAAATAAACCGCTGGTATTCTATCTCGTCTTGGAAAAGAAATCATCACGTTCAAGTGATTTGTGGTGGATCATACAGCTATACGCGCATAGACATATATATACCATAGCTCTATGCATACATAATGCAAACATAAATAACTATACCTTGACGGTACATGAGCCATGAAATATTTGAATACTTGGTCGCCCTCACGGGCATGGACCCTGGAAACAAAATCTGTTGGACATACAAAGTCAGAGTCTCCAGCGTACTCTAGGAAGGTTGAAACCACATTTGCAGAAGGATCGTCTGCGACAGACCAATCCATGTATTCCTGCAGAACGGCGTCGACAAAAATATCGTCCTCGAGACCTATAGAAAGATACAAAAGGAAGATGAAGATATGGAAATCATATCAGAAGTGCATAAAGTACTACATTCAGGAGGTTAAGAAATCTTTTGAGCCCGGGCAATTATAGTACCATAATCAAATGGCTAAATTCATGTATCGAATGAAGTCCATCTTTTCATTTCATCCGCATAGATTACCCTCGTCTCATCTATTTCAGTTTAAACGCCAGTGCTTCAATGTATCATAACCTTTCGTTGTATTGCGTGCAGATAAGGCGCCATGGTGTTAAAAGGAGCAGTAGTCATAATGTGCAGTGTAATGTTGCTCCATATTTTGGTATAGGGACAATGTGATAACACAAGTGCGCCGATGTTCGTGTAGATCACCAATACATGTCAGGATGTTACTCACTTGATAAAATGACCTGCACAATTTTGTCACGTGTTATTTTGTTTATATTGGCTTGAAAACAGAGTGAAAATAATATGCTTCATTGAATTGCCCTGGCATTAATTTTTGGGGTGTTAGGGCACAATTCTTGTTATTGGGGTGAAATTACCGTGACAAGGTGTCTCAAAATAAGGTGTTTTCTCAGTAAGTCCTTACAAAATTGATAATAATAAAATAATATTGGTCTGTGTAACCATGTGTAACTACCACTGATAAGTAAACCTGCCCTGATGTACTCTCTGACGGTTGGCTGGTCTAAATGCGGAAGAAGTGGCCTTCCGAGGTCGTTGTAACCGCTCGGAGGAAGTGGAGGAAGGTATAAGGTTCCTTCGTCCTTGTTGACTCCTGTCAACATTGGACACCTCTTGAAGTCACCTTTCTTGTACAGATTGGTCGGTGTATCCTCAAGAAAATAGCCATCCACTGATATAGCAGAGTATGCGTACAACTAAAATAAAATATCAGGAAAATCATCATACTGTTGACAGGAGTGTTTCCAATTAATTTCAAAGCTCACAAGATGAAGAAAATATTGTTTTCTGTACTACACACTCATTTTAGAAGCAACTATTTTCAACATCTACAGTGCGTTTCAGAAAAAGGTAATCCAAATCTAAAGGGCTGATATTCGAAGCATATTTAATTTTGTGACATTATTGTGCATGAATATAAAAGAGAAACTCATCAGCTTTCCATTGATACCCTATTTGTGCCATTTGCGCTACGCATGACCGAATTAATTGATGTTGAAAACAAAAGGTGCAGAGACCACTTTTTCCAAGTTTTTGAAAACTTGATGAAAAGGCAGAGGCTGATGTAAATACTTTCATCGATGTTTGAGCTGGCAAATATCTTTTGATTGGACTCTTTTTCTTCCAAAGGAGTGTTAATAAGGGAATGTACTTGCACACCATAAACGAGGAGATCATTCCACAGTAGGACCAATCTTTTGAGAGACAGTTGTGAGGAGTGTACAGGCATCTTTGGTGGATTCAGGACGGCGCTCCTGCCCATAGTTCCAGCATCTTTGGACATTGCATTATTGCCCTCAACCATGGCTTGAAGGGCCACCAAGAGCGCCTGAATCAGGTACTAATGGATAATTCGTTTTTCATACCCGTTCAGCGTACAGCGAAAACGGAAAATCAGTACGTGGTTCGGTCTTTGAAAACGAAATCACAGCGTGAAAACCCGTGCTGTGATTTCGTTTTTGTTGATCAAAAACAGAATATTGAAATCAAAAATGTTTTGGCTCTCTCTGATTTCTCATTTTATATTTGTGTTTTTATGTATCAAAAACAAAACCAGAACACGCTCTCCGCTCCGTGATTCCGTTTGTAAAAACGAAAACAGCGAAGACGAGATCAAGACTCCCTTGCAGTCCCTGCAACGTGATTTCGTTTTTCGTACAACCTACAGGCATATTAAAGAGCGCCCTCCAGGAGGTGAGGCAAGTTTCAATGGAGATTTTAATAAACTGTACCACAAATATATTGTTGAAGCCAGTTTAAACGGAGGTGAGGCAAGTTTCAGTGGAGGTTGTTATAAACTGTACTCTAAATTTATGTTGAAGCCAATTTAAATGGAGGTGAGTAGGTTTCAATGGAGCTCAGTTTTTTTAAAAGAATAAACTGTACCACACATTATGGTGAAGCCCTCTTAAAAAGGAGGTGAGGCAAGTTTCAATGGAGTTTTTTTAATACGAATAAACTGTACCACACATTATGTTGAAGCCAGTTTAAAAGGAAGTGAAGCAAGTTTCAATGGAGTTTTTAAAAAGAATAAATTGTACTACACATGATTGGTGAAGCCAGTTTAAATGGAGGTGAGGCAGGTTTCTATGGAGGTTTTTTTAAAAAGAACAAATTATGGTGTACCAATTTAAAAGGAGGTGAGGCAAGTTTCAATGGAGGTTTTTTATAACTGTACTCTAAATTATGGTGAAGCCAATTTAAAAGGAGGTGAGGCAAGTGTCAATGGACACACTTGAAAAGGCAATCTTGTAGCTTCTCGTCAACTTCTTGATTCACGATCACGCACGTGGTAGTATAAAAAAATGCCTGAACTGTATGTACTGACTCGATGCAGGCGCTGCGTTCACGTGTATAATTATCGTAAAGGGTGCTCTTTAATATGCCTCCATTGAAACTTGCCTCACCTCCTTTTAAACTGTCTGCACCATAATGTGTGGTACAGTTTATTCCTTTAAAGAAACCTACATTGAAACTTTCCTCACCTCCTTTTCAATTGGCTTCACCATCATTTGTAGTACAATTATAAAAAAAACTCCATTGGAACTTGCCTCACCTCCTTTTAAATTGGCTACACCATAATTGGAGTACAATTATAAAAAACATCCTTTAAAACTTGCCTCACCTCCTTTAAAATGGTTTCACCATAATACCAGTACAGTTTTTTTCTTTTTAAAAACTCCATTGAAACTTGCCTCACCTCCTTTTAAACTGGCTTCACCATAATGTGTGGTACAGTTTATTCTTTTAAAAAACATCCATTGAAACTTGCCTCGCCTCCGGCCATTTAAACTGGCTTTACCATAATGTGAAGTACAGATTAATTTATTCTTTTTATAAAACCTCATTGAAACTTGCCTCACCTCTTTTCAAACTGGCTTTACCATAATGTGTGGTACAGTTTATTTTATTCTTTTTAGAAAACCTCGATCCATTGAAAGTTGTCTTACCTCCATTCAAATTGGCTTCAACATAATTTAGAGTACGATAAAAACCCTCCATTGAAACTTGCCTCACCTCCTTTTAAACTGCTTCAACATAATATGTGTGGTACAGTTTATTAAAACCACCATTGAAACTTGCCTCACCTCCTAGAGGGCGCTCTTTAATATGCCTGTAGGTTGTACGAAAAACGAAATCACGTTGCAGGGACTGGAAAAGGGAGTCTCTGATCTCGTCTTCGCTGTTTTCGTTTTTTACAAACGGAATCACGGAGCGGAGAGCGTGTTCTGGTTTTGTTTTTGATACATAAAATCACAAATATAAAATGAGAAATCAAGAGAGCCCAAACATTTCTGATTTCAATATTCTGTTTTTGATCAACAAAAACGAAATCACAGCACGGGTTTTCACGCTGTGATTTCGTTTTTGGTTTTCAAAACCGACCAACCACGTACTGATTTTCCGTTTTCGCTGTACGATGAACGGGTATGAAAAACGAATTACCATTAGTACCCTGAATTCCTGATTCGCCTGACCGCACGTCCTGTGAGATTACTTCCTTTAGGGACACTTAAAAATGAGGTTTTTGCAACTCTTCTCCAAGATTTTGATGACTTGCAGGACCGAATTTGATATGAGGTTGATGCTTTGCACAGTGATCCGGCATTGCCATTGGTGAGACGAGCTGTCCAAAATATCTCTCCACACTTCTAGCTTCGTTTTCAAAGGAGAGGAGGACATGTTGAAGGTGTGGGTCAATAAGACCAGGTCCATTTTACCCACTTTACCAAAACTTGGAAAGAGTGGTCTCTGCACCTGTTGTCTTCAACAGCGATTGATCTGGTCATGCGAGGCACAAATGGTACAAATAGGGTATCAATGGAAAGGTGATGAGTTTCTATTTTATATCCATGCAGAATGATTTCCCAAAAAAATATGATCTGAATATCAGCCCTCTAAATTTGGATTACCTTTTTTTCTGAAATGCACTGTATAATGAAGTACTGACTTTTAACAGTGTGCTGTTTTTATTTCTTCAGTGTACTATAAACCATTTATTAATATTTTAATTTATCCGGAAAATGTACATACGTGACTATTTTCCATACTTCGATCAAAACCCCAATATCGAATCGGGAATTATAGGCTTGGTACCCCCCCCCCCCCCCAAAAAAAAGGATAAGATAATCATTTGCCCTTCATTATCTTACAGTATAACGTAGATGTTATATAGGTGATAGAAGTAAACGAAAAGGAGTAGCACCAGGTATTGGGAAGGGTTAGGAGATAATCAAAGACGATCTAAATATTAGTCATTTTCCCTGTGATAATAAATTATAAAACAGTAATATAGCTCTTCGACCAAAACGTCAATATTCAATACTCCTTTCACTTCGTTACTCTATTTTTTTCTTTCTTTGCAACGCCCTCCCCCCTTTTTTTCTTAATGACCTTTTATTACGTTAATAATCATAGCGGGCCTTTACCCCATTTCCCCTGTGGTAAAGCATGCCTACAAAGTTATCGCTACATTTACTTGCTTATTTTTCTCACAATTTACTCTTTAAAAAAAATCAATTACCCTCTACTTCAAATCTTTTGATTAAAGGTTTATAAATGTATGACTGAATTTGTTCACTCAGAAAATGAAATTAATAAATAAAGATAAACAAAAATAGATTATAGCAATCAGTTTGTGCACAGTGGTATAGTAATGGAGATACTCACAACCGCCCCTGCATACAGGATTTCATCCGAAGTCTTCCCTTCCAAACAAGCAAGAAGATCTGAAGAATTCGAGCCAGTACACCCTAAAGCAGCTCCAAAATCATAAGCGTTTTTTACCTCTTCTTCATTTGTTCTCACGTCAAATGCAAAGAAGGGAAGGGTCGTACCGCTCTAAAATGAAAATAAAAATCATAGTTTTGTTGGTTGTTTCACATAATATCAACAATATCACCACAATGGTTAAACCCCCCCCCCCCCCTCTCCGAGAGTAAATGGTTAGAACTTTCCCCTGATTTTAGTGGGGAAAAATACGCCAGCAGGTCCATAATTTCAGAACAAGTGGAACGCCTCGCCTGCATTACGTGATTCGATATAGTAGCAGAGCGGACTCGAAAACAGCTACTGAATAATTATTTTTTTAAAGAAAACATTCGTGTGATGATGTAATACTATGTCCATTAACTAAAAATAACCTTTGACCACGATCATGTGACCTAAGACGTATGCAAAACCATGGACCTACTACTCATGGCAAAACGATTATTACATGATGGTTTCATGAACTAGATCCAAAAACTTTCTAAGTTATGATGCATATTCAACAAATACCCCCAACATTGTTAGAATTCAAATGACCTTTGATTTTCGTCATGTTCCTGAAACGCGCACAGGAGGGATACACGGTTGCTCCGACGTCCGAGTTTCATGCACTAGATCCATAGACTTTTAACGTTATGATGACAATCCCCCAAAATACCCACAACATTACCAAAGTTCGTTTACCCTAACTGACCTGCGACCTTTGTCATGTGACCTGAACTCAGGCAAGATCTTTGATGATCCACCATTACCCTAATGCCTTAGTTTCATTAACTAGATCCATGTACTTTCTATGTTTTGACGACATTTTAAAAACTTAACCATGGATAAAATTTCGATATTGATTCCCCAAACATGGTCTAAGTTCATTGTCCCTAAATTACCTTTGACCTCGGTCGTGTGACCTGAAACTCGGGCAGAATGTTTAGTAATACTTGGTTACCCTTATGTTCAAGTTTCATGAAACAGATCCATTATACTGTCTTGAGTTACGATGACATTTCAAAAACTTAACCTTGATTAAGATTTAAATGTTGACGACGCCGACGTCGGAAAAGCAAAAATAAATACATAAAATCCAAGTCATATTAAGTTGATATCCTAGCTTGTGTGTGAGGGTTATGAGGATAAGTTAATGCGTGTGTGTGTGGGGTGTACGCGGGAATGTGTGTTTTATTTGTGGTATCGTTCTGAACAAAATGATACAATGATGAGTTAGCAGAGTCGTAATGAATGCGCTACGTCAGGTCAGGCATTTTTGTCTGCTACTGGTAACATGTAGTCCAGTACAACCTGTTTCATGGTCGAGTCGTCGGCGACTAAACTGACACACCCACCTCAGGTTTTTTCTTTTTTACCAAGGTGAGGAGGGTGCGTGAACACCCCGCAGGATTAAACACAAGACCTGTCAAAGGGTGGAGGAGTCCTTATACGGGACCAACGGCCATTCACTGCAACTGTTCTACATCTTCCGATCGTCTAGATTTTCTTGCCATTGGACTCAGGTGTGGTACAGCCAAGTATGTGGATTTCAGGTGTGCAACTGAGACCCACTTTAAAAACCACGCACAGCTTCTGCTTGCAGCACAACCAACCCTACCAAAGCCCTATGGCGATTGGAGCGTGATGACGAGGACAGGATCGTGAAATCTGGGAGCCCTTAGTCACTAACCAGCACATAGGCGGTGAAGGTTAAATCAGTCGCTCGGCTCTTGGACTAGGGACAGGAGAGCAGTTCGGTAGTTGCCTTCATGACTGAGCAGCCCTATTTAGGATCCACTCTGCTCACCCATATCTTGGGAAGGGGCTAGAAAATGTGCCCTATACATAGTCTGTTCCTACTAACCTGGCTGGAACGCCGCGTCCAGTGGGTTCACCATTACAGCGGTAAGAAAGATCAAATGAAAATTGGTACATGGAATGTACGAACACTTATGGACACACAAAACAGCAACCGTCCTGAAAGGCGTACTGCCTTTGTGGCGCGTGAGCTGAGACAACATGACATTGATATTGCTGCCCTACAAGAGACAAGATTAGCCGGAGATGGACAATTAACAGAGACAGCAGGTGGATACACTTTCTTTTGGAAAGGAAAGAGTATGGGAGAACCCAGAATCCATGGTGTTGGGTTTGCTATCAAGAATGAGATCATGAGAACCATGGATCAAGTGCCACTAGGCATAAATGAAAGACTAATGACTCTTCAAATGAATCTCAGCAAAGGCAGGAAAGCCACCCTAATATCTGCTTATGCTCCTACGCTGATGGCTGAAGCCGAAGAAAAGGAGTCTTTCTACTCAAGCCTTGATACTCTTCTCACTCAGATCCCACGCAGTCACAAACTCCTGCTACTTGGTGACTTCAATGCCAGAGTGGGAAAGGATAGCACAATTTGGAACGGTGTGATTGGTAAAGAAGGTATTGGTAATGTCAATGACAATGGCCATCGACTACTTACCAAATGTGCTGAGCACAGACTAACCATCACAAATACACTCTTTCGGCAGAAGAATAGACAAAAAACTTCTTGGCGTCACCCTCGATCAGGCCATTGGCATATGATTGACTACATTATCGTCAGACAGGATGACAAGAAAGATGTGAACATCACAAGAGCAATAACTGCATCTGATGCTTGCTGGACCGATCACAGACTGATAAGATCTGTAATAGCAATCTCTTTACAACCCAAGCATCGAAGACAAAGAAGAAAAACAGAGCAGGATATAATCTAAGGTCACTTGAACAATCCAGTGTGCAAGAAGCCTTCAAAGTGAGCATGGAGAAATCCATTCAAGAGAGGAACCCTAGTATCAATGATGATGTGGAGAAATACTGGAATGACCTAAAAGATGCAATTGTAAGGTCTTGCAAGGAAACTTTAGGAAAGCCAGAAAGGTATCATGAAGATTGGTTTGATGAGAATGATAAGGAAATTACTAAACTCATATCAGACAAACGATCGGCCTTCACTACCTGGCAAAATGACATACGTAATGCCAATAAGAGAGCAGCATATCATTCTCTAAGATCCTTGATCCAATGTAGAGTGAGAGAATTAAAAAATCAGTGGTGGCTGAAGAAAGCTGAAGAACTTCAAAAACTCGCTGATGAAAACAAGAGCAGAGACTTCTTCACTGCCACTAGGAAGGTGTACGGTCCAACTGTCAACGGAGTAAGACCTGTATTAGGGAAGGATGGATCGCTCCTCAAGGACAAGGATAAGATTAGAGAACGATGGAAAGAACACTTTTCTGACCTCCTCAATCAACCTTCTTCAGTGGAAACAACAATAATCGACAATTTTCCCCAGTCAACGACTCTAGATAATTTGTCAGATGCACCAACCATTGATGAAGTGACCAGTGCTGTCAAAGCTATGAAAAATGGTAAGGCAGCTGGACTGGATGGCATCCCAGCTGAAGTCTATAAATCAGCTGGATCTGAACTACACAGAAAACTACATAATCTCTATAAATTGATCTGGGAGCAGGAAACCGTCCCATCAGAACTGAGAGATGCTCTAATAGTGACAATCTTCAAGAAGGGAGATAAATCTTCATGTGACAATTACCGTGGAATCTCTCTTCTCTCAGTTGCAGGGAAAATACTAGCTAGAATCCTGTCACAACGTCTATCAATTGTCGCCGAGGAAGTCCTACCTGAATCGCAGTGTGGTTTTAGGCCTGGACGAGGAACCATTGATATGATATTCTCAATCCGGCAGATACAGGAGAAATGTAGAGAACATCATCAAGATCTGTACATGGCCTTCATAGATCTCACCAAGGCTTTTGATTCGGTAGATCGTCAGACACTGTGGAAAATACTTACTCATGTCGGATGTCCTGAAAAATTTGTCAAAATCATTAGGTCACTCTACGAAGACATGAATGCCTCGGTGTTAGTTGCTGGTGAAGCATCAGAGAGTTTTGCAGTACAGACAGGAGTAAAGCAGGGATGCGTTATAGCTCCAAGCCTCTTCTCACTCTTTGTCTCTTCAGTGCTGCAGCTCGTTAACCAACGACAACCACCAGGAATAAACTTGAGATATCGCATAGATGGTCAACTATTTAACCTTCGCCGACTGAAAGCCATATCTCGGACCACAGATGTCACAGTGAATGAACTCCAGTATGCAGATGACAATGCTATAGTTGCCTCCTCTGAGGAAGACCTTCAAGCAGCAATGGATGCTTTCAGTTATGCCTACTCTGTATTTGGGCTTAAACTGAACACCAGGAAAACTCAGATCCTGTACCAACCAAAGCCTGGAATCACACATGAACAACAATGCCCACCTTGCATCAAAGTTGATGGACAGCCACTGACCAATGTTGAGAGATTCACATACCTTGGCAGTTGTCTCTCATCAAAAGTAGATATTGATGATGAAATACAGCAGCGGTTGAGTGCATCTAGCTCAGCGTTTGGGCGTCTAAGGACTAGAGTCTTTGACAATAAGAATCTGTTCACAAGAACAAAGGTGAAGGTTTACAAAGCTGTGATCCTACCTACGTTGTTGTATGGATCTGAAACCTGGGTAACCTACAGTCGGCATCTGAAACGCCTTGAAACTTACCATCAGAGATGTCTTCGCCGGATACAAAACATCAAATGGACTGACAAGCGAACCAATAACAGTGTGCTGGAAGAAAGTGAATGCACAAGTATTGAAGCTCTCATTATCCAAAGTAGACTTCGCTGGGCCGGTCATGTTCTCCGCATGGAAAATAACAGATTACCCAAGCAGATAATGTTTGCAGAGCTTCAGAATGGTAAACGCTCTCTAGGAGGTCAAAGAAAACGGTTCAAGGACAATCTCAAACGAAGCCTGAAGCAGTGCCAGATTAACCCTGAATCATGGGAAGACAGTGCTAAGGATAGACTGAAATGGAGATCAGCTGTACGTCATGGTTCAAAAAGGTTTGAAACACACCGAAAGAAACAACATGATGATATGCGGGCAGCTAGAAAACTCCGTCAACAGGTTAACACTAATGACCTGACAGATGAATTCATCTGTACCACCTGCTTGAGAAAATGTAAATCGAGGATTGGCCTCTACAGCCATTCCAAGACACACTAACTATGCAAGCAGACATCATACTCTATTCAGAGGGATAGCTAAGAGAATGAATGCGCAATGGTCATCAAACTTCCACTAAAAGTAAACTGTTCTTTCAAAAGCGCAAAATTGCCAAATGTCGATAATATTTGGAAACCTTACATCAGATAATCAAGATTCTGATGGATGGACATTTCCTAACGATGCTTGATGATGTTTTCCAATAGATCAAATTAGGAATAATTCTTGACAGATATGTGAACATGAATCGGAAATCGCAGATTCACTAGCAATGGATTACCTGTGTTATTATCTGTTTGAACAACCCTTCGCTAAGTTTTGAAAGTGTGTGAAATTCGACGGATACTGCTCCTGCACTCTCTCCAAACAGCGTGATCCTACTGTTGTCACCCCCGAAAGCTATTTTAAAAAGAAAAGAGAAAATAGATACTATGTCTTAGATGTAAAATGCAAATTGAAATACTAAACTCTACATGAATTTTGCAGCTACCTTTGAAGCAAAATACGAAGGCCTTTAGATCCACTTCAGCATGTTCAGTAGCCGCAGAGGCGTCGATCCTGGGGGCAGGGGGGGGGGGGGGCGATCGCCCTACCAATGAAAATATTGGGGAGCAAACATATTGATTTGCCCCCCAATAATTCCGCATGTACAAAAGATAAAATAAGATTGAAATGTAAAACAGAAATTAACAAGCGAGACTGAGATACAAAACACATTCTTTATTTAAAATCGTGCTCAAAATGTCCGCTTTTCAGATTGGAATATAAAATGTTCTGCTCGCGTTGCGTCATTTCTGTAGCAAAAATCCTTACTTTTCATGATTAAATAGGTGAATACAACGTCCCTTTTTCAGTTTTAACCCCAAAAGAACTCCCGCTTCGATTTGCAATAATCTTTTGTTGGATCTTATTTTATTTATCTTGTTCTTTATTAAAAACGTCCATTAAACTCAATTTTTTCACATCGAAATATCAAACTTTTCAGCTCACGCTTCGCGCTCGCATCTATTGTTTTTTTTAGATACACATCTTAATCATTGGTACCAAAATGCTTAGAATATCAAGCTTTCAGGTCTCAGCTCGCTCTCGGCACTCGCATTATCTGTGTAGTGAGATATGTATTCTCCTCATGCGTTACTACAAACAGTCCTAAACAGGCACCTTTTTCCTGTTATCAGGTCAGTATATTAAAATTTCAGCTCGAGCTTCGCGCTCGCATTAATTTGCTAGTGAGATTTGTGTCTCTATCTCATGAGTCATATACATACATATGTGAAAGTGTGTGTGAGAGGGTGAGGGTGTGTGTGTAAGTTTGTTTGTTTGTTTTGCCCTTGGAAAGTTGATTCATGATTTTTGTCCCCCCCCCCCCATCTGAAAAATGGATCGACGCCCCTGTTAGTAGAATAGTAGTGTATACAAGTATTACACCACAGAATACCGACCCTTTAAAGGTCAAGTCTACCTCAGAAAAATGTTGATTTGAATCTATAGAGAAAAATCAGACATAAGCACAATGCTGGAAATTCATCAAAATCGGATGTAAAATAAGAAAGTTATGACATTTTAAAGTTTCGCTTATTTTTCACAAAATAGTTTATATCAACGAGCCAGTTACATCCAAATGAGAGAGTCGATGATGTCACTCACTCACTATTTCTTTTGTTTTTTATTGTTTGAATTATACAATATTTCAATTTTTACGAATTTGACGAATAGGACCTCCTTGCCTGAAGCACAAAATGTTAAAATAATGGAATTCCACGTGTTCAGGGAGGAATGAAACTTCATTTCACATGACAATGGCGAGAAAATAAAAATATTTCATATAATAAAATACAAAAGAAATAGTGAGTGAGTGATGTCATCAGTTCCTCATTTGCATACCGACCGAGATTTGCATATAACTGTTTTGTGAAATGAAGCGAAACTTTAAAGTGCCATAACTTTCTTATTTTACATCCGATTTTAATGAAATTTTCAGTGTTATGCTTGTTGATTTTTTTCTCTTTATATTCAAATCAAGTTTTTGTTGGGGTAGACTTGTCCTTTAAAGGGGAAGGGTGTTTTATGCCCTCTCTCTGCCTTTAATGACGGGAACAATACAACCAGACCCCCCCACACACACACACAAAATAATACATAGATAGATAAATACAAATAATACTATGATACAATAGACTGAAATGAAATGAAAACACAACAAAGCTGCTACTTCAATATTTGCTGATCTCGTGGATAGGTTTTACGCTTCTGCATATGGTTAGTCCTGAAAATGACTGTCATTCATCATCATAAAATGTAACGATTTATTCTTTCCAATGTCAAGATAACTCATAACGTTGAAGATAAATATCAAAGTTGTTAGGTAAGTATTTATTATAACTTCTATGGATGAAAATAAGTGGCTTACCTCCGATATTGTCATGGATCCACTGGATAGCAGCAACTTGATCTAGCATACCCACATTTCCTGGAGCCTCATCATCCTCTGGTAAATGGAAAAGTGATAAACGAAGATTTTCATTGTAAACATCTGCTAACATCTTATCAGGCTGTTTTCGCAATGGACGAATTACATTATAGCGGACAATCGTCTTTTATTTCTCAGAATGAACTATTGTCATTTGTGATATTTTTTATCAATGTGCTTTACCCCCCCTTTCTTTTAAGGCATGTATCCTCAAGATAAACCGAGTCAATCTTTAAACAAAAACAACATATCTGTCAAGTATGAGACAATTCAACGATCAAAGATATATGAGGGACTTTTTTCCCTCCGATATCATGGTGTGATCCCGTAGCGTTCAAACAGGCATGACAGAGTCACATCGGAATATCTAGATTTGTTTAACCTATCGGCATCCATGTAACACCTCTTAGTGAATTCTGGATATCGCAGACTGACGCATTGACAAAATACGAAGTGGTCGTGGTAAGATACGAACACAGTTATGATCAACCCTCTTATTGCTTGGCGACACCCATACTTATACGCGCGCACAAATATACACACATACGCATAAATATAAGAAAATCTTTTTTTTCTCATAATTGCATCAAAAAGCTTATCAAAATAATTCTACGAAGTATTCCAAAACGTAGCAAGCATCTTGTATTTTTGTATTATCATCTTTGATATAACTTAGATTCCATAAATTTCTATTTCCGAAAGTGTTATGTTATAAAGCGTCCGGTTACATTTCATCAGCTGGGGGAAGCAGATCACTAGTCCGTGAAGTCAAATACTAAAAAATAAGTTACGTGTGGACCTGATGCCTTTAAAATTAATCATAAGGTAACAGTTATAACGTACTTGTGGTGAACTTGCCGAAGGCGCCCAGACGATAATTTATTGCCACGACGATGACGTCACCTACCGCAACCAATGGCACGCCGTAGTATGAGTATGTCATAGCTGTCCCAGAAATAAAACCTCCTCCATGGATCCACACCATAACCGCTGCATTAGTGGGCTTTAGATAAAACAATCACGTGATTATTTATTTTATATAGATGTAAGTATTCATGAAAAGATTGTTTGCACTAATCTTGCAGGGCAGGCAGAACCATCTTTTAAAAATAGAGCAGGGATTGGGAAAATATTCATCAATATTTCCTCGAAAAGTGTTTTAATGGTTATTGGAAATATTAATGGCTTACCCAAACGGATACCTATAATCAGTTCATTGCTTCTTGTGTGTGCACGGCTGCTGTGTCAGGCATGGAAGTCACACGCAATTTAAACTTTAGATACATGCATGGGTAATATGACACTGCGTCAAATAAGTAGTGTTTTTGTCTTGTACAAACTAAGTTATAGAGTCTTAGCTTTTGAGGGGTTACCGGCAAAACATATTTTTCAGGTTTTTCTGTGCGAATTGTTTTCAAAATTTTGAAATTTTAATTTGGATATCAAGAATATAATATTTTTTCATAAAACACATAGAATCTCAACTACGTTGACATACGATGACGTCATATGCTTTAGGCAGTTACAAGGCGCAATAAGCCCATATTCAAGACTATTGTTTCTAAAGCAAAATAAGCCTATTCAGTTGGTAATCAATCAAATTACATCGAACTTGTACTGCTATATTTGGTGACTTCCTAGCTTCCCAACAATATACAATTGTCTTAGCTTTCATTTTGGTATTTAAAGATTACCTTTGGACTTGGGGCATAGATGTTGAGGTAAAGACAATCTTCATCCACTGGTTCTCCACGTGGAAGAAAGTGTTGCTCCTGTTTACACGCTGGTTTGAACTCCTTCACGTTTAGAGAGTCATCCCATTGCTGCTTGGCCGTGGTTGGTTTAAAACGTCGGGGTGGATCTGCGTAAGGCACTCCCTGTCATCAAGTACGCCCCCAAAAAACATTGATTCAGAGAGTACAAATTGAATATCAAATTGACGACTTATCAGCTGATTTGTAAATATAAGGATCAGGGACCCGTAACACAAGGCTTAGCAATGATCGTAGAACATTTTTCTACGATTGATTGCTACGATGTACAATCAATCGTGAAGATCAAGCGTACGATTAATCACTTACCTTTTTGTTACGGGACCCTGGTTACACTTGCATTTGACTGATCGAAAAACATTTTTATACGATTGATTGCATTGATCACAATCAATCGTATATCAATCAATCGCTAACCCTTAGGTTTCGGACATCTGGACGACCAAGTATGGGTAGCCTTGTGGTAATATCAAAAGAAATTATTTGTTCAAACACATTGAACGGTATTCAATTTGACTAAACCATGTACACGTAAGCTACAAATCATAACGTATCGATTTTAACCATGCCAACTGTGTATCAATTTGCTAAAAATAACAATATCTAATACATACACAACTTATTTAAAGTATCTCTTGGGAATCGGGGTCATTTTAGTTTATTTAAAAGAACAATGACATGAGAATTTCAATAAAACACACTGACTTGAATATACAAACTATTTGATCAAGTACTGGGTGAATCGTAAGTATGACAATGGCGCCAAAAATAATTGAAGGTCGAGTAACTGGTTCTCTGATTACGACGCAGAAAAGGAAGAATTTCAGTTTAGGCATAGCTAGGAAAAGCTCGGGATTTTTTTTTTCGATAATGTAAGAACGTGGTAAGGAATATCGCTGCCTTATTAAACCATTCATTGTACCGGTCAACTTGATAAATAAAATAAAAAAAAAACAGTAAATATTCTGCGTAAGTTTCAAAGTCTCAAAAATAAAACTCACAGAGGTAATCAGTCGTTACACGTACACGATGTAATAGCTGCACACTGAGGTATGTACGATAACATAAACACATATAAACATGATAAATATTGACGGACTCAGATTTCGATATTCTGCATTATTTAAAAAAAAAACGCGAGACCATGACGTAAGCAAGCTAATCAATATGAATTTTCCAATATTTTGTATGAATTAAAACAAAAAGAAATTGACTAAGTATTCGATGAAGATTATGGTAGTGAACATAAATTATCTTACAACGATTTAAGAAAAATGAATATATGAAGCATCTTTTGCTAGTCTCCAACCCCCTCCCCCCAAACAAATATTATTATTAATAAATGATAATGAACTAATGAAAAGGGACCCTTTTCTTTGTAAGTCCCTTCGCCGAATAAAATGAAACATATCCTATCAGTGTATGATATAATATACACAACCACATTTAAGCCCACAACATATGTCTACAAACCAATACTTTTATGCGCAAGCGTTGTATACTATTCTGACACGGGAGTGCATTTTCAGAACGCATGCTAGATTAATAGGCAGTTTTGTGTTTTTAACTGCTTTCATGTTACCTCATTGACTTTTTATTTTATAATATTTGGCCGTATCCATTTACTAGATGGATTTCTTTTTTGCAATGTTAAGTTGATTCAAGGTACATCAGGCCATTGCTATGACATATCATTTTGTCTAAGTGCAGCGTCTCTAAGTGTCTTTTATCATTATCATAATAGTCATGTTTATAATCAACACTGCCATATAGTCATCACGATAAAAGCACGGAGAAAGTACTCACCAGAAATACATCAACATTTTTACTAACGTTGATAAATTGACTTTCGATAAACTGAACGGTTTTCCCGACGAGGGTTCCTTCTGCTACGGTTACTGTTGGATCTTGCGCTTGTATCGCAACAAACAAATTAAAACATGTTAAAACGGCAAAGAGTTTCATTCCCACACCTGTCTCCATGTTCAAAGTTGGTTTCTCAAAATATAATGTAGGCTATACATGCCCAACACGCAATACTTAAGTTCAATGAATTTAATCATTTGCATTTACGAAGCTACTGAAGTGTGTCCCTCGCAATCATTTCGGCATCACAGAATGCTCTCGTCAAACAAACTGTGGATCCGCCTCCATGGGCTTGTGCATAAAAAGAAAGACTGTCAACTTGGCAGAGTTTTTCAATGCGTTATTGTCACTGACATACTGTTTCTATGACAAAAGTTTTATGCAACAATTTTAACCGACATAGAACCGACTCCATGTGGGTTAAAGCTGTTACATTATTTTGAATGACATATACCAACACCATCAGTCGGTTTTGAGTTAGTTTTGTTGGTATGACTTTCGACTAAGGATGTCGAATACATCGAGAGTAAATATCTATATCGTTCTTATAGTTTGTTCACTGGCGAAAATATATGTGTAATAAAAACAAAACGCTTGAGGGTTCGAGATTAGACTGATATAATTCTGAATATTTCTGAAATTGCAGAGCAGCTAAGAAATACTGGTGTGAAAACTAGGTTACAAACTTCGTTTATTCCATCTTAATTTGGTTTGAGCATGTAACCTAAATCATATCAAAATCTTTTCAAGAATTGAAATATTTAGATAGATTAAATTGTACTTTCCGTTTGTTTTTCTACCAATATATTCAATTTATATTTACATTTCAATTTACATTTCTCAATAACATTTAACCATAGCATGAAACATGTAATATTGAAGCACCTTTACACTGGGAAAGAAAGAGTACAATGCAATTCAAACATAAAAATTAGTGACAATAAAAATTTAAAAAAATCACATATTTTCATTCAGATGGCGAAAATGTTTGCACTTTGTGGGGCGAAATCTTTTACATATTATGATGTTTAAGCACGTATGTTTCCCGAAATATCATTGTTCTGGATGCGTATGCAGACATTATGAATCATGTTAACTACTTAGTAATCAATGAAAAAACAATCAGTTCGAGGTTTACATTCCCAGTGTATATACAAAAAGCACTGGTATTATCTGGTTATACATAATGGTCAATGTTCAAGAATGATTCATTTCTTAAACAAATCAGCGACCTTATCTCAGCATGGCATATTTTAACAACTGCAATTTTATAATTAAGTGTATTTGTTAATTACTTCATTTACTCTTATAATTTGTTTGAAATTTTCTTCCAATTAATTACTTTTACTGTTGGTGAATATACAGTGCGTCCCAGAATAAACGAAACCGAGATTTAGCGATAATTTATCATAACTTAATCATAAATAGAATGGATAAATGACCTACCAATTTAAAGCTTAGAATCTCCTCTTTCATCTGATATTACTTAGCTTATTTCTTATTCACGCATGAGTGAGCAAAAACAATTTGAAGAAAGGATACCAAAAACTCATTTGGCGTGGGGTATCTGGGTTTCAAAAGGAAAACCACATTTCTGAAAATTTCAATATCTGCCCCTTAATTTGGTACCTCCATTACAGAAATTGGTCAAGAAATAAAAAGTTCTAGTCATTTGAAATAAGGCTTGTATTTCCATAATTTCATGAGATAAACGTGTTTTCACCGGTTTCCCACAAAAGCTCTCGCATGGTGAACAAAAGATTTAATGCTTGGCTGATCGTCAACAAAACGGAGTGTTGAGTGAGTTTGAAAGCCAGCCTGGAGAACCTCCTCATTTTATGAAATTATTGAAATTCAAGCCTTATTTCAAATGACCAGGACTTTGTTATTTCTTGACCATTTTCTGTAATTTAGGTATCAAATTAAAGAGGAGATATTGAACTTTTCAAAAATGTGGTTTTCGTTTTGAAACCCAGATACCCCCCGCCAAATGAGTTTTTGATATCCTTTCTTCAAATTGTATTTACTCACTCATGCGTGAATGAGAAATAATATAAGTAATATCAGATGAAAGAAGAGATTCTAAGCTTTAAATTGGTAGGTCATTTGTCTATTTTATTTATGATTAAGTAATGATAAATGATCGCTAAATCTCGGTTTCGTTTTTTTCTGGGACGCACTGTATAGAAGTATATATCTATTTGCTTAAAAAAAAAAAAAATTTGTTAGCCGAACCTATGACAAGGAAATTTATTTCGTCCAAATACGGCCGTATAGTGTAAACGAAATGCGTCAGCGGGACAGCAAACGTTGTAACAGGACATGTGCATGACAAACAATGACAATGCCTTTCTGACCACTGCTGAAGTATATTGTAATCGGCACTATTTATGAGTGTCAACTCTAGTTTTAACATAATAAGCCTTTAAAAAATAAACAGTTTGAAAAGAATAATCTTTCGGCTTATGTTGTAGATTTCTATGTACTTGTGCCCCATCTCCCTTCCCTCCCACTCATCCCCCAGAATTTACCCCTTCCTCCTTTCTCTTTCTCTTTCTCTCTCTTCCCCCACTTTCTGTCGTTTAAGTTATGTGTCACAGTGGCCATGCCTGTTGTTGTTGTTGTTATTTTGAATAGGCAAACTAGTCAGTTTTGACTATTGTTGCCTTATAAATTTGCTTTCCTTTTTTTTTCAAAATAGAATAATTTCTATGTTCAACCTATGTCAGTTCGAAAAGTAAAACAAAGTGAGGAAAGATAAGTTCTTAGGAAATCGTGCAAGACCACCTCTCCTGCCCTGTATTAGTACGTCATCCTGACAAGCCCGCTCGAGGTGCATTTCGAGGGCGTCTCAAAAGGGAAAAATGTATTGTGGGTTTGTGTGTATTTGAGTTTTGTCAGACGTGTATCAATCAGATATGATTATCAACGTCTGGGACCGACCTTTAACGTCACCATCCGAAAGACGTGACCAGGGCTCGAACCTCGAACCTCTACATCAATTTGTAACTTCCCCACAGCTTGGATTACAGGCGCACGCAACAACGCCCTATGTCTCTCAAACGTGAGCAGGGGGCGCTCTATCCGATACCTCGTAGAACTTGATTTAAAATTCCGCAGGTACAAATTTATGTCAAATCGATCAGATCAATATCAACATTTTTTTATACACAAAAACATTTATAATGTATGAACATGGGCTCTTTATATGTTTTCAGACAGATCAGGTTTTGGTGTAAAAAGGGGCCGTTTATTATCTTCAGCTATGGTGTGGAAAAGGTAACGAATCAAAATACAGATATGTTTTCACTGTCAATATATTCACACGATGTGTTTAAGCTCTCATCACGTTACGTTATAAAAGCAACACACAGATGAATTAATGAATATAGTACTTTGAATCTGTAATGATTTGCGTAAAGGGATGGAGGAGTCGCATAATGATACAAAGAGTCAACAAAAACAGGTTTGCTTTAATATTCATAATTTATTTCACCTTTTGTTACACTATGAAAGCTTAATGGACTAAAAAGAATAACTTATCGATATAATGAAAATTTGAACTGCCTTAGTATGCTATTGCTGCATAATTGCTGTTCCTATTCAAAGCTCTTAACATGAAATAAGGATCAATTTCTTTGGAAGAATTTTATGATTCTCAGACTCCCATTCTCAAATTAAAAGAGATTTTTTTTTAATCCTCAAGCCAAGGGGTAAAGATCATGACATGTGTTGAAGAAAACTGCATCTATTTCATTTTTTGTTTGTTTAAACCTCCTTTGTTCTTTGACTGTTTCAAAGCATTGACTTGCAACGCTCTCTATGCACCGATTGGGAAAAAAGTTGCAAGTTGATTGAAATGATTTCTTTCACAATAAACCTAGATAGTATTATTTGACAGTTTTTAGCAGTTTTGCTAAAATGAGAAAATGGGTTCTACAGCTACAACATTACTAGAGTGTATTATTTAGATACATGTAAAAGAACATATTGTTAAACTATGGCTTACCAGGGACAAAGCAGATCTTATGTATTATTGCACTCAATTCAACACATTCACTGAGAAATTTGCACAAATAAATCCTCAGGTTTGGCATATGGCACTAAATGTATAGTTGTTGCCATGATTTAGTGTCATTTACCTAGAGCATGCATACATTTTTTTATACATGGAATAATGAACCTTTCTGAGTGTACCCGCTCAGTGAACCACAATCGTATACAGTGTACATAAAATATGAACAGGCCTTGTTTCTAACCCATCCTGGCAAAATCCTCTGGTGGAATTCAGCCCCGTGAGTTCAAGGTTTCTTTTTTAAATTACTCTTTATAACTTTTTAGATATCTTTTGTTCTGAAGTGCTACTGCTATGCATAGATATGAACAAATTGTTAGCGTTGAAGAGCAATATGTATAGTAGTTCATGTGAATGATCAGAATAGAAGAACTGCCAATAACCCTTGACTTACTATATGATGTTTTCATAAAATCTGTCCTTTAAAAACACTTTTAGATTTTGACGTAACGAAACAAGGACTTTGTTTCTTATCATTATCAAAGAAAAATTTTACAGGGAAATTTTGTTAGTCCACACATAACAGTGGAGTAGGGGTGTGTATGTTTGTGTTATGTAGACTACATGTATATTTTTGGCTTAGCAAGATTATTTTGATTTTATTGACTTGATTTCAACAGCTCTGAGTAGATATTAATCTTCTTCATTTGAGTAAAAGAACACAACACAAATAATCATCAATCATTTGTACACATTCAATGGAAGTGATTTAAGTCAATTATTTTTTTTAAATCATGGTGATTTAAATCACGATTTAAATCAGCCAACCTTGTTCCATTATACTAATTAAAATAACTTAATCTTTTGTTCGAGAATTACACTGTACTGTAAATTGAATTTTACCTTTCAACGCGTGGGTCGTTTGTGTTTTTCAAAGTAAATAAAAAAAATACATTATTTTGCATAAAAATAAATCAGAATACATCATCATTTGTAGTAAATGAATCTGAAAACACAACTATTTTACAAATCTCAATTCCTATCCATTTTCAAATTGATGGAATATGATTGTCGTTTAATTGCACGTTGGTAGCTGTTTGTATTCTTCAAAGGCCTGCTGCCAGTCGGTCATTTCATCCTTCCAATCATCATAGCTCTCCCGCCATTCTCTCTCATCCTCGTCAATAGTGTCTAGTTTTGAAGAAAAAAAGGAAACATCATTATAACATCATGTGTATGTCCTCATCATATATTTTGCTGTTATTTTTATCGTACCTCACATGAAGAAAGTGCATTCGAGTTGAATGTTGGTTCATCTTACCCCTTTTCTCTGTTTCTAATTGTTACGCATGATAATTCACCCCAAGTAAAACCAATGTAACCAATTCCTAAGTAACATGCCTTATCAGTTTTCCTTTCCTTTTTTTTTTGGGGGGGGGGTTCAAATACTCCTTAAAACTTACGAGGAAATTACAAAGGATTCTGTATATGATACCAATTTAACCGTCTTACTTGCAAATGCCTCCAGATCGGGTAAATATTCGTTCCAGAAATGGCACTGTCTCGCCAACACAGCTCTGCCTTCGCCCAGTTCTAGAGAGAGTTCCTTGTGTTTGAGCTCGGGGATCGTGTACAAGGGCCATGAATCGACTCCTACTCCTGCTTCTCCATCAATGCTTGACTTGCTGGGATCACTGAGACAGAATAAAATAAAGCATGAGATATTTAGGAAAAAGTCGTACAGGCCATATGCAGATGTATTTTTAGGAAAAAATACTAAGGATTGATTGCGCTTGTTCATCATCCCTGACCCTACATCCCGGATCGAGCGGGTACGACCATGAGTGCTGAATCTATGTTTGTAACAATTTCTTCATCATGTTCATTACATTCTAATGTGAATACAAATTCCGGCAGGTACCTGAGCTAATCGTGGTCACTAGGTAGAAGTTGTAATAAGCCACAGCGTTTAACTAAAGTAAATATTTCCTCATTCAAAGATGATATAATAATATAGGGTATTTATATTGCATATCCACATATCCACCTTGTTAAGTGCTCAAGGCGCTCCTATATATTACCCGGCTAACCTAGGCATTCATAGCGCACACAGCTTTTTAAGGAATTACTTCCTACCGGTACCAATTTACCTCACCTGGGTTGAGTGCAGCACACTGTGGATCAGTTTCTTGCTGAAGGAAATTACGGCATGGCTGATTTTCGAACTCACGACCCTCTGTTTCAAAGATCGAAGACTAATCCACTGGGCCATATGTTATCTTTTGTTATAAATCAAGACTCGCGTGCATGATTTTTTCTTTGAAAAAGATTGTCTTACCCTGATTTGGCAAAGTTAGTCCAAAATTGCATGAACTTGACGGACAGGGCGTTTTCTTCGTCTGTCATATTATGTCCGCGGATGTTATAAAGTTCATCGATGAAAGGGTGGCCCCACACAAATGTCAAATCTTCTGCGTGCCCAGCGCCTAACCAAGGTGTGTTCGGATATATGTCTCCATGCATGAATGAACTCCTACAGCAGAAAACGAAATAAAAGACAATTCATTAATCATTCGTATAAGTCACGGGCATTATTTGATACAATATTATACCATGGGCCATACATGCTACATGATTGTATACGAGTACCTTCCAACGTAGAGGAGAACGGGAGTTTTCTATAGAGCCAGTAAAATAATGCATTGTGTAATTATCGTACATAATATACTATTCGCTTACAAATTAATGTTCAAACATTAATCATAGACTACCATCTGGGATCACCGAAATTATTCAATAATAGTAAACAACTGTACCAATGACTGTTCAAGTTTCACAGCATAAAGGCTGCAAATGCACTAGACCCTCATTCAATACAGAGACTTTTAATTCCAACTTTGAGTATGATAATTGTGTTGTAATCTTTCAAATGAAATGAAAATGAGAATATCAAAAAAGTACACTTAAAGAAAAGTGCATAGACACGACCCTCCAAAATATTTTTTTCTGATTATTTAGAAATTCATGTCCCAGGTAGAAGTTTATCCTCTGAAGACCCACTTAAGTTGATGTATTTAACTAAACGACAACAGACCGAAGATAGAACCCTCACTGTTGCATCCTTAATGGGATGGAACAAACTCCCTTTCACATTAAGACAATCCCCAACATTGAATCGTTTAAGAAGCACATAAAACCTTTTCTTTTTATTAAGCATTAGCCTTCATTTATATATGCTTGCCATTGTGCATTGGATTTTGTGTGAATTAGGAAAATTGAATTCGTGAGCACTTGGGGCCATTTGGGAAAAGCGCGATATGCTAATTGGGTATTAGTATTTATTGACTCCCAAAGACATTGTAGTCATTGTGAATATCTTACTTGGATGGTGCATGCGTCATGAAATATTTGTGAACAGTCGAACCAGCTTCTTGGTGTTTTCTCATGACAAAATCAGAAGGACAGGCAAATTCTGAATCGGTGCCAAACTTCACCCATGACTGGAAGTAATCACTTTCTGGATCGTCAGCAATTGTCCAATCAATATATTCCTGCAATACGGCGTCGTGTACGATCTCATCATCTCTACCATTGTTGATCATGGTAGCCTTGATGATGTACTCGAAGGTTGTTCTGTTGATTTCTGGTGGTGTAGGACTTCCGATGTACTGTGGATAGAAGAGGAATGGCCTCAAGGTTCCCTCGTCTCTGTTGAAACCTATCATCATGGGTAAGTTGACGAAATTGCCCATCTCATAGTGTTTGGTCGGTGTCTCTTCCAAGAAAGTTCCATCCATAGTGACGGGATAAAACGCTGCATAAACCTGAAAATCCATTCATAGATTTATAAAAGTAAGTGCTTTGACATGCACTTTAAACACGGTGTTTAAAATCTTTAGTACGTCGTTTATCTCATCACTCTAAGGACTAATGTTTAAACTTTTAGACAAGTTTTTAATAAGTTTAAACAATTGTTGTTAAAGTGATGGGTTCAACAACTTTCTGAAAAATTTTAAACAGTGTTTTTACATTGTACACCATTACATTTCTATATATATTGTAACCATTATGATCCACATGTCACACTGATTGATAAACTTAAGTTGATTAAAACCCTTAGTAAACAAAAAATCGAATTTTTTTACCTTATCTGCGGCTGTGCTCAGGGCCACCGGGTCTTCTATGTCTCTTAGACAAGAAACCAAAGCAGAGGTAGTGGAGACATCTTCACAACCCATCTCTCTTCCAAGTTGCTGTGCTTTTTCAACTTCGCTAGCTGGATCGTGCCTGAAAGCCCAAGGACACAATGTTGTCCCACTCTGTCAGATTATAATCAATAAGATGAAAGACGTGATGTAACAATGTTCTAAGAGTTTTGTGTGATTATAAACATGTTAGGATGATCATATCCAATGTACATGCTAGTAAACAAGCACCCTTGAGATAACGCGTTAAATTCAAGAAGTGATGTATTTGATGCTAATTTTTAATAGCTCCATACGTCCTTTAAAATCAAATACAATTAACAGATTAAACAAATAGTTTCAACAGTTGCAAATGTTGGAGTGCCTCAAGGCACAAAATTAGGCCCAATTTTATTTTTGATCATGTTTAATTATGCATGTCAGAATTGATCTTTACCGCACTTTTAATATGTTGACGATTTTACTTTAGTTGAAAATCGTTCAATACAAACTCTTTCTGTATTATAATGTAATCTAAATGCACTCGTTACCTGGTCATCTGATAATCTTATGAAACTAAATCCAAATAAATGCAATGTAATCAGAGTTACCTTTTCTAAAAATCCACCATTACCTAATCTATTGCATATTGGTGACACTTCTATGCAATATTCAGAAATTGTTAAAATACTTGGTGTTTATATTCAGTCAAACTGAAAATGGGATAAACAAATTTCAGATATTATAAAAAGGTGTAAAAAAATTGTAAATGTTCAGACTTGTCAAACAATATAAACTCCCGATGTCAGACATTGTTTAAATTTACAATGGATATATCCGTCCAATATTGGAGTATTGTGTACCGGTTTTCAATGGAGTACTAACTGATAAACAGGTAAAGGACTTAGAAACTAGCACATCAATGATGCATCTCGCAACAAAATTTAACACAATTTTAATTTCAGCCCAGTTGACACTGTAGTGAATTATATTGGTGATATAAATTGAGGATATAGAATTGAAAATGATGAAGGAATGACATAGAAGCATTTCTTGTGATCTATTAATAAAGTTCATATGAATTAAGTATTAATAGTTATCTAGTCAAAGTTTTTTAACTCTGTGTAGAACCTTGGTGAACCTAATGTAGCTCTCAAACGGAACAAAAATAACCAAAATCAATCAACAAATAAATAAGTATTTTTTGTGAGTTTTGAAAATATATGAATAAATAGCAGATTCAATGAGTTCAAAATTCTATCTTAAAATTTTGTATCACCACGTCGAGCTATTATATAAAGCAAACAAAATTGAAATTGATCAACAAATGAAGAAAAAAAACATTTTTTGTGATTTATGGATTTATTTTGCATAAATTAGAATAAATAATTTTCCAGAAAAAAATTCCAAATTTTGTGTACAAGTTTGGTGAACCTCATGCAGCTCTACCAGATGGAAGAAAAAAAAGTAAAAATCGTTCAACAATTAAAGAAGAAAAAGCATTTATGTTAATTTTTAAAAATATGAGTGAATTAATTTCCCATAAATTGGCAATTGTTCTAGTCAAATTTTCAAAATTCTGTGAAGAAGATTGGTGAACCTCATGAAACTCTACCAGACTGAAGAAAAAAATCAAAATCGGTCAACAAATAAAGAAGAAAAAGCATTTTATGTAAATTTTAAAAATATGCATAAATTTTTTCGCATAAATTAGCATAAAAATTGTTCTAATCAAAATTTCAAAATTCTGTGTAGAAGATTGGTGAACCTCATAAAGTTCTTCCAGATGGAAGAAAAAAAATCAAATTCAGTCAACAAATAAAGAAAAAAAAGCATTTTATGTGAATTTTTAAAAATATGCATAAATTAATTTCGCATAAATTAGCATAACAATTGTTCTGGTCAAAATTTCAAAATTCTGTGTTGAAGTTTGGTAAACCTCATAAAGCTCTACCAGATGGAAGCAAAAAATTCAAAATCGGTCAACAAATAAAGAAGAAGTAGCATTTTTTGTAAATTTTGAGAAATGCGCATAAATTAGCATAGTTAATGAATTTTAAAATTCTGTGTAGATGTTTTGAATCCCCCACCTAGTGCTATTTTATAAAGCAAACAGAATTGAATCGGACTTGAAAAGGCGAAGTAGTAGCATTTTTAAATTAAAAACCCTCACTGTAAGAACTGGCTACCAAAAACGAAAAATGTCTCAATCTCAATAAGAAGTGTCCAAACTTTGCTCAGATAAAATGCAAAACAGATCGTTTTAGAAAAAGTGCAATACCATATTTCATTGATTTACTAAATTCTAAATAAATTTTTAAATTCATATCCTTGAAATCAACTAAGATTTTTGCTATTGTTTTAGTCGTCATTTCAATCCATTTGATATTTTAATTTCTAATTGTCTAATGTTCATCACTATTTGAATTTGTATGTACATAGCTTCTCTTTCTATTCTATTTTATTATATTTAATAAATTTTTATGTACGCTTGCTCTTTAAAAATTATTCATTATATATGGACATGACATGTTTAAATCGTAATTGTTACTTTTATCCATCACTTGTGAACATTTTATTGTAAACATGCTAATTTCAGCCTTCTGGCTGTATAACATGTATTGTTTTTATATGAAATAAACCATGATTGAATTGAATTGAATTAATAAAGGAACGATAGACCAGTCCTTTCTTTGGAAAAATACATTTATTAAATCTGACAGTTACAAAAATACCTGAAGAATTGCCTGGTTAAAGAGGCCTCTACTTTGTTCTGAAAGAAGATGAAAATTGACACTCGCTGATCCCGCGCTTCCTCCAAAGATAGTTATTTGGTCCTTATCACCACCAAAAGCTTGAAAGAATATTGAAGAACAAAATAAAGATGAGTTCATTTAATTAAAAATAAACCTTCATATAAATCATCATTGAAATGCCCGTTAGGTGCTCTCTCTAAGTTTCATTATCCTGAATTTGGTGTAACGTTTTAGTTAAAACAAAGCAAATCAACACATATCATGTGGCATAGGTATCTCACCTTCGATGTTGTTGTAAATCCACTTTAATGCAGCAACTTGATCCAACATCCCGTAATTGCCAGGAGATTCAGCATCCTCTGTAACAAAAAAAAGTTATTGAAATGAAAACTGGGTGGGGGTCTTAATCATTTTAAATCAGTTTTATTTTTCAGAAGTGTTGATTTCGATTATAGAAACGCAAGCAATCACGCAATGTTTTATCTCACGTTGACTTAAGATAACTCCCCGAATATTTCACTTTTTTAAATTATGAAAAACCATCATCCCCTATTGTTTTAGGAGTCACACATTATGAAGTAACATTTAATGTAACATACTTATAAATTAAAACATCATGGATAAAAATTGAGTTGTTATCATTTACCAGTTGAAAACTGTGCAAAGATTGCCAAGCGGTAGTTGAATGTTACCACTATGACGTCACCGACGGCTACAAGAGGAACTCCGTAGAAGTCATAAGTCATTGCTGTCCCAGCTGAAAACCTCCCTCCGTGTATCCACACAAGGACGGGTATACCAGATGGCTAAAATAAAGTCAGATTTAAAAAAAATGCACAATGCACTCTTCATATCTCTGCGGGAATGTCAGGTAGGCTTGAATAAAACTATCATGTTTAAGATTATACCATGATTCTCAATTCGACTTAACTCATCCCTCAATTTTTGAGTATATTCCTTAGGATATTGAAATTTGTAGAACCCTTTCCCTTTTTTTGTTTCAGTGTAGAAGGGGCTTATATTACCAAAATGGGAATTATTAATTGCAAGGGCGGATCCAGGATTTTCCAAGGGGGGGGGGGGCACATTTTCCCGAGGAATTATTTGACAAGGAAAAAAACTAACTAAATAAGGTTTTTAACCTTAAATTAGGGACACTTCGTCCACGAAAGAAAAAGTTCTTCCCTTGCATGGGGGGCACACTTCTCTTTGACGGCATTGTTACATGACAAATTTTGATTTTGTCTGTCAAGAGGGGGGAGGGGCACCGACCGGCTGTGCCCACCCCCCCCCCTGGTTCCACCAGCGATCAATTGGTCTGTCTGATTATGGAATACTATGCCGACCCTTTGTTAGGCATTCTATGCATATTTTGGTTCGGTCTCAAGCCAGATGAGTGAATGTCAGACGAATTCTCTTTCCTCCAGTTCCCAACCTCGTGTAGGTTAGGATAAAAGTATACAAGACTGGATCGTTCCTACTCGACCAGTGATCCTCAGTTTATTCGTGCGCAATATACGATGCCACTTGAATGGTCAGAGCAAGAAATTCGTGAAGGTTTCGTTATATCTAGTTAATCATTAAAAATATAAGATAATATCAATACAATATTGCACTAAGGAAGGGGGTGGTTTACAAAGTCATGACTAACTATAAATGTACCTGTAGGAACAAACGGCCTCAGTTCGTGGACAATTGAAACCAGGATGGATGTAGGATTTAAAAAAATGACTGCCTCAGTTAAGTGATGGCAAACAAAGAAAAACACATCATTATTTGCATTTTTCCAATACATAGCTTCGGATAACGTCTATGTTATTCTGCAACTACTAAAGAACACATTTTGAATCTAAAACGACCAGGAGACCAAAAGTAGTCATTCGAAGGTCTTCATCTGGGCGATATCAATTAAGTGCCAACAAAATAATGTAGGGTACCGCATCCATTCGTAATTCCGAAGCTTCGTTATTCCGAAGGTTCGGATATTCCGAAGGTTCGTTATTCCGAAAACGTAATGATTAACGAACCTTATTTCGTTTTCGGACTAACGAATTTTCGGAACATCGAACCTTATTTCGTTTTCGGATTATCGAACCTTCGGAATAACGCCGCAAATGTTCGGATTAACGAACCCTTTTACGTTTTCGGATTAACGAACATCGAAGAATAGGCAATTTACGTGTATCGGAATTACGAACCTTCGAAATTACGAAGTGTCAACCGTAAGATACACCTACCTTTGGGCTTGGAGTGTAGACGTTCAGGTACAGACAATCCTCCGACAAAACCGGGAAGTTCACTGGTGAAGGAGCTTGCTGGCAGGCAGGTGTGAACTCCGTGGCATTTCTGTCACCTACCCAAGTCGTCATGGGCTCCGGAGGAGCAAACCTCGTCGGAGGACTTGCGTATGGAATACCCTTAATCGATGAGAAGTTGATCGGGTTGTATTAACGACATACGCAATCATTGTCAATACTATTTTACGTGGGCATTCATAAGGAATAGACTGTCATGTATGTGTAACTGCCATGAAATATCCCCATTCAGGTATTGAGCTTTGTTTGAATACCAAACATTATTCACTCAGTTGCACCTCATCGGTAAACGAAATTTAAAAAAAAAGTAACTTGGTGATTCAAAATAAAAACAAAATATGACTCTGTATCTCCAGCAAATAGATGTCAGATGAAAAGATAGGTACATGTACATATATTTGCCCTTTGGCATGTTCTGGTTAGCAAGACTGGGGTTCTGCATGACAATAACTTGGTAATGAATATTATCAAAATGACGCATTGAACCCGATATATAACTCCCTAACATCGAAAGTGCTTCATTGAATACACTTCTGACTGTATGAAAAATTCACATCAATACCCGTCCGACAAAATACGTACATAGGGCCTACTCACACAACCTCATCCTCACATACACACCCGCACCCACACACCTTAAACTACAACTGTAAACAAGCATAGCGGAATAAAAGGGGGCAAATGCACGATCACAATTATTGTTTCTATTCGTAATTCTTACCAGAAACACATCGACATCTTTGGTTACGTTGATGTACCGATCCTCACTGAACTGAACAGTCTTCCCTACAAGATCACCTTCTGCTACTGTCACTCTAGGGCTAGGGCTTTGACCAGATACGCAGAGGATCGCACAGACGAAAACCGTCAGTGAAATAGGTAAGCACTTCATCTTCCTTAAATTAAGATTATTTTGTTGGGTAGTTACGCTACTGTGCTCGTGTCACCTAAAAATAATAATCATTTTCCATAATTCAGAAGAGTTACAGAAGAGGCAGATTCCTACTGGGTGTATGAACTTAAACTGATGAAGAGAGACATGCAAGATTTATATTTGGTATAAGTTATAAGATATACCAGTTTCAATGTGCGTCCAGTATTTGATTAAGGTTTTTTGATTAAGTTTTGTTTGCCAGTTACGTAATTCAGATCATACACTGATTGTTCGATCACGATGTGAGTTATTGTTATCTTCAAACTATCTGGTTTGTTTTCTGTCTTTCTTTTATTTCTTGTCTCACCTAGTCTTTCCCCTTCTTTATCCCCCCCCCCTCTCACTCTCTTTCTTGATCTCATATTTTTCTCTTTCTTTTCCTCGTATATTTCCATCCCCAATAACTCATACAGTGGATTTTTCAAATGTTTAAAGAATCATTTTAAGACTAGACTGTGTGTCTGGTGTAATGCTTACATTGGGCGACTGATTAGAGTCTAAACATTGACCATTCAAAAGAAAAAAAAAGATGACAAAAATTAAACAAAATGAAAAATGGGGGAAATGAAACAAAACTCGAAGAATATGTAAAAAAAAATCAACAAGAGTGTCGCCGAGCGAGCACATATTACGCCCACCTCTAACGCGGAAAATTAGGTTATTGGTCAATCAAGAAATATGAAAGATGGCGACTTGACCTTTGACCTTTGGACCTTAAAAATAATAGAATTTCTGGGATCCATGCTAGTATCATTCAGACCAAATTATATGAGCCTAGATTAAGTAAAACTGAATTTATCGCGTTAACAAGGACTTCCAAAGGGCATGCTGAAAACATGTGACTGTGACCTTGAACTTTGACCTTTTGAGATCAAAATCAATAGGCTTCCGGGATCCATGCTAGTATCATACCATGAATTATATGAGCCTACATGTAGGTTAAGTTAAACTGAAGTTATCGTGTTTACAAGGAAAAGTTAACGGACGGACAGACAGACAGACAGATCGACACCAAGATACCATAATATAATACCATAATACATGTAGATAGATAGATAGATAGATAGGTAAATGGTTTAATTGATAAAACTCATACATCATGGCGGCCAAGCCGAATTGTAATGCATTTACATATAAATTAAAATAAATCAATACATTAAAAATGGAATACATATCATTGAAATGAATAATAATAAGTATTGTTGAATAGAAATACCTAATAGTATGATTAAAATGTAGGACGGGTGTATAAAATGCTGTGAAAATCGAATATGACTGGCTGACATAAAGTCAAGCATAAAAGAAGAAAGGTCCCTTACCCAGATTGTATTTGATGTGCATTTATTTATTTTGTACTACCGAACTAAGTAACCTACATAACAAAATTATTTAAAGATAGTTTTAATACGTCAACGAATTAGGGAAACGCGGGTACATCCTCGTCTATTATCGACCATTGCATAACCATCCCTCCTCAAAAAAACGGGTGTCTGCGCGGCACAGAATAAAAGTCGCAACTTCCTTGGCATGCCCTTGTCAAAAGGCTTCTCGTCTTAGGTAGGGCTTAAATATTTACATCTGAATGGTACGCGACATGAAACAGAAATCAGTTGTTAGGTAGTAAGTATATACATTATCTTCCTGTTATCCTTTGATTCATACACCTTCACTGGTTTACCAACTCCCCAATGAAATCTAATAATACTAAATCCAAAACTGACCATAAAAGGCCAACCCTCAGTGGTGTCAACTATATAATTACAAGGAACAAAGGTTTTAGGAACTATGATTCTGACCACCAACCCCATCACTCGCACACCTCTTATACCATGTATACTAGAGGGATTGATAAACTGTTAAACCTAGACCAATCAGAGCTTGTTTAGATCGCTTATAGCCAAATTATTACATCCCCAAACTATTGATGAGACTTCTTGATCATGATGATTAGAATCAGACCCAGAGACATCCATAAATAGACATAGACCGACTGACTTCAAGACTTGACATCAACGTCCATTGAGTTAACCTTTCAGAAAATAGTCCTCTCAATACTATATAATTATTGAATTCGAATAAAGGTTATGAAGTTCCAAAAAGAACTTTCTCAAGAGTTTCATCATTTATGTTTCTAAACTAAATACTTGGAAATTACTTATGTACACGCCATTCCATGAGCTAGTCTTGATACATGTACATACAGTATACCCTCAAAAAATCAGAAATACATTCGATTATTTTTTTTTTTTTTTTAAGATAATGATGTTAATGATACTTTTATAGACATTAAGGAACGCTTGGAAGCATACTGTGATAAATATTTTCTAAGAAACAGTGTGAAATGACACACATACACACTTTATATTCTTTTCATTTTTTTAATTGCTTTACGCTTTGTATTTGTGTTAATATATAATTTTCCATGTTCTTATACTCATTTCATTATGTTTTTTCTGTATGTAAGATGCCATTATTTATTTTCAATCACTGTTTTTATTTCTGCACACGTCATGATTATATGAATGTACATTTGACAGGGCTCCCTTGAAAAGCAGGCCAGTTCTGGTCTTGAGCTGGTTCTGTTCAAAGTGAAAATGCATGTTGGTATTATTTCTAATTTTAAAGCACTCTCCTTGTCATAGTTCAGCGGCAATGACTCGAAAGTAAACAATTAGGAACAAAGATCTTTTTGATGTCGTGAATATCCCCGATTAATTTTAGCCATAATTGTTACAGTTATTACTATTTTGACACCAACTCTAAACGTTTTGCGGGTGTGTTTTGTAATTTATTTTCTTCCCCCAAAATCCAGCTGTAATCCTTAGTTCTGATCAACTTCCATCTTGATCACTGTCACTAAATCTCCGGCAATTTTCATAACAATTAATTCATTCATAGTCCACTCCTTACCATATTTCCGCTATGCTATTATCTTTAAACAGGACTAAGTTCCTAACAAGTGCATATGTAGGATGAAATATGCTGAACTGATACAGGGGAGGTTTTTTGTTAAGCCGTAGGATAAAATGACACTATACTATGCTTCCTAATATTCAATCTAATTGCATGTTGGTAGCTGTTTGTATTCTTCAAAGTACTGTTCCCACACTACAATTTCATCTTTCCAGTCATCATAGCCCTCTCGCCATTCTTTCTGATCTTCGTCAATCGTGTCTAGTGGTAAGAATTATAATCAGAAAAGGTCTTTAAAGATCAGTTTTCATAAATATATAGAATTTACATATCGTTTCTATGAAGTTGTCAATACTAGCTATATTATTCGATTCATTTTATTATTTGTACGGAATATATTTTTTGTCATTGTGTTTGAGAATACAAATAACACGCATAATAGAAGTGTAATAATATTTTGTTTCCATGACGTAACCGTCAACACTGGCGTTGATATCTGTCGAAATATTAGAATTTCCTGTTTAAAGTAATTAACGCAGTTAAGGTACAAGCACCTTAAAATAATTTTTGTTTGCAGTGCCACAATTTTTCCCTTTTTTGGGGTGGTAAATTTCTACCAAGACTTGGTATCCAAAACGCTGAAAATGAAAATGGATTTATTACGTCATCGCGTCATTATGCCTTCTCCATTGTGTCTGTTAATTAAAGTGTCCAAAAAAATGCTGTCGTGTGTATAAACAAAGGTGACAGTTCTAATAACATCGCTATTGATGCGGATGCATATGGAAATCAGCGACAAAAAAATGCTACACTGCACTCATGTTTCTTCAAAACTAAAAACAATGTGAAAATTCAATTTTTTTAATATGTGCTCATTAGTCCATAACTTAACGGATCATATAATTTCATTTATATGCATAATACTTAATGTTATAACGATTGAATAGATTGTTATAAATTTTCATAATTGCTCTAAGAATCTCTTCGATGCAAAATTACTCTGCTCTAAGTGGAACTCTTATTTATCATCGTTAGATGTGAAAACATTATACAAGCGTTACATTTTTGTGAAGGGTTATTGCAAAATAAATCGAAGTTCAAATATCTAAAATTTCATGGCTCTTTTAAGCCCCCCCCCCAAAAAAAAAAAATCTCGGGTCAGGTTTTTTTGCCCCATCCTGGTGAAAAAAAACTTTAATAAGGTCCGATCTCCTATGAAGGGATCATATCTGTCCAGGGAATAATCACATCAGATCATATTCCGAGTCATTTTACACAAAACATGGCCTGTCAATCTTAGTCGGGTTTTCCCTTTATAGAATATGTATTCATTTTTTTTCAATTATAAGTATAAAGGCCCTCTAACATGCCTACAAACATCCACCCACACATACCATACCATCAAACCATACATACATACACACATACTTGCAAATTCCAGAAATGGCACTGTCTCGCCAACACAGCTCTGCCGTCACCCAGTTCTAGAGAGAGTTCCCTGTGGTTGAGCTCTGGAATAGTGTACAAGGGCCATGAATCAACTCCTACACCTGCTTCTCCATCGACACTTGACTTGCTGGGATCTCTGCGGACGAAAGGTAAAGTATTATCAGACCTTCCTTTTTTTCAGAGTAACATAAAATGACATTGACATACGGTTCATCATTGTTGTCACGTTGAAAATGCAATATCTTTGCACCGCGACCTGAGAGAGTAACAGCCATACAAGAGGTGAAACAGCCAAAGACTAAGAAACAACTTAGATCCTTTCTCGGTGTGATGAATTACTATCGGAAATTCATTCCTAATTATGCTGATATTGCTGTTCCCCTTACAGATAAGACCAAGAAGCTGGAACCAAATATCATCAGATGGGAGACAAGTCAAGAGAATGCCTTCCACGCACTGAAGTCAAAGTTGGCCAACCCTCCCATATTACATCTTCCAGATTTGAGTAAGAATTTTATTCTCAGAACAGATGCCTCAGATTCTGGATTGGGTGCAGTTCTTCTACAGACAGAGGAAAATGAGAAGTTCCCAGTTGCTTATGCAAGTCGAAAGCTGCTCCCAAGAGAGAGAGCATATTCTGTTATAGAACGGGAATGTCTAGGAATCGTATGGGCCATTAAAAAGTTTGAAACCTACCTGTATGGCAAAGAATTCGTACTCGAAACAGATCATCACCCTCTAGCTTATATGCAAAGCGCAAAAGTGGCAAATGGCAGAATCATGCGCTGGGCACTTGCGCTACAACCATACTGTTTTCGCATTGAAGCAATCAAAGGCGTCGAAAACGTTGGAGCTGATTTTTTGAGCCGCGCAGAGTAAAAGAAAAGAAAAAAAAGTGAGAAAGATTAGCAAATAAAAGTAATTGCTGTGAATGAGATTGATATGTGTATACATATATAATTTTTTGTTTAACACAACCAAAAAAAAAAAATTCAGAAATTTACTTTCAAGAGATAATGCATTTTCTTGGAAGGGGAGTGAAATGTCACGTTGAAAATGCAATATCTTTGAATCAAAGTCAGTGAGAGAAAGAGAGAGAGAGAGAATCTATTGAGTGTGCTATTGATGGTGAGGATTGTATAAGTTGGTTGTAGGAGTTCAAACTCGACTTAGTTCTGGTGTCCGTCACAACTCACTATGATTAGTAACTGGTGTAGAGAGCTTATGATATTCGAATTGAAAGTTGACTAACAGTGCAGGATGGTATGAGAAATATTATGTACTCAAGTGATATCTAAACATTCCTACAGGCATGACAGGTACTAGAGTTATATACCAAATTGTGAAGGATAGATAGGCTAATTCAGGGCCTAATCCCATCATTGCTGGAGTAAGGTATATAATGTATGGATAGTGAAACAATACATTCACTTAATGTTAATTGTGCTAAATAAACCCTGATGATTGTTCATTACGGTAAATGGCATGTGTTGAATCTTTATTATTTGAGTCTCCATGTGACAATTGTAATAACAATCACGCTGATAACTGTTTTATATACATATATTTACATATATATATATATATATATATATATATATATATATATATATATATATATATATCATTATTATTTCACAATGCACGAATGCGGGTAATGAACAACATACTCTCGATGTTCCTAGACGTAGAGACGCTAAGATTTAAGGCAAGAAAAAGGGTTTGAAAATCTGACCACACCTAGCTTGTGGAAGATGACGGTTACCTTTTCTAAAGAAACTCACAAAACATTGCTAGTCGATGCACCATGTGAATACACGTAAATGTTCACTATAAAATGCAAAAGGTGTGCCATCCCTAAAAGTCCTATCTTTGCTAGAGAAGATCTGCGTCAGTCAATTGACACCAGTGGTTATTAAAATATAAGTCAGTACGATTACTATTTTCCACGTTTTCTGAAAATTCATTCAAACTTGAAGAGCGAAGAAGACTTTATCAATTAAATTGTTTGTCAACCATGGTTATCGTTACTGAGATGAACCTCCAACTTACCCAAACTTGGCAAAGTTTGTCCAGAACTGCATGAATTTCACGGACAGTGCGTTTTCTTCATCTGTCAAGTTATGCCCATGAATATAGTAAAGCTCATCAATAAAAGGGAGACCCCAAACAAACGTTAAATCTTCTCCATGACCAGCTCCTAACCACTAAACCAATACTTTTATGCGCTTCAAGCGTTGTATACCATTCTGACATAGGAGTGCATTTTCAGAAGGCATGCTAAAGTTAGTAGGCAGTTTTACGTTAACTGATTTTATTTTACCTCATTGACTATGTTATTATACAATATTCGGCCGTATCAATTTACTAGTTGGAATGGGTGTTTTTTAGCAATGTTCAGTTGAAGACACATCGGGCAAATACTATGACATATTTATCTTAGTACAGAGTGTGTTATATAAGTGTGTTATATGCCATCGTCACCAGTACTCACCAGAAAAACATCAACATTTTTACCAATGTTGATAATTGACTTTCGATAAACTGAACGATTTTCCCGACGAGGGTTCCTTCTGCTACGGTTACTGTTGGATCTTGCGCTTGTATCGCAACAAACAAACTTAAACATGTTAAAACGGCAAAGAGTTTCATTCCCACACCTGTCTCCATGTTCAAAGTTGGTTTCTCAAAATATAATGTAGGCTATACATGCCCAACACGCAACACTTAAGTTCAATGAATTTAATCATTTGCATTTACGAAGCTACTGAAGTTTGTCCCTCGCAATCATTTCGGCATCACAGAATGCTCTCGTCACACAAACTGTGGAACCGCCTCCATGGGCCTTGTGCATAAAAAAAGACTGGCAACTTGTGTGTTATTGTCACTGGCATACTTTTTTATAACAAAAGTTTTATGCAACGAATTGTAACTGACATAGAACTGACTCCATGCGGATTAAGGCTGTTACGTTATTTTGAATGACATATACTAACACCATCAATCGGTTCGGAGTTAGCTATGTTGGTGTGACTTTCGCCTAAGGATGTCGAATACATCGAGAGTAAATATCGAAATCGTTCTCATAGTTTGTTCACTGGCATAATTATGTGTAATAAAAACAAAACGCTTGAGGGCTCGATATTAGACTGTTATTATTCTAAATATTTCTGAAATTGCAGAGCAGCTAAGAAATACTGGTGTGAAAACTAGGTTACAAACTTCGTTTATTCCATCTTAATTTGGTTTGAGCATGTGACCTAAATCATATCAAAATCTTTTCAAGAATTGAAATATTGAGATGGATTAAATGGTACTTTCCGTTTGTTTTTTCTACCAATAAATTCAATTTACATTTCAATGTACATTTCTCAATAATATTTAACCACAGCATGAAACATGTAATATTGAAGCACCTTTACACTGGGAAAGAAAGAGTACAATGCCATTCAAACCTAAAATTAGTGACAATAAAAAAAAAAATTCATATATTTTCATTCAGATGGCGAAAATTTTTGCACTTTGTGGGGCGAAATCTTTTACATATGATGTTTAAGCGCGTATGTTTCCCGAAATATCATTGTTCTGGATGCGTATGCAGACATTATGAATCATGTTAACTAATTAGTAATCAATGAACAATCAGTTCGAGGTTTAATATTCCCAGTGAATATATGCAAAAAGCACTGATATTATCTGGTTATACATAATGGTCAATGTTCAAGAATTCATTTCTTAAACAAATCAGCGACCTCATCACAGCATGGCATATTTTAACAACTGCAATTTTATAATTAAGTGTATTTGCTAATTACGTCATCTACTCTTATAATTTGTTTGAAATTTTCTTCCAATGAATTACTTTTACTGTTGGTGAATATATAAAAGTAAATATCTATTTTGCTTAAAAAAACAATTTGTTAGCCGAACCTATGACAAGGTACTTTATTTCGTCCAAATACGGCCGTATAGTGTAAACGAAATGCGTCAGCGGGACAGCAAACGTTGTAACAGGACATGTGCATGACAAACAATGACAATGCACTTCTGACCACTGCAGAAGTATATTGTAATCAGCACTATTTATGAGTGTCAACTCTAGTTTTAACATAATAAGCCTTTAACAAATAAACAGTTTGAAAAGAATAATCTTTCGGCTTATGTTGCAGATTTCTATGTATATGGGCCCCATCTCCCACCCCTCCCCCTCATCCCCCAGTATTTACCCCTTCCTCCTTCTCTCTCTCTCTCTCTCTCTTTCCCCACTTTCTGTCGTTTATGTTATGTGTCACAGTGACCATGACCATGGGCTCTTTATACGTTTTCAGACAGATCAGTTTTTGCTGTAAAAAGGGCCAGTTTATTATCTTCAGCTATGGTGTGGAAAAGGTAACGAATCAAAAATACAGATTTGTTTTCACTGTCAATGTATTCACACGATATGTTTAAGCTCTCATCACGTTACGTTATAAAAGCAACATACAGATGAATTAATGAATATAGTACTTTGACTCTGTAATGATTTGTATAAAGAAATGGAGTCGCATAATGATACAAAGACTCAACAAAAACAGGTTTGCTTTAATATTCATAATTTATTTCACCTTTTGTTACACTATGAAAGCTTGATGGACCTAAAAGAATAACTTTTCGATATAATGAAAATTTGGTGACACGACATTAGCTCCTGCGACAATTTGATCCGGGTTTAATTTCATCTACGATGGAGAGTGAGGGTTAGGAATGCAAAATGTTTTGATTTATATATATTCATCGATTTAATTACGGGGTTGGCTAATTTTTGTATGGTATATCTTTTGCGTCCTCTGATGTAGGGAGCTCCTACTGACTGGTTCAATCCAAATTCATGAACTGCCTTAGTAAGCTATTGCTGCATAATTGGTGTTCCTATTCAAAGCTCTTTACATGAAATGAGGATCAATTTCTTTGGAAGAATTTTATGATTCTTAGGCTCCCATTCTCAAAAGAGAATTTCTTTTAATCCTCAGGCCAAGGGCTAAAGATCATGACATGTGTTGAAGAAAACTTTATCTATTCTATTTTTTGTTTGTTTAAACCTCCTTTGTTCTTTGACTGTTTCAAAGCATTGACTTGCAACGCTCTCTATGCACCGATTGGGAAAAAGTTGCAAGTTGATTGAAATGATTTCTTTCACAATAAACCTAGATAGTATTATTTGACAGTTTTTAGCAGTTTTGCTAAAATGAGAAAATGGGTTCTACAGCTACAACATTACTAGAGTGTATTATTTAAATACATGTAAAAGAATATAATGTTAAACTATGGCTTTCCAGGGACAAAGCAGATTTTATGTATTATTGCACTCAATTCAACAAATCCACTGAGAAATTTCCACAAATAAATGCTCAGGTTTGGCACATGGCACTAAATGTATAGTTGTTGCCATGATTTAGTGTCATTTACCTAGAGCATGCATTCATTTTTTTTTATACATGGAATAATGAAACTTTCTCAGTGTACCCGCTCAGTGAACCACAATCGTATACAGTGTACATAAATTATGAACAGGCCTTGTTTCTAACCCATCCTGGTAAAATCCTCTGGTGGAATTCAGCCCTCTGAGTTCAAAGTTTCTGTTTTATAACTTCTTAGATATCTTTTTTGTTCTGAAGTGCTATTGCTTTGGATAGATATGAACAAATTGTTAGTGTTGGCGAGCAATATATATAGTAGCTCATGTGAATGATCAGAAGAGAACAACTGCCAATAACCCTTGACTTACTATATGATGTTTTCATAAAATCTGTCCTTTAAAAACACTTTTGGATTTTGACGTAACGAAACAAGGACTTTGTTTCTTTTCATTATCATAGAAAATTTTTACAGGGAAAATGTGTTAGTCCACATATAACAATGGAGTAGGGGTGTGCATGTTTGTGTTAAATAGACTACATGTATATCATTGGCTTAGCAAGATTATTTTGGTTTTATTGACTTGATTTCAATAGCTCTGAGTAGATATTAATCTTCTTCATTTGAGTAAAAGAACACAACACAAATAATTATCAATCATTTGTACACATTCAATGGAAGTGATTTAAGTCAATGATTTTTTTAAACTCATGGTGATTTAAATCACGATTTAAATCAGCCAACCCTGTTCCATTATACTAATTAAAATAACTTAATTTTTTGTTCGAGAATTACACTGTACTGTATATTGAATTTTACCTTTCAACGCGTGGGTCGTTTGTGTTTTTCAAAGTAAATGAAAAAAATACAATATTTTGCTTAAGAATAAATTAGAATACATCATTTGTAGTAAATGAATCTGATAACACAACTATTCTACAAATCTCAATTCCTATCCTTTTTCAAATTGTTCCAACGGAATATGATTGTCGTTTAATTGCACGTTGGTAGCTGTTTGTATTCTTCAAAGGCCTGCTGCCAGTCGGTCATTTCATCCTTCCAATCATCATAGCTCTCCCGCCATTCTCTCTCATCCTCGTCAATAGTGTCTAGTTTTGAAGAAAAAAGAAAACATCATTATAACATCTTGATAATCTATGTGTATGTCCTCACCATATATTTTGCTGTTATTTTGTTGTACCTCACATGAAGAAAGCACATTCGAATGGATTGTTGGTTTATCTTAATTATTTTCACTGTTTCTCATTGTTAAGCACGATAATTCACCCCAAGTAAAACCAATGTAACCAATTCCTATCTAACATGCCTTATCAGTTTTCCTTTCTTTTTTTTTGTTTCAAATACTGAACACTCCTTAAAACTTACGAGGAAATTACAAAGAATATTCTGTATATGATACCAATTTAACCGTCTTACTTGCAAATGTCTCCAAATCTGGTAAATATTCGTTCCAGAAATGGCACTGTCTCGCCAACACAGCTCTGCCTTCACCCAGTTCTAGAGAGAGTTCCTTGTGTTTGAGCTCAGGGATAGTGTACAAGGGCCATGAATCGACTCCTACACCTGCTTCTCCATCGACACTTGACTTGCTGGGGTCACTGAGGAAGAATAAAATAAATCATGAAATATATAGGGAAAAGTCGTACAAGTCAAATGCAGATATATTTTCAGGAGAAAATAATGAGGATTGATTGCACTCTTAATCATCCCTGAGCCTACATCCCGGAGCGGGTACGACTATGATTGCTGAATCTATGTTTGTAAGAATTCCTTCATTACATTCCCCCGGGGGGGGGGCACTCGACCAAAAAAGTGGTGGGGTGTGCCGCGGGCGAGACAAAAAACGGGGGCCTTGGAACGGGTTTATTGTTATTGTAATAAGGAGGGTCCTCGGAACGGGCTTCGGAACTACAAATGTTTGTGAAAACGGGGGTCCTTGGATCGGATCGCCAGCGTGTGAGTGCGTATGCATCCCTATGGAACGGTCATGCGTGCATGATGCAGCTAGAGCGGCCTCCGCCGAGTGCGCTCGCGCAGAGCTGAGGCGATGGTCGGACAGCGCTCTGCGGCCGCTTTTCACCAAAATTGCAGCTTATTGTAGCAGATCAATGCGATTAGAACGGCGTAAGGAAAGTATGCGAAGCTTTGGAGCGGATTTCTTTCTTCTTACTTCTCGATTAAAGGAGAAAATGCTATGCTGTGGAGCGGCTTTCTTTGTTCTTTATCTCAATAAAACAAAAATGCTATGCCTTGGAACGTAAAAATAGGGGTCCCCTCCGCGGCACATACCCACTATGCATTATATACTGAGTGCCCCCCCCCGGGATTACATTCTAATATGCATACACAGTCCGGCAGTTACCTGAGCTAATCGTGGTCACTAGGTAACGAGGTTGTAATAAGCCACAACGGTGAACTGAAGTAAATTTGTCCTCATTCAAAGATGACATGTTACATTTTGTTATAAATCAAAACTCGCGTTTTTTTTTTCTTTGAAAAAGATTGTCTTACCCTGATTTGGCAAAGTTAGTCCAAAATTGCATGAACTTGACGGACAGGGCGTTTTCTTCGTCGGTCATATTATGTCCGCGGATGTTATAAAGTTCATCGATGAAAGGGTGGCCCCACACAAATGTCAAATCTTCTGCGTGCCCAGCGCCCAACCAAGGTATGTTCGGATATATGTCTCCATGCATGAATAAACTCCTACAGCAGAAAACGAAATAAAAGGCAATTGATTAATCATTCATTTAAGACACGAGCATTATTTAATACAGTATTATACCATAGATCATACATGCTACATGACTGTATACGAGTACCATCCAACGTATAGGAAAATGGGAATTTTCTTTAGAGCCAGTAAAATTATGCATTGTGTAGTTATCGTACGTACCATTCGCTTACAAATTAATGTTCAAACATTAATCATAGACTACAATCTGGGATCACCAAAATTATTCAATATTATAAAAACGGGTTCAAGGATGTAGCCAATGGTGAGTGCGTATTCAAGTCACGTGTTCATGCTTTAATTACGCGCAACCTTCCAGTCGTGCATTTTTCGTGCAGCACTGTGCAATTTTTGTGCAGCATTAGTTCCAATAGCACGTAAAAACTGATACGCGTTCCGTAAAAGAGACTGGCTAGGATTTTGATGCGCTTACTTAGGCGCGCATGGTATATACGCCTGTGATGTCATAATTGACAGTCTTGTGATCTCTTCGTCTGTACGATCGTAAACAAGTTTGAGGGATTTGAACAAGATTTCCATAAAAAAATTCATTTTTGCCCACTCGTTTTATAAAACAATGCACATTTTACGATTCGTGATGTTAGTGACGATGCGAGCAACTCTCGGACATTCACAATATTATGCAAAAGCACTCGGCGCATGCGCCTCTTGCTTTCGCATAATTGTCAATACCCTCGAGTGTGCTGCATCGTCATAACACACTCATAAATGTGCATTAATTGTATAATAGTACACAACTGGACCAACATGACAAACGACAGTTAAGTTTCACGCCGCAGGGTGCAAATGCACTAGACTAGATCCTCATTCAATATACAGAGACTTAAACAGAGACTTTTAATTCCAACTTTGAGTATGATAATTGTATTGTAATCTTGCAAATGAAATGAAAATGAGAATATAATAAAGTATACCTAAAGAAAAGTGCATGAATACGACCTTATAAAATATTTTTTTCTGACTATTTAGAAATTCATGTCCCAGGTAGAAGTATATCCTCTGAAGACACACTTAAGTTGACATAATTGGAATACGTTGAGATGCTGTAGAACCCTCACTGTTGCATCCTCAATGGGATGAAACAAACTCCCTTTGACATTAAGACAATCCCCAACAATGAATCGTTTAAGAAGTAAATAAAACCCTTTATTTTTGTTTAAGCATTAGCCTTCATTTATATATGTTTGCAAATTGTGTATTGGGTTTTGTGTGAATTACGTATATTGAAATCATGAGCGCTTTTGGGCCATTTGGGAAAAGCGCGATATGATAATTGGGTATCATTATTTATTGACTCCCAAAGACATTGTGAATATCTTACTTGGATGGTGCATGCGTCATGAAATATTTGTGAACAGTCGAACCAGCTTCTTGGTGTTTTCTCATGACAAAATCAGAAGGACAGGCAAATTCTGAATCGGTGCCAAACTTCACCCATGACTGGAAGTAATCACTTTCTGGATCGTCAGCAATTGTCCAGTCAATATATTCCTGCAATACGGCGTCGTGTACGATCTCATCATCTCTACCATTGTTGATCATGGTAGCCTTGATGATGTACTCGAAGGTGGTTCTGTTGATTTCTGGTGGTGTAGGACTTCCGATGTACTGTGGATAGAAGAGGAATGGCATCAAGGTCCCCTCGTCTCTGTTGAAACCTATCATCATGGGCAAGTTGACGAAATTGCCCATCTCATAGTGTTTGGTCGGTGTCTCTTCCAAGAAAGTTCCATCCATAGTGACGGGATAAAACGCTGCATAAACCTAAAAATCCATTCATAGGTTTATAAAAGTAAGTGCTTTGACATGCACTTTAAACACGGTGTTTAAAATATTTAGTACGTCGTTTATCTAATCACTCTCAGGACTAATGTTTAAACTTTCTAGACAAGTTTTTAATAAGTTTAAACCATTGTTGTTAGAGTGATGGGTTTCAACAACTTTCTGAAATATTTTAAACAGTGTTTTTACAGTGTGCACCATTATATTTCTATATATATATTGTAACCATTATGATCCACGTGTCACACTGATAGATAAACTACAGTTGATTCAAACCATTAGTAAACAAAAAGTCGAAAAATTTTACCTTATCTGCTGCTGTGCTCAGGGCCACCGGGTCTTCTATGTCTCTTAGACAAGAAACCAAAGCAGAGGTAGAGGAGACATCTTCACAACCCATCTCTCTTCCAAGTTGCTGTGCTTTTTCAACTTCGCTAGCTGGATCGTGCCTGAAAGCCCAAGGACACAATGTTGTTCCACTCTGTCAGATTATAATCAATAAGATGAAAGACTTGATGTAACAATGTTCTAAGAGTTTTTGTGTGATTATAAACATGTTAGGATGATCATATCCAATATACATGATAGTAAACAAGCACCCTTGAGATAACGCGTTAAATTCAAGAAGTGATGTACTTGATACTAATTTTTGATAGCCCTATACGTCCTTTAGAATCAAATACAATTAACAGATTAAACAAATAGTTTCAACAGTTGCGAATGCTGGAGTGCCTCAAGGCACAAAATTAGGCCCAATTTTATTTTTTATCATGTTTGATTATGCATGTCAGAATAAATCTTTACCGCACTTTAAATATGTTGACGATTTTACTATAGTTCAAAATCGTTCAAAACGAACTCCTACTGTATCATAATGTAATCTAAATGAACTCGTTACCTGATCATCTGATAATCTTATGAAACCAAATCCAAATAAATGCAGTGTAATCAGAGTTACTTTTCTGAATATCCACCATTACCTAATCTGTTGCATATTGGTAACACTTCTATGCAATATTCAGAAACTGTTAAAATACTTGGTGTTTATATTCAGTCAAACTTAAGATGGGATGAACAAATTTCAGACATTATAAAAAGGTGTAACAAAAAATTGTATATGTTCAGACTTGTCAAACAATATAAACTCCCTATGTCAGACATTGTTCAAATTTCCATTGGATATATTCGTCCAATATTGGAGTATTGTAACCGGTTTTCAATGGATCACCAAGTGATAAACAGGTAAAGGACTTAGAAAAAATACCAAAAAAAAAAGAGTTTGTAAAATAGTTCTTGGCTCAGATTAAACAGACTATGAAAATGCACTAACAAAATGTGGATTAGAATGTCCTGGAGGAAGACGAAGAAAACTGTGTATGGAGTTTGCTAAATCTCTTTTTAAAGAACCCTCACTGTAAGAACTGGCTACCCAAAAGGAAAAATGTCTCAATCTCAATAAGTGTCCAAACTTTGCTCAGATAAAATGCAAAACAGATCGTTTTAGAAAAAGTGCAATACCATATTTCATTGATTTACTAAATTCTAAATAAATTTTTAAATTCATATCCCTGAAATCAACTCAAATTTTTGCTATTATTTTAGTCTCCATTTCAAACCATTTGATATTTCAATTTTTAATTGTCTAATATTCATCACTATTTAATATTGTATTAACATGGTTTGTTTTTCCATGATATGTCATTATATTCAATTAATTTTTATGTACACTTGCTCTTTAAAAATTATTAATTATCTATGGACATGACATGTTTAAATCGTAATTGTTACTTTTATCCATGACTTGTGAACACTTTATTGTAAACATGCAAATTTCAGCCTTCTGGCTGTGTAACATGTATTGTTTTTTATATGAAATAAACCATGATTGGATTGGATTGAATTGAATTAATAAAGGACCGATAGACCACTCCTTTCTTTGATAAAAATATATTTATTAAATCTGACAGTTACAAAAATTACCTGAAGAATTGCCTGGTTAAAGAGGCCTCTACTTTGTTCTGAAAGAAGATGAAAATTGACACTCGCTGATCCCGCGCTTTCTCCAAAGATAGTTATCTGGTCCTTATCACCACCAAAAGCTTGAAAGAATATTGAAGAACAAAATAAAGATGAGTTCATTTAATTAAAAATAAGTTTTAGTTAAAACAAAGCAAACCAACACATCACGTGGCATAGGTATCTCACCTTCAATGTTGTTGTAAATCCACTTTAATGCAGCAACTTGATCCAACATTCCGTAATTGCCAGGAGATTCAGCATCCTCTGTAACAAAAAAAAAGTTATTGAAATGAAACTGGGTGGGGGTCTTAATCATTTTAAATCAGTTTTATTTTTCAGAAGTGTTGATTTCGATTATAGAAACGCAAGCAATCACGGCAATGTTTTATCTCACGCTGACGTAAGATAACTCCCCGAATATTTCCCTTTTCTAAATTATGAAAAACCATCATCCCCTATTGTTTTACGAGTCACACAATATGAAGTAACATTAAATGTAACATACTTATAAATTAAAACATCATGGATAAAAATTGCGTTCGAATGAGTGGTTATCATTTACCAGTTGAAAACTGTGCAAAGATTGCCAAGCGGTAGTTGAAGGTTACCACTATGACGTCACCGACGGCAACAAGAGGAACTCCGTAGTAGTCATAAGTCATTGCTGTCCCAGCTGAAAACCCCCCTCCGTGTATCCACACAAGGACGGGTATACCAGATGGCTAAAATAAAGTCAGATTTTAAAAAATATGCATAATGCACTCTTCATATCTTTGCGGGAATGTCAGGTAGGCTTACAGAAAACTCGCATGTTTAAAATTATTCCATGATTCTCAATTCGACTTAACTTATCCCTCAATATTTGAGGTATATTCCTTAGGATATTGAACTTTGTAGAACCCTTTCCCTTTTTTGTTTCAGTGTAGAAGGGGCTTATATTACCAAAATGGGAATTATTAATTGCAGGGGCGGATCCAGGATATTTCAAGGGGGGGCACATTTTACCGTGGAAATATTTGACAAGGAAAAAATAAAAATAAAATATATAAATAAATAAATAAATAAATAAATAAATAAGGTTTTTAACCTTAAATTAGGGACATTTCGTCCACAAATGAAAACGTTCATCCCTTGCATGGGAGGGGAACGCTTCTCTTCGACGGCATTTTTACATAATAAATTTTAGTTTTGCCTGTCAAGAGGAGCGATTAATTGGTCTGTCTGATTATGGAATACCATGCCGACCCTTTGTAGGCATTCTATGCATATTTTGGTTCGGTCTCAAGCCAGATGATTGAATGTTATACGAATTCTCTTTCCTCCAGTTCCAAACCTCGTGTCTGTTAGGATAAAATTATACAGGACTGGATCGTTCCTTCTCGACCATTGATCCTTGCCATATCATCAGTTTATTCGTGCGCAATATACGATGGCACTTGAATGTTCAGAGCAAGAAATACGTGAAGGTTTCGTTACATCTAGTTAATCATTAAAAATATAAGATAATATCAATACAATATTGCACTAAGGAGTGGCTCATTAGAACTGGATTTTTTTTTTGGGGGGGTGGTTTACAATGTCATTACTGACTATAAATGTACCTGTAGGAACAAAATATTTTTTTTTCAAACGGCATCAGTTTTTGGACAATTGAAACGAGGATGGATGTAGGATTTTAAAAAATGACTGCCTCATTTAAGTGAAGGTAAGCAAAAAAAATACATAATTATTTGCCTTTTTCCAATACATAGCTTCGGATAATTATCGTTATTCTGCAACTACTAAAGAACACATTTTGATTGTAAAACGACCAGGAGACCAAAAGTAGTCATTCGAAGGTCTTCGTCTGGGTGATATCAATTAAGTGCCAACAAAATATTGTAGGATACACCTACCTTTGGGCTTGGAGTGTAGACGTTCAGGTAGAGACAATCCTCCGACAAAACCGGGAAGTACACTGGTGAAGGAGCTTGCTGGCAGGCAGGTGAGAACTCCGTAGCATTCCTGTCACCTACCCAAGTTGTCATGGGCTCTGGAGGAGCAAACCTCATCGGAGGACTTGCGAATGGAATACCCTTAATCGATGAGAAGTTGATCAGGTTGTATTAGCGACATACACAATAATTGTCAATACTATTTTAGGTGGGCATTCATAATTAATAGACTGTCATGTAGGTGTTACTGCCATCCCCATTCAGGTATTGAGCTTTGTTTGATTACCAAACACTATTCACTCAGTTGCATCTCATCGGTAAACGAAATTCAAAAAAAGCTACTTGGAGATTCAAAATAAAAACAAAGAATGTGCTTATGACTCTGTATCTCCAGCAAAGAGATGAAAAGATAGGTACATATTTGCCCTTTGGCATGTTCTTGTTAGCAAGACTGGGGTTCTGCATGACAATAACGTGGTAATGATTATCAAAATGACGCATTGAATCCGATATTCAACTCCCTACCATCAAAAGTGCTTCAATTAATACATTTCTGACGGTATGAAGAATTAACATCAATACCCGTCCGACCAAATACGTACATAGGGCCTACTCACACAACCTCAGCTTCACATACACACACACACATACGCACCTACGCACTGTAAACAAGCATAGCTGAAGAAAAAGGGGCAAATGCACGATCACAATTATTGTTTCTATTCGTAATTACTTACCAGAAATACATCGACATCTTTGGTTACGTTGATGTACCGATCCTCACTGAACTGAACAGTCTTCCCTACAAGATCACCTTCTGCTACTGTCACTCTAGGGCTAGGGCTTTGACCAGATACGCCGAGGATCGCACAGACGAAAACCGTCAGTGAAATAGGTAAGCACTTCATCTTCCTTAAATTAATATTATTTTGTTTGGTAGTTACGCTACTGTGCTCGTGTCACCTTAAAATAATAAGTGTTCTTCATAACTCAGAAGAGTTATAGAAGAGGTAGATTCCAATTGGGTGTATGAACTTAAACTGATGACGAGACATGCAAGATTGATATTTGGAATAAGTTATAAAATAAACCAGTTTCAAAAGGGTGGAGGAATGTGCGTCCAATATTTGATTAAGGTGGTTTTGTTTGCCAGTTACGTAATTCAGATCATACACCGATTGTTCGATCACGATGCGGCAATGAGTTATTGTTATCTTCAAACTATCTTGTTTGTTTTCTGGCTTTCTTTTATTTCTTGTCTCACCTAGTCTTTACCACCCCCCCCCCTCTTTATCTCCCCCCTCTCACTCTCTTTCTTGCTCTCATATTTCTCTCTTTCTCTTCCTCGTATGTTTACATCCCCAATAACTCCTACAGTGGATTTTTCAAATGTTTCAAGAATCTTTTTTAAGACTAGCAACTGAACTCCAATAAGGTATAGCATACAGTAAATATTTTTGCCATATAGCATTTAGACAATACCGTGTGTCTGGTGTAATGCTTATATTGGGCGACTGATTAGCGTCTAAACATTGACCATTCAAAAGAAAAAAAAAGGATGACAAAAATTAATCAAAAGAAAACCCTTCAGAAAATAGTCCTTTCAATACTATAGAATTATTGAATTCGAATAAAGGTTTCGTTATGAAATTCCAAATAGAGCTTTCTCAAGAGTTTCATCATTTATGCTTCTAAACTAAATACTTGGAAATTACATGTCAGGCCATTCCATGAGCTAGTCTTAATACATGTACACACAGTATACCCTAATAAAAATCAGAAATACATTCGATTATTTTGTTTAAAGATAATGATGTTAATGATACTTTTATAGACATTAAAGAACGCTTGGAAGCATACTGTGGTAAATATTTTCTAAGAAACAGTGTGAAATGACACACATTATATTCTTTTTATTTTTTTATTGCTTTACGCTTTGTATTTGTGTTAATATATCAATTTCCATGTTCTTATGCTCATTTCATTATGTTTTTTCTGTATGTAATATGTCATTATTTATTTTCAATCACTGTTTTTATTTCTGCATGTTATGATTATATGAATGTACATTTGACAGGGCTCCCTTGTAAAGCAGGCCAGTTCTGGTCTTGAGCTGGTTCTGTTCAAAGTGAAATGCATGTTGGTATTATTTCTAATGATAAAGCACTCTCCTTGTCATAGTTCAGCGGCAATGAATCGAAAGTAAGAAATTAGGAACAGAGATCTTTTTGATGTCGTGAATATCCCCGATTTATTTTAGCCATAATTGTTATAGTTAGCATTATTTTGACACCAACGTTTTGCGGGTGTGTTTTGTAAGTTATTTTCTTTCCCCAAAATTCAGCTGTAATCCTTAGTTCTGATCAATTTCCATCTTGATCCCTGTCACTAAATCTCCGGCAATTTTCATAATAATTTATTCATTCCTAGTCCACTCCTTACCATATTTTCACTATTATCTTTATTTATTTATTTATTTCTTTATTTATTCATATTCCACAATCATCAAAGTACATTTCGTAATCATGTTTACAATGAAAAAAAAAATGCATAACATATGCAGGATTGAAACGTAGCAATGAAATTAAAAAAGTGGAGGGGCCTACTAAAAGCAGAGCTTGTAAAATGTAGACCCCCTATCAAAACTTTATACAAGGGTAATATGATACAAATAGAGTAAAATAATCAGCAAAATTTTATAAAATTATATAGATATAAACACTGTAACACAAATGTATTTACACTATATACCAATTTAAATATTGACTTTAAAAAATAATCAATACTACCGTGGATAAGTATGAAGTTCACAAATATTAGATTGAATCAATAAGAATTCAGGAGAAATTTTTTGATGAGTAATTTAAATCGTATAAGACTAGCTGCCTCTTTCATTTCTCTGTCCAGAGAATTCCAGAGTTTTGGTCCTGTGAAAAATACAGTTTTGCTAAAAAATACTGTTTTACTTTTAGGTAAGTGGTAGTCATTTGATTGTCTCGTATTATATGAATGTAAAGTATTGTTTCTCATAAATTTCTTTTGTAGGACATTAGGTACACTATTTCTATCTAGCTGATACATGAATTGGAATAGCTGCAATCGGTACAGGTCATTGATTTTAAGGATACGTTTCTGACGAAACAATTCATCCGTATGAGCTCTAAAGGACATATTGCATATTATTCTCAGTACTTTTTCTGAAGTAGCAAGACTTTATTTAGTCTCGTTTGAGAGGCATTACCCCATGCCAGAATTCCATAATTAAGATATGGTAGAATTAATGCACAATACAACATGGATAGCGCCTGTGCTGGTAGAACGTATTTCAGCTTATTGATGACTCCAATATTTCTTGACACAGTTTTGCAAGTATTGTTGATATGAGCATTCCACGTAAGCTTGTTATCAATAGTAAGACCTAAAAATTTTGTTGTTTGCACTTCTTTTATTTCAGTATTATCTAAAAGTATTTGATGCGGTAGATGTTTCAATGTATGACTAAAAAGCATATGATTAGTTTTTTGCAGATTCAGTGACAATTTGTTGGCTTTAATCCAGTTTGTTACTTTTTTAAATTCTGTATTCATAGTGCTCACAAGTACATGTGGATCATGGTGTGTATAGAAAATATTGGAATCATCAGCAAAGAGAATAAATGAGAGAACATGAGATGAATTTTTAAACAGGACTAAGTTCCTAACAAGTGCATATGTAGGATGAAATATGCTGATCTGATACAGGGGAGTTTTTTTTTTGTTAAGCCGTAGGATAAAATGTATAGACACTACACTATGCTTCCTAATATTCAATCTAATTGCATGTTGGTAGCTGTTTGTATTCTTCAAAGTACTGTTCCCACACTGCCATTTCATCTTTCCAGTCATCATAGCCCTCTCGCCATTCTTTCTGATCTTCGTCAATCGTGTCTAGTGGTAAGAATTATAATCAGAAAAGGTAAAGATCAGTTTACATAAATATATAGAATTTACATATAGTTTCTATGAAGTGTCAATGACTAGCTATATTATTCGATTCATTTTATTATTTGTACGGAATATATTTTTTGTCATTGTGTTTGAGAATACAAATAACACGAATGATAGAAGTGTAATAATATTTTGTATCCATGACGTAAACCTTTAACACTGGCGTTGATATCTGTCGAAATATTAGAATTTCCTGTTTAAAGTAATTAACGCAGTTTAGGTACAAGCACCTTAAAATAATTTTTGTTTGCAGTGACACAATTTTTCCCTTTTTTTGAGGTGGTAAATTTCTACCAAGACATGGTATCCAAAACGCTGAAAATGAAAATATATTTATTACGTCATCGCGTCATTATGCCTTCTCCATTGTGTCTGTTAATCAAATTGTCCAAAAATGCTGTCGTGTGTATAAACAAAGGTGACAGTTCTAATAACATCGCTATTGATGCGGATGCATATGGAAATCAGCGACAAAAAAATGCTACACTGCACTCATGTTTCCTCAAAACTAAAAAGAATGTGAAAATTCAATTTTTTAATATGTGCTCATTAGTCCATAACTTAACGGATCATATCATTTCATTTATGTGCATAATACTTAATGTTATAACGATTGAATAGATTGTTATAAATTTTCATAATTGCTCTAAGAATCTCTTTGATGCAAAATTACTCTGCTCTAAGTGGAACTGTTATTTATCATCTTTAGATACGAAAACATTATACAAGCGTTTAATCTTTGTGAAGGGTTATTGCAAAATAAATCGAAGTTGAAATATTTGAAATTTCATGGCTCTTTTACGCACCCCCCCCCCCTAAAAAGTCTCGTGTCAGGTTTTTTTGCCCCATCCTAGTGAAAAAAAAACTTTAATAAGGTCCGATCTCCCATGAAAGGATCATATCTGTCCAGGAAATGATCACATCAGATCATATTCCGAGTCATTTTACACAAAACATGGGCTGTCAATCTTAGCCGGGTTTTCCATTTATAGAATATGTATTCATTTTATTTTTACTTTTCAATTATAGGTATAAAGGCCCTCTAACATGCCTACATATATCCACCCACACATGCATCAAACCATATATACATACACACACACACACACCCATACATACAGCTTTACACACATACTTGCAAATGCCTCCAGATCGGGTAAATATTCGTTCCAGAAATGGCACTGTCTCGCCAACACAGCTCTGCCTTCGCCCAGTTCTAGGGATAGTTCCTTGTGTTCGAGCTCAGGGATAGTGTACAAGGGCCATGAATCGACTCCTACTCCTGCTTCTCCATCAACACTTGATTTGCTGGGATCTCTGCAGACGAAAGGTGAAGTATTATCAGACCTTCCTTTTTTTCAGAATAACATAAAATTACATTGACATACGGTTCATCATTGTAATAAGAATCACGCTGATAACTGTTTTATACACACATATATATATATATATATATATATATATATTATTGTTTCACAATGCACGAATGCGGATAATGAACAACGTACTCTTGATGTTCCTAGACTTAGACACGCTAAAATTTAATGCCAGAAAAAGGGCTGGAAAATCTGACCACACCTAGCTTGTGGAAGATGACGGTTACCTTTTCTAAAGAAACTCACAAAACATTGCTAGTCGATGCACCATGTGAATACACGTAAATGTTCACCCTAAAATGCAAAAGGTGTGTTATCCCTAAAAGTACTATCTTTGCTAGAGAAGATCTGCGTCAGTCAATTGACACCAGTGGTTATTAAAGTATAAGTAAGTACGATTACTATTTGCCACGTTTTCTGAAAATTCATTCAAACTTGAAGAGCAAAGTAGACTTTATCAATTGAAGTGTTTGTCAACCATGATTATCGTTACTGAGATGAACCCCCCAACTTACCCAGACTTGGCAAAGTTTGTCCAGAACTGCATGAATTTCACGGACAGTGCGTTTTCCTCATCTGTCAAGTTGTGCCCATGAATATAGTAAAGCTCATCAATAAAAGGGAGACCCCAAACAAACGTTAGATCTTCTCCATGACCAGCTCCTAACCACGGAGTATTCGGATAAATATCTCCATACAGAAAGAGACTCCTGAACATGAACATGATGAATAACATAGTGATTTAATGTGAACATAATGCATAATGCATAAATACTGAGAGATTAAGCTATCATGACTACGTGGGATTAAAAAAAGATATTTAACAATTTTCTTACTTAGATGGTTCATGTGTCATGTAATACTTGTAGACTGTACCACTAGCTTCAGCATGTTTCCTGACGACAAAATCCGATGGGCAGCCAAAGTCAGAATCAGTCCCGAAATTAACCCACGATTGAAAGTAATCGGCTTCTGGATCATCAGCATTAGTCCAGTCGATGTATTCCTGGAGCACAGATTCGTATACGATCTCATCATCCCTGCCATAATTATTCAAAATTAACTTAACCACTCCTTCAAAGTAGGTGCGATTTATTGGTGGTGGAGTCGGGCTTCCAACGTAGTCTGGAAGGAAAACGAACGGGTTCAGTGTGCCTTCGTCCTTGTTGAAGCCAACCATGATTGGTACGTTTGCAAAATCTCCCATCTCATAGAGGTTGGTTGGGGTGTCATCTAAGAATGAACCGTCCAAAGTTACTGGATATTGTAACTGATAAATCTATAAACAAAAAAAGAGTTATTCTCAAGCAATATGTGTTAAAAATATTTGTTCTTCGAAAAAAAAGTAACACGCATCTTGAAAGGGATTTGCCAAATATTATATCACAGAAATATGGTCGTCTACCGTCAACAAGTCAATATACAAATTAATGCGACTTATAAATTTGGTTGAATGCGTCCTATATTAATTTCGAATGTATAGGGAGACGAGACGAAACACTACCTATCACTGTTGAGGGTGAAGAAGATGAACACCTTAAGCATAAGTTTGTTCTTAAAGAAGTCGTGGAAATATGCAACTCTTGTATACTTTCCCGAAATTTAAAATATCGATAATCCTAATTGAAATTACAAGATTCATTATCCCATGCTATGCCGTAATTATTAAACTCACACATAAGGATAATGTTGTAAGAATCACAAAAAAAATCAAAATTGTATAACACAACATTTTGAAGAAAAAATATCAGAAAGATACCTCGTCAGCTGCCACGCTTAGTTCCAGGGCATCTGCATCCCGGAGGCAGGAAACCAAAGCAGAATTAGAGATGACATCGTCACAACCCATCTTTATTCCAAGTTGTTGTGCTTTCTCAAGCTCAGCAACTGGATCGTGCTTGAAGGCCCATGGACTAAACACAGTCCCACTCTGTAATGATTTATGTTTACGTTGTCATGGTTATTTAAATGATTTAAAGTATATTGGAATGTTGACGAAGATAAAAATTGCAAACAGTCTTGGCTTACCAGATTCTCTGATAAACAAATTACAGCGTGTTCAAAATGCATGTGCCAGACTCATTTGTAATTCCCCCAATCTGCGCATGTCCGTGAAAGCGTCACGACGTTGAATCGGATATCTCCCGGAATTTTGAGCTAACTTTGTGGATTTAATCGGAATTTGGATATTTTAACTGAGTTTTGTCGTTTTGAGATACTTTTGGATATAGCATAACAACTCGCAGCTAAAGGATATTTCGATTTTCTAGCGAGAAACAATGTATTCTTACATGACAACTCCCAACTCTGCCACGTTTACATCACCACAGGGACCTAAACCCGTATTTATACAGGCACGGGACGTACCAAGGACAGATACACACATTACAGGTGAGGAGTTGTATCTAGCATTGTCTCGTTCAATTGATCATCATGTTATAACGGGGGTACAACGCATTGGTAACCTGTGGAGAATTTATGTAAACAGTCATGAAGCGAGAGTGAGCCTCATATCAAGTGGATTAGTGATAAGAAACACCACAATCCCAGTATATGATACAAACCCTTATACTAAGGCCAAGAATGAGAACTTGACTCGTGTACTTATAAAGGACATTCCTCTATCAGTAGGAGATGAACTTATCAAATCAACACTACAAAACATGAAATGTCAAATAAGAGGTGAAATAATTCGTCAAAAACTAAGAGTGAATGGTAAACTGATTGACTGTCTGAACGGGGATCGAATGTGTTTCATAGACCCACCCTTCCAACCCCTCCCCATATCTATCGTGGTTGCTAACCTATTTCGAGCCAGAGTCTTCCATATTGGACAACCTGAGAGAGTGTCAATTTGCTCAAGATGCCTCGAAAACGGACACCATTCGTCACAATGCACCAACAGCGTGAAATGTAGAAACTGTAAACAGACCGGCCACGTAAGCAGCACTTGCACAGCAAACGTAAACACAGCCACACCCAGCGAGTTACGTAACACCACAGCCGATCATGAACCCCGTGAGAACGCCATGAAATCTGGACCCACATCACGTGATCACGCCGCAACCGCCAATGGGGCTCGCCCGAAGGAGAGAATGCATACACCACAGAGGCATACACAACAAGCTGACGCATCGTCACCTTCTCGCAAACAACGTCAACCACACATCACAGGATTTCTTCGTACACACACACCGTCACAGTCTGATGAGCAATACAACACAACAGACGTAGCAAATGAATGCGACTCAGGAGACGAGACATCGAGCGAGGCAGACCAGTTTCAATCGCCTTTCTCACCTGAAACACCAACACCGAAAAAATCCAACAAAAAACCTCCGAAGCGGAAAAGAAAAGAAAGATCAAACACAGGAAGATAAATTGATGGAAACGAACGATGGAAACGAATGAAAAAACACCGGAATACTCAACCCTAATAACATAGCTATTAACTCAAAAGTTCTACATTTGATTTCGGTCAATGTGAGAGGAATACGAAATAAAAAGAAACGAGATAAAATATTCAAATGGTTAGGTTTTCAAAAATACGATATTGTTTTGATGCAAGAAACTTTTATAACCAAGGACCTTGAACCAATATTATATACAGAAAGAAAACGTTTAATATTTTTTAACAACGGTACCAAGCATTCAAAGGGTGTTTTAATTGGAATAAAGGATGGGTGTTTTAATTGGAATAAAGGATGGTTTACCTATAGATATCATAGAATGTATTAGACAACCCGGTGGTCGTGTGATCGGTATTCGATTATCTTACAGCAATAAGTTTTATTTTATTGTAAATGTTTATGCTCCGACAAAATCATCGGAAAAGTCTATTTTTTCAGAGGTTTACTTTCATGGCTTAAAGCACACATACATAAAGAAGATTTGTTATTATTGGGTGGAGACTGGAATTCAGTTCAAAGTTCATGTATGGACACCCATGGAATTAGTTATGCATATAAACCTAATGACCTGTTGCAAAATATATGTAAAAAGTTGAACTTAGTAGACATCTGGAGAAAATGTCACCCTTCACTCAAACAATTTACTTGGCGGCAATACTTACTTGGTTATTATTCCCGATTAGACTATTGGTTAATTTCATATGATTTATGTTCATTTGTACATTCCGCAGATATAAGACCCCTTCTGAAATGTGATCACAATGCTGTGTCCTTAAAACTTACAATTTCATCTTTAGTCAAGGGTAAGGGTGTATTGAAATTTAACAACTCACTTCTTAGAGACGACATATTTAAAAAAAACAATCAGAAATATCATAAAGAAAGTAAAACTAGAATATAAAAACTATAATGATCAAATGTTATGGGATTTATGCAAAATTAAGATCAAAGAATATTCAATAAAATACTCAAAGACAATACAGAATGAAAGAAACCAAATATATCATATTTTGCAAAGTAAACTTGAAATCCTTTCGAAAGCAAATGATGCTCACCCGAGTGACAGTAATCTTACTGAACTTAACGATGTTACTAAGAAGATTGATAAATTAATTGGAGATAAATGTAAAGGTGCCTTTGTGAGATCCCGTGAAAAATGGATGGAAGAAGGCGAAAAATCATCAAAATATTTTCTCAACTTGGAAAAAAGGAATGGTATAAAGAAACATCTAGACTTTTTGAAACGGGAAAAAGATGTCATTTTTGATGAAGAAGCCATTTTAAAAGAAATCTATGAATACTACCAAAATCTATATTCAAATAAGAATAATGTTCTTGCAACAGAAATATATGATTATCTCAATGATGTTGAGTTTACTACCCTGTCGGAAGAAGAAGCTGACCTTTGCGAAGGTTTACTTACGGAATCCGAATGTTACAAAGCATTGAAGTCAATGAAAGGTAATAAAACTCCAGGTAGTGACGGACTATCAGCAGAGTTTTATCAATGTTTTTGGCAAGATATAAAATATATGGTTATCAATAGTTTGAATGAAGGCTACATAAAGAATAAGTTGTCAGAATCTCAAAAGCAAGGTATTTTAATATTGTTATATGAAAAAGGTGATAGAGGTTTACTTGACAATTGGCGTCCTATATCACTTCTAAACATCGATTACAAAATTGCAGTCAAAGTCATTTGTTCACGTCTTCAGCGTGTTATCGATAAAATAATTTCTATGGATCAAACTGGTTATCTCAAATTGCGTTCAGCTTCAGAAAATGTTCGTTTAGTTGAAGATGTAATTGATCTTTGTTCGCACCTAAATCTTCCAGGTTATTTCATTTTTTTAGATTTCAAAAAAACTTTTGATAATGTTAACCATCAATTTTTATTTCAGTTATTACATAAATTAAAATTCAAGGATTCATTTATTAATTGGATTAAAGTTTTGTATAATGATGCTTCCGGAAGAGTGATTAATAACTGTTGGATGTCACAAAATTTCAAAATACAACAGGGTGTAAGACAAGGCTGTCCACTCTCAGCCTCACTGTTTTAATTAATTGCCGATGTTATGGCAAGAAAAATAAAACAAAACGATAATATTGAAGGAATAATTATTCCAGGAGAAAATGGAACCCAGTGTTCAGAAAAAGAAATAAAAATATCACAGTTAGCTGATGATGCAGCAATTTTTGTGAGTTCTGTTAATTCTGGTAATATTGCGATAGAAGATATAAGGCAATTTGGAGAAATTGCAGGCCCTAAACTTAATTTAACAAAAACTCATGCAATGTCCATCTTCCCTCAACATGAAACCTTAAGAGATATACAATGGACAAATGATCCAGTGAAATACCTTGGAATTTTTGTAGGTACAGATAAACGTAAAAAAGAAAGAATGAATTGGGATACAAAGTTAGTTAAAATTCAATCTATAATGAACATCTGGAAAATGAGAAATTTAACTATATATGGCAAAATAGTAATACTTAAATCTTTGATAATATCACAAATTGTTTACCCTGCAACTGTAATACACGTACCAAACAACCTGGTACGTGAATTAGAGAAAATGATGTATACGTTTATTTGGGGCTCGAAAAAAGAAAAGATAAAACGAAATGTTTGTATTAATTCATTTCATAAAGGAGGATTAGATATGATAGACTTAAATTCAAAATTATCTTCATTAAAACTTTCGTGGATTTCAAAATATTTAAAATACGATGATCAACCATGGATGTACTTGTTTAAATTTTGGATAGCAAAGATAGGACCGATGCCCTTGTGTCTTCGTTTCAATTGTTCAAAAAAGATATGTTAATTGTATGTATGAAAAAGCAAATTCCATCCTTTTATACAGATCTATTATGTTCATGGTATGACATACGTTTTACTGACTATCATAATATTAATAGTATAAAACACGAAATTTTATGGTATAACAGTCATATAAAATTTGAAAGAAACCTTTTATATTTCAAAAGGTGGTTCGACCACAATATATTTTATGTTCACCAATTATTACGTAATCATGCCTGGAAACCTTCCGAAGAAATTTTTGAAACAGTAGCATGTAAATCTCTTTTAGTTGAATTTGAATATTCAAAGCTAAAAAGAGCTGTCCCAGCTGAATGGACTGACAAATGTGACACCTTATCTCCAAAGCTTCCAGAAGATCTTTTTGAAATTAGGGGAGGAGATATTGTAAATTTAAAGAATATGAAATCAAAAGATTTTTATGATTTACTCATAACCCCCAAAAAGTCCGATCCACATATTATACAATACTGGCAATCCAAATTAGGATTACCAGTAAACTTTGAATGGCAAAATGTTTTTAATTTCAAACTTAAGTGTTTAAAGTATAACAAGATTCGACAATACAACTTGAAAATGCTTCATAATTTATTACCCTTTAAATTCAATTTATGTCGCTGGAAATTAGCTAATGACACATCTTGTATGTTCTGTGAAGCAGACGAAACTTTTGTTCATATTATGTTAGAATGTAACCCTGTTGCTGATTTTTGGAAAAAGATAAAGAACTCTCTGCAATTTATGTTTAAAATCACAATTCCTATTGACGAAATGACGTTGTTCATTGGATACAAAATTCACGATCGCAAGTTTACTTTAGTTAATTTGTTTATGATATTTGCACAGTATGCAATATACAAATCATATGTCTTGTATAAAATGCAAGGAAGAGCTTTTAATACATATTCAATTTGGTATGAGTTCAAGAAAGAGATACTTTTTTATGTAAAATGGAGATTTAAATCCAATGTTCATTTAATTGAAATGTTCGAAGAGCTTTAACCTTACAAATTCCATTTCTATTACAAGTTAGCTTATTTAAACAGTTGTTGTCTATTACATGTACATGTTTATATGCAACTTGTTATGTAACTCTATACGCTCTGTGTTACGTAAAACAAAGATCACACTAGGTGACCGTGCCGTTATCAGTGCTGCACCCAAACTCTGGAATAGTCTCCCTTCCTCAATAAGAAATGCATCCTCTGTCAACTTATTTAAAACCAAACTGAAATCCCACCTCTTTCAAGATAGTTTTTAAAAAAGAAGTCACTTTTTCATGTTTTTGGTTACGTATTTTGTAGAAATAATTAATCTTTACTTATTTTTCTTCGATTAATTTAGCGAACTTAATTTTACTTTCAAAATTTTTGCGTATCCTGCAATTGTTTTTCTGCTTATCTGTTATGTATTGTAATGCGCAGTTGAGTATATCCAAATAGAAATTGCGCAATATAAATTTACAATTATTATTATTATTCAGGGCACGAAACACCTTATAGGTTAAGTGTCAATAAATCGTTCAACATGTTTAGCAAGTTTTTTTATCGCTTCCTGAAATCCATCCAATGCTGATTGCTGATAAGTAGGACTGGTATCATTCTAACCTCATTGAAATATGGTCTGAAAACATGCCACAGAACGAACATATTAAAGATAAATACAAACCTGATATATTGCCTGATTGAAATATTGTCTGCTAAGCTTGGAGATAATGTGAAAACTAACACTTCCTGATCCAGCACTTTCTCCAAATATGGTCACTTTGTTCTTATCACCACCGAATGCTAAACATGATATTGACAAAAGTTATATTATTATGTTAATAATCTGTTCAAATTAAAGATCTTTAGGCTAAAATTTCATTTATAGCACAGGCCTTTATCTGTCCAGCTTTAATTTTATATGTCATGATCATAAAACATGAGTATAGAACCTCTCGGTCTTGAATATATTTCTTCGATACTGAAAGCCCAACTACAAATAAAACTTTGTTCTTTACAAACTGCCATATTTTGTAATAGCAATACAACCATAACCATGTGAATAAGTTATAACGCATACATTATCATCACATGATTATTTCCCACCAGAATAAATATCGAAGGCTAAACACTTAAAAAAGCATATTAAGGATTTCGTACGTTATGATACTAGATTTACCGTTGCAAAAACAATGAAAATAATCCAATCCAGATAATAAACTCAATTAACATATTTGACTTAGATCAATGACTTTATGAGCCTTCGATATATCAAATGTATTACTAATTCATGACAAGAAATATGCAAATAACGAATACATGTTTTGTCCGGAAATTAATTGTGTTAATAAATTACCTTCTATGTTTTCATAAACCCATTTCAGAGCAGCCACTTGATCCAGCATTCCATAATTCCCTGGTGAGTTTTCGTCCTCTTTGAAATGGAAAAAATCAAACTTATAACATGTTTTATTTTTTTCCACAAGGACTACACGAGCATCAATACACTATTTGAGTATCAATACAATTTACTAATTTCATCAAAGGCCATGGTATTTAATGATATCATAAAAAATTGGTGACCGTTAATCCGGCATTTACCAATGTCTCCATGATGGCTCTCCAATCAGATTTTGCAAAATTGAGAGGAATGAAATTAAACATTTTTCAAAATCTCTCTTGCAATATTAATCGGAAAAGACATCCTGTTCATTAAACAATATATATTTATTATCATCAATGGGTTACCATAAAGACAAAAATCATAACAAACGTTCATGTTATCCAGGTGAATCATGCGACGAAGAAAGCGTAATTTTTCTCCATACTTAGCTATCAAAGTGAAAATTTGGAACTGGGTAGTGCGATGTGATATTAGTTCTCGCATAGAAGTTCATATAATTTGGAATAAAACTTTTTCATTTTAGTGTTGTTACAGGATGTGAATATACCTCTCTTATAGGTTGCGCCGTGTGGACGAGGCTACGATTTCAAGTAGAGAGAAAAAAAACATAATAATGGAGAAGGAAAATAAAGAAAGTATAAAGAACATAGCAACTCGGTGTATCGGTCATGTATCTATATAATACTCTTACAATTTGGAAAAATATGGCGTCCACTTTAGGACGCCATGCTCTACCGCTATACTGATGCAACTCCCTGGCCTTAACAATACCTACCGGTTGAAAACTGAGCGAAAATCGCGAGTCGGTAGTTGATAGCTACAACAATGACATCACCAACAGCAACTAAAGGTAATCCGTAATAATCGTATGTCATTGCCGTACCAGTGGAGAACCCTCCTCCGTGTATCCACACCATCACAGGAATTCCAGATGCCTAGAAATAAGAAGAGAATATGCAATCAATAGCCAGTATCTTGCATGATCCGGAAATAAATAATCAATAATCCCAGATAAAACTATACACTTATTGGTAGAGGTAACCGATTTGATGGTGAATCTCCAACCGAGTGAGAATTATTCTCCTCCCCTATCTATTCTTCATTGGGGATGTCCGTCTAAATCAATCCAGTATTAACTCAGCCACTTCTTTCACCACGTTCTCTCCAAGATCTATACCAAACAATCTTGGGGTGAATACGAGACAAAATCTTCCTTTCATACATAACAATATAAATGTTATCTTGTTCCATGTAGGTTATGAATGTACTTGGTAATTCAGCGCTTAATGGTATTCGTATTTTGGGCACTCTTTTGTTTATAGATATTCATTCTAGCAATAACGTATACACCGTATACACCCTCATTTATATATATAAAAAGGGTGTCATAATGTCGGCTAGTTACATTAGCAGATAAATGTGGTAAATTCAATTAGCTCCAGGAGAGTAGTATACTATCTGTGAATAAAGTTGATGGTTATCATACCTTTGGGCTCGGTGTGTAAATGTTCAGGTACAGACAATCTTCTGCCATGTTGGGGTATACGAAAGTCGGTGCCTGTTGACACGCAGGGGCAAATTGTGTAGCATTTCTTTCGCCCTCCCATTGCGTCATGGGCTCCGGGGCTGCAAACCGAGTTGGCGGACTCGCATAAGGAACACCCTATAAATGAAGAAATGTTTAGAATAGAAATTTTCAAACGATAAACAGAAATGAATCTTAGGGCCTTTTCACACGAGAATCTTGATTCATCATTGTATTGATGATTGCAATTTGTCTTTAAAATCATTAGACCTTTCACACGCTCACTCGGAAACTGTGATCTGAATTCCAGTTTCCGAGCGAAGGCGAGTTGTGTCCTTGGTGACTTGTCAATCAAAGCACTGCATCGATACGATGACTGTATGATAATTGTATTATCTAGGGAAGTGCTTGAAAGAACTATGGTGGCCTTGAAGGGGCATCGCAAATAGACCAAATCGCAAATATTGACGACGAAATTGGCGACGTCGTAAATAATTCGCGACGATATTGACGACGAAATTGGCGACATCGTGAATTTCGTCGTGAATATTAGCGATTTGGTCTGTTCGCGATGTCCCTTCAGGGCCACCATAAGAACACGTAAGCCCCGCAAGAGATGTCAAGTGTTTTGGAGGTCATGCCTTTGACACGTAAAATTCGTACAGTAATTTGACTTAAACTTATCTGGTCGCCCTTTCACACGGTAAAAAAATCGTACTTTGAATGATAATTCCAGTGAAAAATACGGCTGATGACGAATACATAGCACGTGTGAAACCAAACTAGAATATGATTAGAATCACGAACAAAAAGTCACGATAAGAATATCATTCATCATTACAATGATGATTTAAGATTCATGTGTCAAAAGCCCCTAAAATTCACTCGGAGTGAAATTTGATTTCGTAATTGTGATTCACGTTCGCGATTCTAGTTTGGTTTCACACGTGCTAAAATTCGTCACTGGTCTTATTTTTTATTGGAATCATTCCAACTGCGTTTTTTACCGTGTGAAAGGGCTTAGTTAATCTCACATTCTACTTGGGTGCATTGGTTGCATAGTTGCATTAGATCTGATCGAATTATGCTTTATTGGAATGCATTATTTTTATTGATTGGAGTTGCCTTTAAATGAATATGTTTATTTAATTTTCCATTATTTTTTCAATACATGCAAGATGGCACATATTACAGTATTGTTGGTCTTCCATGATGTCCGGTTCGGTGACAATAAATAAATAACATCAATAATTAACAAGATAACACTGCGCAAACATTATAAACATTATGTTTTTAAAAAATGATTGTTCACCTCATTAATTAAGTATACTTGCTCGTTCAATGATAATTCATGACAAGTTCCTTTTTTTTATTTTGAATATAGACATTAAATTAATGAAAAAACTTAGATGAAACTACTGTATTTTTAAAAGAGAAGCCAGGTATGAAAGAGAGGCAGAATCAATGTCAATCGACAAGGGGTGTCAACAATCTAGGTATTTACATGATTATGTTCCCTACTCTTTTATTAACAATCTAGGTATTTACATGATATGTTTACTACTATTTTATTGCTCGCATGATAGTGGAACTTCATACATTGGGGAAAATCACAGAAATTATAATCGCCAAGTACTTTTCCTATGAATATTGCTTACGAAAGATGATTCTGACAATGGTCTTTAACCTTGCCTTTGTTGGCACATGTCTTGTTGTAATTCACTTATTAGAGTCTACAATCATATATATTTGCCATTGAAAAATATAATCTTCTGAGGTTACTAATGTTTTCAACTTCGCTTCTAATAAAAGCGTTCGTATCTGGCTGTAGTTTTAATTTGTATTTTGTATTCAAAATGTCACTGTAATGTAGAATAGTTTCAAGTGTTTAGGAATATCACATGTGATATACTCAAACCAACCTTCGCCCTTTGAACTATTTATTAAATCTTTGAGCAATGCATTTTTGTATTCATCAAGTTTGGTCCCATGCTTGGTAAAGAATATAAAGATTAAGGAATAACAATGCTTGATACTCTGTCACATTTTTTAAATATGTCAATTTATTTCTATCAAATCTATCAATCTGGGAATCGTAATGATGAAAGAATGAATTCCCTGACGTAAAGTTGGGTTTTAGTAAAAAACTTTCACTAGGAAATGAAATTTCTTCTACTCAGTAGTGCATTCAATTAAGTATTTCATGAACACTTAAGAAAAATATTGTTTAGTCATGTTAATGAACCTAAAGACCAATAAGAAACATATTGTTTAGTCATGTTAATGAACCTGAAGACCAATAAGAAAAATATCGTGTAGTCATGTTAATGAACCTGAAGATCAATGCAATTTATGACCTTTGTAATGCACAGTAAATAGAGAGCAAGCGCGAGTCGTACGTGGTGTCACATCAAAGGCAAATATTAGCTTTGTGATAGTTTGAAAGATTTCCATATTAGTCAGGTCCAGATTTGAGAAAAGTAGACTGCCTTAGGCAAATCGTGTTAATGCCGAATTGAGAAGTGTTTTAACATAATTTGAGGGCGCTGAGTACGAATTTGCTGTTTGCCAACCTTGATTTTGATGTTAAAATCCTCAAATTGGCAAAAACAAAATGGCCGCCGTTCTACACCCATTTTTACTCCATTCTGACCCCCAAAACTTGTAACAAAAATGTTTGTCAACGGATTTTGGTACTATTTGATCTAAGAAATAACATACTAAGAATTCACCAAAATCCGTATCCGGGAAAGTGGTTATTTTCAAGATGGCGTCTAAGATGGCCGCCATTAACTGAAAATTAAAATAACTGGCACTTTATCTATCCTAGACACCTTTTTCGGTACATACATGTATTCAATTGTGGAGGGCGAAAAAGGAAAGATTGAACATAAGCACTCCAGAGTACCTGAAAATCAAAGATTGCGTAAAAACGGCTGCCATGGCCTAAAAATTAATAATAATTCATCTTTTACGTATTTCGTGTCTTTTATTTGGGTTGTATTCATTGGTGATTTCAAGGGTCAAGAAGTAAGCCGGGACAAGTTACAAGGACAGTCAACAGTCTACTATGTCCAAAAATCCAAGATGGCTTTCAAAATTGGAGTCTAAAATAGCTGTTGTTATCTAAAAACCCCAAACCCGACATAGTTTGTTTAATACCTGCCTTGGGCATATGATGTTGGTGTCTAACCCATGGTTTAATGGGTCAAGAAATATGTTGGGACAGGTAAAAAAGTCCTCCATGTCCAAAAATCCAGGATGGCTTACAAAAATGGAATATAAAATGTCTGTCGTTAATTACAAACCGACACAGTTTGTTTAATAACCGCCTGGTGAATATGATTTTTTAGTATAACGCATGGTTTAAAGGGTCAAGTATTCGATTGGGACAAGTGTCAAGAGCAGTTATTGGTTCCATTATGTCAAAAAATGCATAATGGCTTCCAAAAAGGGAGTCTATATAGGCCGTTCTCACCAAAAAAACTGACATAGTTTGTTTAGTATCAGCCCGGGTATATGATTTTGGTGTTTAACCCATCGTTTGAAGGGTCAAGTAATAAATAAGAACAAGTTACAAGGACAGTCAGAGGTCCAGCATGTCCAAGAATCCAAAAAGGCTCGCAATTAAGGAGTCTAAAATGGCTATTGTTACCTAATAACTGTCATAGTTTTTTTAATATCCGCCTGGGGTATATGATTATGTTGTCTAACCGTTGGTTTAAATAGTCAAGTAATGCATTAGGATAAGTTACAAGGGCAATCAATGGTCCTGTATGTCTAAAAATCCAAGATGGCTTCCAATTAAGGAGTCTAAAATGGCTACTGATACTCAAAAATTGACATAATCTATTTAAAATCCACTTGGGAAATATGATGTTGGTATCTACACTATGGTTTCAAGGGTTGAATAATACTTTTGGATTAGTTACAATGGTATGAAGCGGTCCATTTTGCCTATTATTTAAAGTTGGCTTTCAAAGTGAGTCTTCAAAGACTTCCATCAGCTAAACATAGTCATAATTAGGACTAGAAATAATTAGAAATAATTGAACAAATTCTGCACTACATGTATTGTGGTTTGAAGGCTGAAATAATAAATCGGAACAAATAAAAAAGATTGTCAGTTTCCTTTTCGTCGTAAAAAGTCCAAAGCGACTTCTAAAATTGCGTGAAAATGACTGCTGTCCCCTAATCATGAAACCATAGGATAGTACTGAGCACAAAAATGACGTGTCTTGAAATACTTATCAGTGAATTATGGAAATTTTTAGGTGAAAGTGTACCTTATTTTTTAAAGTTTGTTTTTGGATGTTTACTTATTGTTGCAACACCACCAAATTATGTCACTTATTCTTGTAAAACATATTTTCATGAGTCTTAGAAACAGAGACACCAAAATAGTGGCACTAGATGGGATATGAAGTATTGTCATTTTTGTAACAATGGTGGCCAATTTGAATGTAATTTTTGGAGCGTTTTTCAATTTTTGACAAAATGGACAACAGCGGTTCCCTGTAATCTGTGTTCACCTATATCATATGACCCTCATGAGAAAGGCACAAAAATGTTCTTACATTGTAGGTAGATAGTATATGAACTGTGCAGCCATATTTTTAAGAAATGGCCATCATTTTTTTTTTTTTTGGGGGGGGGCAAAGCTGCACTACTGATAAACCTTGAAATTTAATAAATAAAAAATAACCTGTGTCAATAGACTTTGTTTAATCCTAACATGCCTAAGTTTCATGAAATAGACATTTAAACCCGAAAAGTTATGAAATTTCAAAAACTTAACCTCGGTTAAGATTTGATGTTGACTTCGCCGCCGGCGTCGGAAAAGCGACGTCCATGTCTTGCTTCTGCTATGCAGGCGAGGAAAAAATGGCGGACACGTTAAAGATATCCAATGTGAATATGCCAGCATCGCCCCCAAATTATCAAACATTTTGCCATATTATTTATCAAATCAGCAGCTGTGAATCATGGCAGCCATCTTGGAATTAAAGATGGCTGACGAATCAATCGGACACATTATGTTTGCAACCCTGGGTATCAAAAATATCGCATAGATCCCAATTTTTTAAATATAATCACCCATAAAAATCGTTTAATATGGGAAACTGCATTAAAAATGCCGCCATTTTGTTTTTTGCCGATTTGAGGATGAAAACGTCGGAATCAAGTTTGGCAAACAGCACTTTGGGGTTCAGCACCCCTGAATTACCATAAAACAGTCGATAAATCAGCATTAACACAAAATGCCTACAGCACTTTTTCTGAGCACATTTTTAAAAATCTGGACCTGACTATATGGTAAGAATGGTGCATTTTTTTCTTCACATAATACGCTTATTATGGTCCCCACTTTGCATTGAAATGTTATGTGTAGGCATCTGTGAGTAGTTCTGTGGTGTACACAGTATTAAAAAAAACGCTTTTTATTTCTTTTTATACAAAGCTGTATACTACATCAACCTTACAGTGCTTGTTCAAACAATTTAAACAAGTGTTTAAAAGAAGAAAATAATAATAGAACATGAGATTTTTATAACAAAGTTTATTTGTATATTTAGTTTTTGATGAATGAAGTACGAGTGATTGAAATTTTAAAGAAATAATTAAAGGTTCATATATTACATAGTAAAAGAAATCAGCGTTTTTGTGTCGGGATAGAATAGCTGTACATGCATGTGTGTATGTGTGTGAGAGTGTGTGTGTATTACATCTTATCGTCTGTAATGGACATTCTGGGTCCCGTTGCATAAACGTTATTTCAATGATAACTTTGCCATCTAATGGTAATTACCATGGTAACGATGATCAACAGCCAATCAAAATCAAGGATTCCAAGCAATTTACCATTGGATGGCAATGGAACGGGGTTCTGGATAGAGAAAGATTCACTAAAAGATCAAGTCTCCCCCCAGAAAATGTTAGTGAAAAAGAAAAAAATAATCAAACGAGCATAACACTAAAAATCTCATCGAAATCGGATGTGAAATAAGAAAGATATGACATTTTATAGTTTCGTTTATTTTTCATGAAACAGTGATATACACAATTCTTTGACATTCAAATGAGGCAGATGATGATGTCCCTCACTCAATATTTCTTTTGTCGTTTACTGTTTCAATTAAAAAATATTTCATTTTTTTACAGTTTTTACAATAAGGGCCAACTTGACTGAACCATAAATAGTACTAAACAATTTTAATTCCACATGTTCAGGGATGAATTAATCGTTGTTTCACATGGCAATGAGGAGAACATTAGAACAGTTCATATAATAAAATACAAAAGAAACAGTGAGTGGATAGGGTCATCAGTCTCCTCATTTGCATACCGACCAGGTAGTGCATATAACTGTTCTTTTTTTATTACTCGAAATTTTGAAATGTAATAACTTATATTACATCCAATTTTGATGATATTTTTAGTGTCATGCTTGTTGGATTTTTCTTTTTTTTTTTAAATCATTTTTTGTTGGGTTGGACTTGTCCTTTGACTAAGCATAACGGTGAAAGTGGGTCCGTTTGAATTTTCTTGGGGACTTTCATATTAAATTCATTATTGCAACCTATCAGTAGCAGATACATAACGGGGGGAGGAGAACACGTTAAGCTTTCTAATTCCCAAGGCAGACTGACAGTGTGTATTATGTTTGTAGAAATAAAAATAACATTTAACAACATTTTTTATTTCCAGTATCATATCATGCAGCCATTTGGTAGCAATTTAGATATCTAATTTTCCCCAAAATAGTGTTTGAAATGTTAATATTTCAGGTTCAGAACCCATAATTTTGATTTATTTCAATCAGAAAATCACACGCAATGACATCGATCTGATCTTCAAATCCCCCTTCCCCTCCGTTTAATCTTGGATCTGTCCCTGTTTATATCCCGAACATAAATTTCTGCCGACGGGTCTGATCTATAACCAACATCGAATTTGTACAAATTCAATATTGCCTTCCCATGTTTTGTTTTTGTTTTGGTACTACTAGTTGACCTAAAGCTGTGTCCTATTTAAAATTTGATTGTTCGAAATTTTGTTGTGTCTCCCTCCGCTTGAGTTTTTTTTTTCTTTCCTATTTAAGAAATATCAGGGTGAATTTCGACTATAAAACCTTTACTAGCAAACTTTGGATCCAATTAATGAAAAATTGTTTGATATGTAAATATCGTTGACTTACCAAGTATATGTCTACATTTTTAGTCACGTTGATGAACCGATCCTCACTAAACTCGACGGTCTTTCCTACAAGCTCGCCTTCAGTTACAGTCACGCGGGGGTTTTGTCCAGACACGACAAGTACAGAGGAAACGAAAAACACCAAGATACATAACAACTCCATCTTCTTTAGCTGTTTAGAACGAAGTTATGTCCACTGTGTAGTGATTACCGTCTGATCTTGTCACTAATCCGTTTTTGTACAAACTTACCTGACTCTTTTGTTATTTTAATTTTCTGTTTACTTTAGACTGATTGCAATAGTTAACCATTAGAAAACACATCGCTTAGATTTCATTCTCACGCCAATATGCAATACATTGTATCACGCCACACAAAAGTGCTTCCTAATTCAATAAACAAAGTGGTAAATATTTGATAATTGTAATGTGCTTTGTAATGGACTAGACTTTGACTTGCTTTTCCACACGTTACTCTTTAAATTATTTCCATTATTATAAATATATACTGTATGCTAACTGCATATTTTGGGAGAGATCATACCCACGGTGATCTATATAACTCCTCCACTGGATTCAAACACAAAATGAAATGTGTAATTCTTAATTAGCTAAACCTATTTATCATTTCAATTTGGCTTTGTCATTATTTGATCTAAGCTTTCAACTATTTACAAATTTATCTAGTGATCGATTGGTCTATTGGCACTTCATCTACCTTTAGTTTGGTTTATAGTTAATCGTAAAATCAACGTTTGTTATTCATGAACATGAACAGCTTATTGCCCCCTCCCCTTCCTCACTGGCTATCATTCACTCGCACTGACTGTCCCTTTATCGTTCATTCTACACAACGCTGACGGCCTAATGTGAGATCATTACATACAAGAAATTGGGATATTTCATGATTTACAATATGTGTCGTTACCATAACAACGCAGTACCAATCACATTAAATGAATTATTTTGCCCGTATTTACTCCATGACACCATCACTTCAACTCCACGGCTGTTTTTACGTCAGCAATATCCACAGACCACTTTATTTTAATTGCACATCTTCATGTTCTTAATGACAGTAAATACCCGTCATAATGCTGCACTAGCATATTTTGAAAGTTATTCTACCAATTGCACAATTACGGTACAATTATGCTTGTTGTGTGTGTAATCAATTTAAAAATGTAAATCATACATAAAATGTATTATTTACATGATGTGCCGTAACAAGCGGAGGGACTTCGAGTGAAAAGTGTAGGTGCCTCTTTTCCCATATAACATGTATAATCTCTCTCTATACATTCCCCTTCCGATTCTGCCCCCCCCCCCCCCCTCTCTCTCTCTATCTCTCTCTCTCTCTCTCCCTCTCTATCTCCCTCTCTATCTGTTGCAGAATAAAACATTATCAAGATCATCACAAACAAATGGAAGACGTGTGTCATATCGGCCTATTCTATTTCGTAGACTGATGAGACCAAAAAAAAAAGTTTCATCGACATTCAAAGAAAGTTGAGATTCAATATAAATACATTATATCCTAAGTGTATGAATTTTTAGGGGTATCCGTACCAAAGAGCTTACAAATTTAGTGAGAACATAAAATTAAAAAAGAAAACTAATTTACTATTTGCTAACAAACGCAATATTAATTGAGAAGCTCTGATAATAAATATCAGTAAACAAATGATGTCATAATGAAGGTCAATATGTTATCTCAGTTAAGTGTAAATAAAAGTTATTAATGATTAATACATTGTGCTATAAAGTTTTCACAGAGAAATACATTGTTTATAAGGATATTTGAATCTTAAGAATATTCTTTAGAGTACATACATGATTTGTCAAGAAATTTAAAAGTTTGACACGGAATCATGAGCATAACACATAACACAGGCAATGTATGAAAGCATCGTGGTGTAGCACTTCAGAGGTTCTGACTCTCGATTTGTAATCAGAGGACCGTCTGGTCGAATCCCACTAGGCCTAGCGTTCTTTGGCAAGGCGTCAATCCACAATTTGCCACTCTCCACCCTGGTGTTAAATGGTTACCCTAAAGCCTATGAAGTATGCCTAGCAATCGAGTCTTGAAACTCTTGTTGGAATGCTCCCCAGGGAGTGGAGAAGGCCATACATTGTATACGGGCATGCCAGGTTCCGATGACCTGGGTAATTTTGTAAAGCGCATAGAGACGTCGTTCCGATGTGTCAAGCGCTATATAAAAGCGGACGGTTATTTTTTATTACTATTATTATTATTATTACTTTATTATAATCCTTATTATTATATAGCTACATAATCGTCGTTAACCATGAAAATGAAATGAAGAAAATAAACAGAAAATAAATTTATTTCTACCAGACATAACCATATATCTATTTAGTCTAAAATGCCTCTTGAGCAAGGGGTGACTCTACAAGGGTCAAGTGTTACCCAACCCCATGGTTTCTTTTTTAATTAGTGAATGAGGGGAAGGGCAGAAACAAAGAAAATGGGGGAGGAAAGGGAAAGAAAAGAGAAAGAAAGAAAGGGAAAGAAAAAAGGAAGAGAAAGAAAAGAAAAGAGAAAGAGCGGGCATCACAAATATGTGTATTGGTCGTGTAATTATGAAGGACATCCCTAAATCAAATACCCTTGTGCCGCCTCAATATATCCAATATAATTCCATGTTTTATTCATGATACGAAGAGCTATTGAGAGTGGTTAATGTTGTACAATGGTAAAGAAGACAGTGATTCAGGGTCATATCAACGAATTTTGCAAAGTGTTGACGCCCTCTATAGGTTTGTTGGGTCACATATTAAATCAATGTCATCTAGCATGTCTAATTGCATGTTGGCTGTTCTTTGTATTTTTCGAACGCCTGCTCCCAGTCGGTCATTTCACTCTTCCAGTCGTCATAGCTCTCTCGCCATTCCTTCTGATCCTCATCAATTGAGTCTAAGATGGAGAAGAGAAAGGCATTAGTGTTATAAATACCATCATCACTTTTATTAACAAAATCGTTGTTATTTCCATTATTACAACCAATTTTATTGATTTTCCGTTACGTAAATCTCGCAGGTGAAAATAAAAAATAAGTGTCTGTAAACCCAATTTCTACCTCAGAGGTAACACACACACAAATCAAAATCATGCCCTCGCATTTTTCTTTTGGGACTTCAAGATGAATTTAGTCAATATTTCTTTAAACTATGATGTATTGTATATACACATTTAAAGGGGGAAATACCAAAAGTTCATACTTGCAAAGGATTGAAGGGTCGGAACGTAGTTCGCCCAGAAACGACACTCACGAGCCTTTAAAGCTCTATCCTCACCAAAACTCGGTGAGAGTATTTTGTGTCTTAATTCAGGAATCGTGTATAAAGGCCAAAAATCATCTCCTTCTCCGGGCTCTGCACCAGGGATGGACTTGCCGGGATCACTGAATGAAAAGATTTAAGAAAGAGTTGTAGTAGGCTAGGTGGTAATATGGTGGTGGTGGTGGCGGTATAGAAATAGGCAAAATCTCTACGTCAATGACTTGAGACAGTTCGATATACTAAGGTATGGTGGCATTTCAATTGAATAACTGTGTCCAATAAAATATTGATGGCGCGAATAAACCTACCCTGATTTTGCAAAGTTTGTCCAAAATTGCATGAACTTGACGGAGAGGGCGTTCTCTTCATCTGTCAAATTGTGCCCATGTACATGGTAAAGTTCATCGATGAAGGGCACACCCCACACGAATGTGAGGTCTTCACCATGACCTGCTCCCAACCAAGGAGTGTTTGGGATCTCACCTGCGACCATGAAGTAACTCCTATTTGGGCATGAAAAACAACACTGATTAGCATGAAGAACAACACTGATTAATGCTTAATTTTTACGTCTGTAGGTATGGCCAATGTGATGTTAGGGCAAGGAAGAAAGCCACAAAGGAGAGATTGTTTCTCGTCGCTGAGTTACGAAGAAAGGTAGTGCAGCAAAGAGATTCTAAATAGTGTTCACAAATAAGTTTTGAAGGTGTGCGCTGAATAACTTTCGCAGACTCTTGTATAGTAGGGCTCGCAATTTTCTAAATGTATCTATATCTATATAATTGGGAGATCATAGATCCCGTCTGGTATGCTCTACCGGCATACTTTGATTACAACGTTCATTTATCAAATATGCCGTAACATAGTTAAGATACAATGAGATGAACTGACAGGTGTGCTATCTTACTTAGATGGTGCATGGGTCATGAAATATTTGTAGACTGTTCCACCGGCCTCTGTGTGTTTCCGCATCACGATATCTGACGGACAAGCGTAGTCTGAATCGGTTCCGTAATTCACAAACGACTGGAAGTAATCACTTTCCGGATTATCAGCCATTGTCCAGTCAATGTATTCCTGGAACACGGCATCGTGCACGATCTCGTCGTCTGTACCATAATTGACCAGAAGACCCTTCACAAAGATCTCGAACAGGTTACGATCCATAGGAGGTGGCGTCGGACTTCCGACATAAGATGGAAAATAAAAGTACGGGCCTATTGTACCCTCGTCCCGGTTAAAACCTATCAGGAGTGGAACGTTGGCAAAGTCGTTATTCTTATAGAGATTGGCTGGAGTGTCTTCCAAAAAAGTACCATCCAGAGTCACTGGATACTGATTGCCGTATACCTGAAATTAAAAGTGATAAAGGTACATCTTTGGAGTCATTAGAGTTCATCATTCATCATTATTGCCTAGTTTTAAGGCTTATTTTCTAGTATTGAATCGAAATCGATTCAAAATTGTCAAGAGGCCATATGAATTTCTTGATTATAATATATTTATGTACAGGGAACAATATCATTCATGGACAATCTCAAAGCGGGGGGTTGTTTGCTTACTATTTGAAATTCACAAGTAAAGGGAGCATACTTCCATCACTTTAAGAAAAAAAAAGGTGTATCTCTTAGGGACAGAAATCCAGCTACCGACACAAAATGTTCGTTATTTGATTCTTGGAATTTCCACCTAACAGTGGTTGAACTTATCCCGTAAATATTGATAGAGTAATCCGCAGTAATACCCGTTTGTAATGCCTTCCAAGTTAAAGAGCTATAATGTGCCTGTGACCTATTGCCTTTAAACATTAGCAATTTTCATGGGGGAAAAAATCATCAAATAATGATAAGTATACCTTGTCGGCTGCTGTGCTCAGAGCTAAGGGGTCTTCTACATCTCGGAGGCAAGTCACCAAAGCTGAGGTAGATGTCACATCTACACAACCCATCTCTCTTCCAAGTTCCTGTGCTTTCTCAAGCTCAGCGACTGGATCATGCTTGAAGGCCCATGGACTAAATGCAGTTCCACTCTGTAAGTTATAAATTTTCAAATTCCGTTCTAGGATGTGGGCCCCAGTAAAAAGCTTATCTAATAACTTTGTCATAATAAAATTGAAATGAAACTTGGAAGTATTGACTTTACTCACAAAATAGATAGAAGTGGCTGCTTAATATTTCTTTATTTAATTTTCAAACGAAGTAAAAATATGGCAGTGGTTACAACTTAACAGAAATTGTTTTCTTTAATCCATTTTATATTCAAAAGTAAGAGCTTAAATTGTGTTTAACCAGTCGTTCATTCTTATATCTGAGTGACTGAAATTAGGAGGAGTATAAATGCATATAAATGTCCACACCACAAGGGACCAAGATTATCTGTTTCATTAATACTTTTAATTTATATTCTAATTCCGATTATCTGTACATTATGAAGAGTAGAAAAGCACTATCATGCCCGATTGCAACATGTCTACTGCAAAGTAAATTGCTGAAAGTGTGAATATTTAACCTGAAGCACAGCTTGCTTGAAAAACTTTCTACTCAGTTTGGAGAGCAGGTGAAAACTGACGCTCGCAGATCCTGCACTTTCGCCAAATATGGTTATCTGTTCTTTGTCACCTCCAAAAGCTAGAAATGATCATGATGACAGAAATGACAATATGATTTATCTCATTATCGGCTCGTAATTAACGAATGATAATTATTGTCTCACTACTCAATATTACAACCAGATAATAGAGATGCCAACATTTCAATTTTGGCGTATTTTTTTCTGGGGGGCAAGAATAAAGCAATATTTTTAAAAAGAAATTATGATTACGGAGTATACATATCTGGTCTTAATATAATCAAGTTCATTTACTAGTTAGTCACATATTGACTATTTATGAACCAAACTTTCATTTGACAAAGTAGAAAGTGATAAGCAGACGAAGTTTAGATAGGTCAAAGTGGTCATCAAAGGAAACAACTAGACTAATTGGGTATAAGAAGTATTGACCAAACGATAATGAGACAAAATAAAGCTGTTGATAGACCAAATCAAAGATACATTGATGTTCCTCCTAGCTTAAAAGCTATTGTTTTGTCAGTTATCACCTTTCTTTCCCCTTCGAGTTGAGTCTTTATTCAGTTTATCTAGTTAGTAAACATGGTGAACGGAGGAATGTATAAAACTTTTAGAGTTAAAATGGATTAGTTTCATAAAAACAATTATATCTAAATACATGATACGTGTATAGATCGTATTGTAATAAACCAACTGATACATACCTTCTATGTTGTTGTAAACCCATTCTAGTGCAGCTACTTGGTCCAACATTCCAACGTTTCCAGGTGCTTCTTCATCCTCTGATAATAAAAATAAATGGAGAGTAAACATGTTATGACTATAAAATTCACCATTCATTGAAGGTAATTGTAACCAACAGCACTCTTCCAATCATGATCGTGCCCGTCTTCCGTCAAAATTCAAAATGGTCATTGTGCATAATACCGAAATTGAAGAAAAATCGTCATGTGTTTATGAAGGCTATGTGGTATATCAACAGTGATAACCAGGTACATGGGCCAGTATTGAGCGAACCGCCTGGCAATTATCTCGCTTGAAACTTCTTTTTTTTTTGGTGGGGGGATAGTATTCTGATGTACAATTACTGTTGTTTGCATCATCATCATCATTATTTAAAGTGACTTTATTAACAGCAAATATAACATTACAAAGAGAAGATCGGATTAAGTATTAACTTAAAATTTTCATGGAGAATCAGTCAATGAAATATTCGTATTTGCTATGCTGCAGTCAAACCGGAGAAACCGAGCTATTATGTAATATACGAATGGTATACATGTACGTAATTCGGTTTGGAGCCCGGTTTTAAGTCGGTTTTGCCAGTGCAACTATGGAATATTAAAGATTTGAATATGGAAACAATTCACAAAACTTTTATGAAATTTAAAAGCTTAATTCATTTTTCGTCCTTCTGTCGTCCGAGATAAGAAATTCTGTACTAATTTATACCTGTTGACAATTGTGCAAAGATCGCTAATCGGTAGTTGAATGTTACTATTATGACGTCACCAACAGCTACCAATGGAGCTCCGTAGTAATCATATATCATTGAGGTCCCCGTTGAAAAAGCACCTCCATGAATCCATACCATGACAGGTATCCCTGTTGATGGCTACATGAAAAACAAATAGTTGTCTCAATTATCTGTCTTCTCAGTTGCAGACATATCATAATAATTGTTTTGCATCAATTAAAATCATTAATCAACCCATATGGTAGAGACATTAACCAATTTTCTACAGGATTCAAAATAATGGTCAATGTACGTAGGAATGCCATTAAAATCACAGGTTTTAGTAGTCAATGGGCTAGTTGGACTCTACATTATGCTCACTGCCAGTATTAAAAGAGCATTCGTATCAAATTCAGGAGCTATTTCAAGATACGATGGTGGGGGTGGAATAAAATTGTAATAAATACATGTATAAGAGTCAAATCTTACGAATATGCGGAAAAGCCAAATAAAAATCGAATTAATCAATATTACTCTGGTAATTAGGATACCTCATTTTAGTAGAGTAAATGGCACGCGATAAAATTATTCACAACCGAAGTGATCCTATATGGTCCGGGATTGCTTTCGTTGGTGTCAAATATTGTTCCCAATATCCAAAGTCTCAAATCTGGTGGGTGTTTCATAAAGCTGTTTAGTTCGTAAGATACGAATGACTTTACGCAAGACTGGTGATCCTTTCTTGTGCTATGTGATATCCCTGTGTAATTGATTTATGACCTAAGAACATGTTCCAGTCGTGCGTAAGGTTTTTCGTAACTTTACGAACAGCTTTATGAAACACCAACCTGAACTGTCCGTCAATAAGGGACAAAGGAACAGCGGGTCTCTTTCCAGTAGACAAGTACAAAAAATCTCATTACAATCTTCCCCCTCCCCATGATCAAAATTGTTCTACTGTCCCTGTCAATTGCTAATTCATTCATCAGTTCAAAAGTATGACATGATTTACATGATTTAACTGCTATCTATGCAAAAATAGTGGCCTAATAAGGATAAGAATGGGGCCTTATTATCATTGACATCCAAATATGGAATAGTTACTCTTGCCAATATATGAGTCACTTATGTCTGTACAAATAGAAATGGAAAATAGGACCTAATAAGGACATTTTTTTCAATTAAATACCTTTGGACTTGGTGTGTAAACATTTAGATAGAGGCAATCTTCTGACATGACGGGATAGAATAAAGGCTGAGGTACTTGTTGGCACGCAGGTGTAAACTCAGTGGCATTCCGTTCTCCCTCCCATCTTGTCATCGGCTGAGCTCGGGCGAACCGCGTTGGAGGACTAGCGAAGGGAACGCCCTAATCATCAGCAAAAGATTAATAACTGTTTTATTTTATCTCTCATGTCATAGGCTCATACAACGTTCAAGTCTGTGAGATATGACACACCAGGCGTTCCACAACCTATAAATCACAGGTTTTAGTAGTCAATGGGCTAGTTGGACTCTACATTATGCTCACTGCCAGTATTAAAAGAGCATTCGTATCAAATTCAGGAGCTATTTCAAGATACGACAAAAGTCAATAATGTGCGCACAAGCCATTCAAGAAATTAATTCCTGCCAGGTACACAGTAACCTTTCCTGGGGCCCGTTGCAGAAAGATTTGCCATCAATCACAACTCTAAAAATCATGCGCAACTTGATTTTCAACCAATCAACAGCACGCATTTGGGACTTGCGATTGATTTTTTGACTTGCGTTTAAACGCAACTCTTTCTGCAATGGGCCCCTGGGTTGAGTATGGCAAAGTTATTGGTGTCTAGTAAACACAACACGTTAGGGCCAGCACGATATTATACCTGAGCAATCAGCATTTTAGCTATACCTATCCACTTGATATACCACCACCTCCAAAGTCAAGTGAGAATGAATATATATATAATCAGGTCACTGTTCCAGTTGTCATAGTTCATTGAATCAAACAGAGCAATATAACATTATCATATTTAACTTTCTAAAGCACAAAAACAATTGAACAATATTGACAATATACATAAAACAAAATTGGAAACTGTACACAAAAAATTATGAAATTTATATTCAGCAGTTCCAATTATGAAAACAACACATATTAAACAAGTGTAATTCGTACAAATGTAATGAAGGGTTGATACTAAGTCGAATTGATTTTAAAATAAAAATAAAAAAAATCAATATTAAGTAGTAATCTCATTAACGACCAATAGTCCCAGACTAATAAATCAGTAAATCATGAATCTAAAAGAAGATTAAACACTGTTTATTCAAAATGTGTATGACTTACAAGAAACATGTCGACATCTTTGGTTAGATTGATGTACTGGTTCTCAGTGAACTGCACTGTCTTTCCCACAAGAATTCCTTCTGTCACTTCCACACGAGGACTTTCTCCCGATACACAAACAGCGACAGCAAAAATCATCAAAATCGGAGAAAATCGCATCATTTTTTACTTCCCCAAAATTGCTCATCCACAGAGAGAGATCATTTAAGACTATGATAGACAGAGTAAAATGCAACTTTCTGCCAGATAATTTACCAACCATATGTATATCTAGTATTTCCCCACTGGTGACTGTCAAAGGTCTATACCATATCGATTCTATTCTCAAATACAGTGATGCAGCAATTTATGATTTGATGTGTTTTCTTTTTTAATTCATATTCCATGCAGTCACTGGACCGTTGACGACTGTATTCAAGTGGGTATTGTATGAGAACAATAATGGGTTCAAGTTGAACTTTGAACTGTTTTGGCATTTAATATTTGTGTCTTTTTTCGCTGGATCCAAATTACTTTTATCCCGGTCTGAACCTTAACGTGTTGTATCATAAACAGTGGCGTACTGGAGCTAAATCTTGAGGGTTTGAAGTGTTCATGTTGTAACAAAACTGATATTTTTTAGGTGAAAATTTTATTCACGTGTTACTGCATAATGGCAAATAATGTGTAGGAGAGTTAGCACATGTATATCATTTGGTTATAAAATGTCATCTTTTAAGTCAGAGAGGACTACGTACGTAGACAAAATAAACAAAAGAAAGTATGTTTGCCTGGGTTGAACAGTTAATGGCACAGTGGCCCGGTTAAAAAAGAATTACTACTATTATTGCTTTGTTCATATTGAAACCGTTACTGTGATTGGCTGCTGAACAGTAACATCATGGCACTTGCCATTATGGAAGAGTTACAACAGCTGTACACTCGTAAAATAGTTTAGCAAAAAATGCCCAACTTTTAACAACCTCTGGGCAACATACTGTCCACACAACTATTGACTAAAATATGTTCAAATTGAGTAATAAAAACTAATAACTGGGTAATAAATAAATAAATAAATATATATATATACGAACACACATTACCCAACGCAGTGGACAGTCTTGTGCCCAACATTTTAAGTGTGTAGGCCTACTTCTTGAAGAAACGAATACGTAAGCTATTACGAGGTGGATGTGACGCAGCAGCCTGCAACAATACTTTGAGAAACATAACGTGCGCGTATTAGGGGTTGCTGTGGGGGTGAATGTCAGCTCCCGGTCACATAACTGTATTAGGCCTACTCTGATGAGAAGTTGAAACCACTAAGTGCTTAAAATGCTATGCTTTCAGGAGCCTTTTCATTAAACTGATCGTAAGTTAAGAACGACTGGTGATCCTTTCTTTTAAGAGCGTAAATTCGTTCAAAGTTCATTATTCGTCTTAAAGTCGCTGTTAACTTAAGAGCTTTATGAAACACCCACCTGATTGCATTTATTATTTTCAAAAAGTGGTATCATGACGATATATTCATGGATATTTCTTTGTCTTGAACACGTTTTTTAAAAAGTGATCTTCGATTGCACTTGTTTTCACATGATTATTAAGATAAATCAATATGTATTTAAGGCACCTATGTTAGCCTGGTGGGGGAGGGAGGGACGCCATTCTCCAAAAGTTCACAGGGGCGCCAAAATTAGTTCGCCCCCCCCCTGTTACAAAATCCTGGATATGTGCCTGCATAACCAAACAAACAATTTCTATTTGAACGACACTTATCTCATTTGCCTAAAAATAAGTGATAATTAATATAAGCTACTAGTATCTACGATTTCTAAATGAGAGTACACCACACCATAAATGCTAGTGAGGTATCCGTTAATCGGAACGATGGGTCAATCATCATCTTCTCCACGCCTCATGCTTCATGTCGAGGGCATGGTGTATGATGAACCTTGCATTTCGTCTACCGTACGCTACAACTTTCTACAGTAGCATTTTTCTACTTTGTCAAAGTGAATCCTTTTTGAATAAAAATCCATTAAGAGAAATAAATACAAATAGTGTGTTCTTTCACATAAACAAATGCGAATGGTGTCCAATAAAATCAATTTTCTTTCCTATTCGTATCACTGGTATATAGAGCATATAGATTAATTTGGTTGTACACACAAATTAAGAAGAGAAAACGCACCAGGTGTGCCAGAAGAAGTGATAAAGTATTATTGGTAAATGTTTTTTTTTTTTATTGGGACCAATATGTCAGAGAATAATACATAGTTGAGAACTGGCTTAATGGTGATTTTAAAGCAGGCTACGCTTCGTAGGAATCAACTTTCATTTTAATCAAGTAGAAGTCAATAGATTGATAATTTGATGAAAGTGAAGGAGAAAACGAAATCGACGAACGCAAGCAGGCTAATTGTGGTACTCAGCGTGGATGCGCACGCGCCATTATATAAGCATAAAATTGAAAACATGATCTGTCTATCGTGATAGGGTGTCACTCGATTCACCCCTCCTCAAATTTCATGGTCTTTCTGCAAGTAGGGCCTTAGGGTTGACCTCTGTGCATAAACTTAACCCTCTTTTCTGGTCGCCCGGTTGTGTTGTAGCGTGAGATGCTGAACTCGCATCGATCCACGGTCAAATCTCGACAAAAGATCCCTGCATGCGCGTGTTTTAGCCTTTGTGTACATCGGAGTTTCGTTCTTTTGTCCCCTTTCCCTTCATCATCTTACAACTACTTAACGAAATTATGGAGCAGGGCGGAATGAATTTTGATGAAATTTTGTTGAAGGTTGGAGAATTTGGTCGGTACCAGATCTACATTTATAATATTCTTTGTCTCTTCATGTTTGTCCCACCTTGGCATACTCTCGCTATTTACTTTCTCTCAGGCACAGCTGAACATTGGTGCAAGGTAAGTATACGAGTTCTTTCAGCGCGTGCGTATCTGTAGCTGCAGACTGCAGGGATAACTCAAAAATTATACAATAATTTTATAAATAATGAGTGTTACATACCCTGCTGCATAGGCATGCAATTATCGCATGGAAACACAAAGTGATACATATCTATGTACATGCATATCATTAAAAGACTGAATCATTGCGTGTATAGATATAAGAAGAGAATTATGGTGTGCGTATCTAGCTGAATGCTATTCAAGAAACTTACCTAGGATGTTTGATGACATTCGGTGAGACACACTTTGAATAAATATAATGGGACACTATAATTGATAATGACGGATGTGATTTAATTTGTTAAGATAAGGGATCGTAGTGACGAGTGACGTAAGGAAAAGTGATCGGGAAATTATTTTTCTCGAATCAAACAATGAAAGTTGTTGTTTTCTATATTTGTGTTGTATAGACCCAATATAAATTCAAATTTTAAATAAGTTAAAAAGATCATATAAACGTGTCTTAAACATCGATTTTTTTTACTCTAATGTAGACTGGGCATTCGATTTACATTAAAATAAATGCCCATTGCACATGTTAGTAAAAAGAACGACAGCAGCAAATGCATTTACGAGTGTAGAAGATGAAATCAGTTTAGCCACTGAAGCAGAATAAGAAAAGATTAGTATCACGATGGAAAATGATAGAATATAGGATTGTTTAGGTTCTGAATGGGTTAATGGTCTTTAAATTTGCACATCTGACTTGTGTATCCTTATTTAAAAGCATCGGTGAACTTCGTGCAATACAAAGGACACTGAACATACACTTGTTTACACTGAGTAGAACTCATATTGATGGTTTGAATGAGGATTCTGAATTAATAATTGATGGATATTATATCGTAAGAAATTATAAGAATGGGAGTGGTGGTGTGGCCGCCTATATTAAATCGGACTAGAAATGTAAAATTCGAACAGATTTATAAGGAATGGTGATCCTGAAATACTAGTGATTGGACTGATTGATGATTTCTCTCATGAGACCTATTATTGTAATTGGTATTTCAGAAGTTTGAACAAGTCATTTACATAGATGATGATAACAAATCAAAATAATGTATTGATATTCGGTGACTATTATGTGCCATCGTGTAAATAAAGTAATCATATACTCATAGCAAACGCAACATGTGTTTGATAATGAAAATCACGATATGAAACAAATGACGAATTATATTACTAGGGTCACGCCGCATGCCTCGTCAGTAATATATGTTATCATAACTAATAGACCAGCATGCACAGATTAGAAATTCTGGAGTCATTCCGATACCTCTGTGTTGCGATTATCTGTTTATATGCAAGTGTGGTTTACAGGATCAACGTAATCATACCCGAGTGATCGTCAACCGACCTACAATACAATACGATTTAGTATTTGAAGGCGGTTTTCCACTAGGGTGCGGACAAGACCAGGAAGGGTTGCGGAAGCTACTTTTGTCATTTCGGCATGCTGTCCGCAACCAAATTCCGTAAAAGATTATGCAAATGATCTTGTCCTAGGACACAACCAGGACTGTCTGCGTATTGTCGTAGGTCACTCCTGGGACTGTCCTAGGACAAGATTATCTAAATAAATTTGTCGGCGTTCGGTGCGGACAGCATGCAGATCGTATTAGGACAGAACCGGAGACATTTAGGACAACGTCACGAGTGGTAAATTCAAGGACTAGGACAATCGGACAACTTGCGAATACTCCATGAAAATTATCATCCATATATTTTTTTTAATGAATTTAGGGGTGTTATTTTGGTTTTCTTCGACTACAAAGACTATATAGGATTTTCTTTTATTTCAAATCAAATTGCATACATTGGTGGACATCCCAGTGGGACAGGGGCGACGCGTCCCCTCACTTTTTGGAAGGGGGGCATTTGATATCAAATGCCCCCCTCCCCAATATTTGGAACGAGAAAAAAAATAAAAAAATGGAAAGAGAGGGAAAAGAACCAGAAGGGAAAAGAGAAGAGAAAACGAAGAGGAAAAACAAGAGGAGAAAGACGAGTGAATTATATAAGATGGGGGGGATTTCATGTCACTATGTTAAATTTTCGCTCACGCTTTGTGCCCGCATTGCCTAATCTATGAGATGTATAACTTGCTCAATAGACTTATATTGAGCTTAAAAGATCAAGTTTTGAAGTAAATATACAAAACATTTCTCGGAAATTAAGTTTTCAATTTGTTTGATTTACAAATAGATTTTATAGTTTTCTATAAGATGACTATATTTTATGGTCTAAATATGAACATTTTCCGCTCGCGCTGCGCGCTAGCATTATTTGATTTGTCAAAAAACTATTCTCTTCGTGTATTCCATATTTTTTTTTAAATATCCCTTTTTAGGATGGTCTGATTGTGAATAGTATCAGCTAAAGCTGCTCGCTTGCATTTTGATTGGGGAGTTATTTATACCTGTATCAATTGTAACAAATTATTTTAAATTCCTCTTTTATGACAGTTTATTAAAATTTTCGGCTCACAGTTTGCGCTCGCATTATTTTTGTTAAAAATATATCAACCCATGTATACTATTCATGATTACAAAATGTCCAGTTATCTGACCTTAATATCAATTTCGAGCCCTCATTTGATTAATAAGTCATGTAACAATATTTTCATGATTTCCTTATAATCATTGTCCGTTTTTTTTCAGAATGGAATATCGACAAGTTTCATATCTCGCTTAGGAAGATAGTCATCATAGTCATTTGAAGACAAAAAATGACCTTAAAATGTCCCGGTTGCTACTCAAAATATATGTAATGATAAAAATATAAACTTGAGCTTCGCACTCGCATCATTTATTAAGCGCGATCAATATCCAATTCGTAACTTCGCTTAAATTTTTTTTTTTTAGATCTGAAAATCTAATATATTTAGCTCGATCATCGCGCTCTTATTATTGATATTATAATAAAGAATGTAATTGGAAGTTCCTGATTCTAGGTCCGGATCTAAACACACGCACGCATGTTTATTTAGATACGAATCTTGTGCCAGTTTCAGATCAGATTACCAAATATTATTATTAATGTAGGAATATTATCCATCTATCCAATTATCCATCCTTTTTCTGATTTACAAAACGTGATATGTCGAATTTCGTTTCGGCTCGCGCTTCGCGCTCACATCAAGTGTATAGTCATACTCCTTTCCTGTTCATGCTTTTAAAAGGTGCTTAGAATGCCCAGTATTTAGGTAGAAATGTAAAAAATGTTCAGCTCGCGCTTCGCGCTCGCATTATTTGATTGAAATGTGGAGGATAAAGGAAAGTGTGTTAGCGGTGTAATGTAGTATTCACTTTTTGAAAGCAGATTTTGTGCATTTTTATACATAACAATAAATTATCTCGGATCTTGATTTTTTCAACTAAGGTAACTTTAAAAAGACTGCATATGTTCATAGCAAAGTCGGGGCTCTCTTTATAACATTACTTTCTTATAATTTTTTTACAATTTAATACATAATCATATATTACAACAGAGGAAGAAAACAGGAAGTTAGGATGCAAATTGCATTCGACAGGCACATGCGGATCAAGGGGTGAGGTGGTCTTGCTCCCCCTTTAAAAAAATACAAACAGAAGAAAAATAAGTGAAATGGAAAGGGAAACTTAAAAAAAATGATATGTCGGAAAAGAAAAAGGGGGTGCCGTGCTGATGCGGCCCTCCTCTCCCTGCTGCTGGCTTACCCCTCCCAGTATTAAATAGATATACAAACAGCACAAAAGAAATAGGAATAAACGAAGGAGATGAATGAAATAAGGTGAAATAGAATCGAGAAAAAAAATCGCGATAATGAACAGAAAATAATTGGTCGAGATTATGAAAGTGTAAGATTAGAAATATCAGTTTTAATTTATAGACGAAAATGTGAATCCAGTGTCTAATCGCCTTTGCCTCCTCTTGTACCAATTGAAATAGACTAAGTAAGAAAATGTAAATGGGCAATTCCAGGAGGCCGAATGCGAACGCTACGCCCTATTGACTGCGTAAAATAGGAAAAATGGAGTAACCAAAGAAGAGGGGGAAAAAGGAAGAAGAGTGAAGAAATTGACAGACCTGCAGACGGGGGGAATATCTGCGTTTCAGCTAGTTCAATTTGTAGAAAATAATGGTCCATTTCACGCTTCATACTTTCAATAGTTTAATCATAAGAAGATTGTACACGCTGTTCATTTTTTACGAAAAATACTTAGGTCTTTTCTTTTTCGTCCTTGATGTTTGAAAGAAGTGAGTTCGCGCTTCGCGCTCATATTTTATGTTAATGAGAAACATGCTCTGTGCACGACTTTTTTCAGGAAGGCCTATTTTTTGTAAAGAGTCGTGGTGTAGTGGTTCTGACTCCCGCCTTGTAAACGGAGAGTCGTGTGTTCGATTCTCACCGCGGTCTAAACCGTCCTTTGGCAAGACGTATTGCATACCTTGCCACTCTCCACCCAGGTGCTAAATTGGTACCCGGTTGGAAGCGAAAGTTATTGTATGCTTGAATTTGCCAGCGCAATTTTTAGACCGGGATAAATGCAAGGAATGCTTCCCAGGGTGTGGAAATCGTGCACTTTTCATGCGGGATTGAAATGAATCCTGGGTAAATCGTTTTGCCCCTGCTGTAAATCGTTTTGAGCCGTTCTGATAAAAGCGATATTTATAAACTTGCTACCATTTATTATTATTTCTTATTAATGACACCTCATTCATGATCGAACAAAGTGCTTAAAATGTAATAGGAATATACACTTGAATTTCAGTTTGGAATCTACACCTGTATTATTAATTTTGTTATGATATTTGTCCTATTTGTAAAGTCAAGCGCTGCCTATAAGGTCCTTTTTTCAGTCGAGTACATTAAAATAATCTAGTTCATAATCAAACGTTGCATGAAACATCTTTTTATGTTCAGTACAGAATAAAATAATCTGCTCACATCATTGCCAGTTTCACTATTGCAAGAAATATTTTAAAAGTCCACTTTTCAGATCAGTAGAAAATGCTTGAAATATTCCTTCTTCAAGTCTGTAACCCCCCCCCAAAAAAAAAAAAAAAATCAACTCGTGCTTTGCGCTCGCGTAATTATGTTTAAAACACTGCTTGAAATACTAGGTTCTCATGCAGGTTTGTTTAGTATATACTAATTAGGCCCCTTGACCCCGTATTTCTTTACTTTTTGTAATTTTCTTGTCTTGTATTATCCCGTTGCCCCATCTGGTGCTTTTGCAAATGGTTTTTGCTACTTGTGTACTCGTTCCATACATATTAGCATTGGATCCACACATTCCTGAATCACTCCGCTTGCCTTCCTATTCCAGTCCGAACGTTCCTGAAACAGTCCGCTTGCCTTCTTATTCCTGTCCGCACGTTCCTGAAACTGTCCGCTTGCCTTCCTATTCCAATCCGCATGTTCCTGATAAAATCCGCATGGCTTCTTCTTTCCTTCTTGAAGCTGACCTGATTGCGGATGGTTTCCGGAAGACGCGGAAGGGATTAGGAAGGGCAGGACATCATCAGGACATCGTCAGGACAGGGTCCCGAAGGTGTCAGGAATTCATTATCCGCGTCCAAATTTTGGTCTCGACCAAAATTTGGATGCGGACAAATTTTGATTTCCCGAACACCAGGAAGGGTTTAGGACAGCGTGCGGACACTCCTAGGAATGTCCGGACAGGTTGCGGAAGGGTCGCGGATTGTAATTATTACATTCCGCGCCTTGTCCTGACGCTGTCCTGGCCCTAGTGGAAAAGGGGTTTTACGCAACATAGGTAAAGTGGATATGGGTCACAGTTGATTAAGGCGGTTTTCCACTAGGGCGCGGACAAGACCAGGAAGGGTTGCGGAAGCTACTTTTGTCATTTCGGCATGCTGTCCGCAACCAAATTCCGTAAAAGATTATGCAAATGATCTTGTCCTAGGACACAACCAGGACTGTCTGCGTATTGTCGTAGGACATTCCCGGGACTGTCCTAGGACAAGATTATCTAAATAAATTTGTCGGCGTTTGGTGCGGACAGCATGCAGATCGTATAAGGACAGAACCGGAGACATTTAGGACAACGTCACGAGTGGTAAATTCAAGGACTAGGACAAATCGGACAACTTGCGAATACTCCATGAAAATTATCGTTCATATATTTTTTTAAATGAATTTAGGGGTGTTATTTGGGTTTTCTTTGACTACAAAGACTATATAGGATTTTCTTTTATTTCAAATCATATTGCATACATTGGTGGACATCCCAGGGGGACAGGGGCGATGCGTCCCCTCACTTTTTGGAAGGGGGGCATTTGATATTGAATGCCCCCTAAATATTTGGAACGAGCAAAAAGAAAAAATGGAAAGAGAGGGAAAAGAACCAGAAGGGAAAAAAGAAGAGAAAATGAAGAGGAAACAAAAACAGAGGAGAAAGACGAGTGAATTAAATAAGATGAGGGGGGAGGATTTCATGTCACTATGTTAAATTTTCGCTCACGCTTTGTGCTCGCATTGCCTAATCTATGAGATACATAACTTGCTCAATAGACTTATATTGAGCTTAAAATATCAAGTTTTGAAGTAAATATACAAAACATTTCTCGGACATTAAGTTTTCAATTTGTTTGATTTACAAATAGATTTTATAGTTTTCTGAAAAATAACTATATTTTATGGTCTAAATATGAACACTTTCCGCTCGCGCTGCGCGCTAGCATTATTTGATTTGTCAAATAACTATTCTCTTCGTGTCTTCCATATTTTTTTGAAAATATCCCTTTTCAGGATGGTCTGATTGTGAATAGTATCAGCTAAAGCTGTTCGCTTGCATTTTGATTGGGGAGTTATGTAACCTGTATCAATTGTAACAAATTATTTTGAATTCCTCTTTCATGACAGTTTATCAAAATTTTCGGCTCGCACTTTGCGCTCGCATTATTTTTGTTAAAATATATTTCAACCCATGCATCCTATTCATGATTACAAAATGTCCAGTTATCTGACCTTAATATCAATTTCGCTTATTAGATTAATAAGTAATATAATGATATTTTCATGATTTCCAAATAGGCCTAATCATTGTCCGTTTTTTCAGAATGGAATATCGACAAGTTTAATTTCTCGCTTAGGAAGATAGTCATCATAGTCATATGAAGACAAAAATTTTCCTTAAAATGTCCCTGTCGCAAGTCAAAATTTTTGTAATCATAAAAATAGAAACTTTAGCTTCGCACTCGCATCATTTATTATAAGGGCGATCCATATCCAATTCGTAACTGCGCTTAATTTTTTTTTAGATCGGAAAATCAAATATCTTTAGCTTGCTCATCGCGCTATTATTATTGATATCATAATAAAGAATGTGATTAGAATGTCCAGATTCTAGGTCTTGATCTTAACACACGCACGCATGTTTATTTAGATACGAATCTTGTGCAAGTTTAAGATCAGATTACCAAATATTATAAATGTAGGAATATTATCTTTTTCCTGATTTACAAAACGTAAGATGTCGAATTTCGTTTCGGCTCGCGCTTCGGGCTCACATCAAGTGTATAGTCATACCCCTTTCCTGTTCATGCTTTGAAAACGTGCTTAGAATGCTGCAGTATTTAGGTCGGAATGTAAAAAAAAATTTCAGCTCGCGCTTCGCGCTCGCATTATTTAATAGTTGAAATATGTAGGATAAAGGAAAGTGTGTTAGCGGTGTAATGTAGTATTCACTTTTTGAAAGCAGAATTTGTGCATTTTTATACATACAATAAATTATCTCGGATCTTGAATTTTTCAACTAATGTAACTTTAAAAGACTGCATAATTATGTTCATAGCAAAGTCGGCGCTCTCTTTCTAACATTGCTTTCTTATAATTTTTCTACAAATTGATACATATATTACAAAAGGGGAAGAAAACGGGAAGTTAGGATGCAATTCGACAGGCACATGCGGATCAAGGGATGAGGTGGTCTTGCTCCCCCTTTAAAAAAGTACAAACAGAAGAACAAAAAGTGAAATGCAAAGGGAAACTTTAAAAATGATATAGTGGAAAAGAAAAGGGGGGGGTGCCGTGCTGATACGGCCCTCCTCTCCCTGTTGCTCGCTTACCCCTCCCAGTATTAAAGAGAAATACGAGCAGCACAAAAGAAATTGGAATAAACAAAGGAGATGAATGAAATAAGGTAAAATAGAATTAAGGATGAAAAAATCGCGATTATGAACAGAAAATAATTGGTCGAGATAATGAATGTGTAAGATATCAGTTTTAATTTTTGGACGAAAATGTGAATCCAGTGTCTCATCGTCTTTGCCTCCTCTTGTACCAATTGAAATAGACTAAGAAAGAAAATGTAAATAGGCAATTCCAGGAGGCCGAATGAGATCGCTGGGCCCTATTGACTGCGTAAAAATAGGAAAAATGGAGTAACCAAAGAAGAGGGGGAAAAGGAAGAAGAGTGAAGAAATTGACAGATCTGCAGACGGGGAGAATATCAGAGTTTCAGCTAGGTCAATTTGTAAAAATTGATGGTTCATTTCGCGCTTCATACTTTCAATAGTTCAATCTTAAGAAGATTTTGCACGCTGTTCATTTTTTACGAAAAATACTTAAGTCTTTTCGTCTTTTCTTTTTCGTCCTTGATGTTTGAAAGAAGTAAGTTCGCGCTTCGCGCTCATATTCTATGTTTATGAGAAACATGCTCTGTGCGCGACTTTTTTCAGGAAGGCCCTTTTTTGTAAAGAGTCGTGGTGTAGTGGTTCTGACTCCCGCCTTGTAAACGGAGAGTCGTGTGTTCGATTCTCACCGCGGTCTAAACCGTCCTTTGGCAAGAGGTATTGCATACCTTGCCACTCTCCACCCAGGTGCTAAATGGGTACCCGGTTGGAAGTGAAAGTTATTGTATGCTTGAAATTGCCAGCGCCATTTTGAGGCTGGAATAAATGCAAGGAATACTTCCCAGGGTGTGGAAATTGTGCAATTTTCATGCGGGATTGAAATGAATTATGGGGTAAATCGTTTTGCCCCTGCTGTAAATCGTTTTGAGCCGTTCTGAGAAAAGCGATATTTATAAACTTGCTCTCATTTATTATTATTATTATTTCTTATTAATGACACCTCATTCATGATCAAACAAAGTGCTTAAAATGTAATAGGAATATAAACTTGAATTTCAGTTTAAAATCTACACCTGTATTATTAATTTTGTTGTCCTATTTGTAAAGTCAAGCGCTGCATATACGGTCCTTTTTTCAGTCGAGTACATTAAAATAATCTAGTTCATAATCAAACATTGCATGAAACATCTTTTTATGTTCAGTACAGAACAAAATAATCTGCTCGCATCATTGCCAGCTTAACTATTGGAAGAAATATTTGAAAAGTCCACTTTTCGGATCGGTAGAAAATGCTTGAAATATTCCTCCTACAAGTCTGTAACCCCCCCCAAAAAAAAAAAATCAGCTTGTGCTTCGCGCTCGCGTAAAACACTGCTTGAAATATTAGGTTTTCAGGTTTGTTTAGTGATATACTAATTAGACCCCTTGACTCCTTACTTCGTTGCTTTTTTTTGTAATTTTCTTGCCTTGTATTTTCCCGTTGTCCCATCTAGTGCACTGACCACAAATGGCTTTTGCTACTTGTGTACTCGTTCCATACATATTAGTACTGGATCCACACATTCCTGAATCACTCCGCTTGCCTTCCTATTCCAGTCCGAACGTTCCTGAAACAGTCCGCTTGTCTTCTTATTCCTGTCCGCACGTTCCTGAAACTGTCCGCTTGCCTTCTTATTCCAATCCGCATGTTCCTGAAACATTCCGCATGGCTTCTTCTTTCCTTCTTGAAGCTGACCTGATTGCGGATGGTTTCCGGAAGACGCGGAAGGGTTTAGGAACGGCAGGACATCATCAGGACATCGTCAGGACAGGGTCCCGAAGGTGTCAGGAATTAAATATCCGCGTCCAAATTTTGGTCTCGACCAAAATTTGGATGCGGACAAATTTTGATTTCCCGAACACCAGGAAGGGTTTAGGACAGCGTGCGGACACTCCCAGGAATGTCCGGACAGGTCGCGGAAGGGTCGCGGATAGTAATTATTACATTCCGCGCCTTGTCCTGACGCTGTCCTGGCCCTAGTGGAAAAGGGGTTTTAGGGAGCGTTTCACTTAAGTTGTTAGGCGGTATTCTTTTAATGTGATGTGAACCGGACTGTGCAACTATCGCTCGCTATATTCGATATATCCAATTATGTTGGAAGACGCTGTGGTCCACCCACCCCACCTCATCCCCCCCCCCCCGAAAAAATGATGAATGGCGCCGTTTAAAGTATAAAAATAAAAAAATAACGACTCTGCGACAATGGGCACAATTCTATAGCGTTTTTTCTTTTATTAATGCTTGGTGGTTTTTGTTAAGATTTTAGATTTTTCTTATTTTTTGCTCATTTGTCTAGTTCAAATTTGAACGAGAACAATCAGCACTCCGAAGTGTAGTCACTATACACGCTCTTTAAGAGCTGAATTAGCACTTCATTTTTAGAGTGTGGACACTGATATTGGTAGTCCCTAGAGCCTCTGCGACACGCAGGGACCTTTTTTGCCATAACAAGTGTAAATTATAAATGCTGCTGTACAAAACTTCATGGGAAAGAGTAAATTTACATTTTACTAATATATACATTTCCAAATCCAGATACCAGAGTGGGATTCAGTGGACTGCGAGAATCTTGGGTTCAATTCCACCAGGGAATGCATCTTCGCGAAAAGAGAAGTCGGTATCCCTTCCAATCTTTCTTCCAACGGTGGTGTGGTCTTCGACCAGTGTCATCGGTATGACGTCGGTGACACTGCTTTCAATTCCTCTCTCAGATATGGAGATGATACCATCATCCCTTGTGATGCTGGGTGGGAATATGATGTAGATTATTCAACGTCCACTATCGATTTAGAAGTAAGAAATTCTTATTCTTATACATTTTATTCAAACTCTGAAAACAAATATCACCTGCAGATTTTATTTTTTCCCTCGCCCACATAGCAAAGCAAGACTGTTGCGGCAACGTCCCCAACATTAAAATCTAAACCAAGGTCAAGTTATCTAAATCTACAATGCTCTTTTATCCTGCTTTCAAATAAATGGAAATTGGTAATCACGTGTGCACTTGTTTAAAAAAAGTTATTTAAAGGCCATCATAACTTAGAATGACAAAATTTATTGGTATGATTGTTGAAATGAACAGTAACTGATTCACAAGATTACGTCAGTCAGTAAAAGAACCTTCTCAAACTTCAATAATAAGATCCTGCAAACGTCAAAAGGGCTTTCCAAGGTGCTCATAGTAATCATAACCTTGCCCTTCTCTTTCTGTGCAATAATTAATCCCAGTGTGCCTGCACTCTATTTGCACCCTGTTCAATTAAGACCAACTTTACAGGACGTGCAACTTTGCGCCTTTCTCATCTGAAGGATGCAAAGTTTCATACATTAGGTTCTAATCCGTGTGAAAATAAGCAATATTGTAAAGGTGTTCTCAATATCCCATTGAGTTGCACCTTCAAGGGGATGAATTTTTTATAATTATGTGTTCTTAGAGTGTGTAATTAATGTATTTGTGCGCTGTTCTTTATCTTTCAGTTCGACCTCGTATGTGGTGCCAGCTACCTCCCTTCTGTATCACAATCTCTATTTTTTGCTGGTGGTGCCGTGGGTTCGGTCGTAGTAGGCTTTGTTGCTGACAGGTAATGTATAGATATACTGCCGTGCAGAATTGAAACTCTGCATAACGGGAAAAAAAAGGTATCAGTTGCCTTCTTTGTAAAGCATGCGCAATATTCATAGGCGAATCCCGGGGCGCTCGCAGTTATCATTTAGATACATAAGCATTTTTTTTCAGAATCACACACATTGCTCAGAATGGTAATTTTTTAGGACAAATACATGAAATTTCAAAAAAAAAAAACTTAGTTCGCGCTCGCACTATTAATTAATGGTTCAATATGTGATTATTATATCCCCTTAAAAAATTAACTTTGAGCCGTCGATAGGGGAAATACGGGTAATTTTTTTCGCGCCCCCCCCCCCATTCGCGAAAGCTAGATCCGCCCCTGATATTTACCATTAAATCTGCACTAATGTTAGACTGAAAACATGACTTATTGTGAAGAAAAAGTTATTATTACACTGGTAGTTCACTTTTTATTTTATTTGCTAAATATTTTAGTGCTTGATAGGTATCGAATGTTAAAAAAATAGTTATAGGTCACTCAATACCAAAACGTGAAGGACATATTGGGAACACTTTTTATTTTAATGGCATCCAATCTTGGAATGCTCTTCCTAATAAAGTAAAAGCAGTTAAAATATTTTCTCAATTTAAGAGTGCATTAAAGAAGCACCTAAAACTGGAAGCTACTCGAGAGCAATATTACCATTAAAAATCACACATTTTGTACAGTGGTTTCTACTATTGTAGATAATGTATACATTAGGGTATGTTAAAATATAATCTCGTCTTACATATTAGGAGGATTGTTGTTTGCTTCAGATGTTTGCATATTATTTGACTGATGGATATGTATGTATGTATGTATTTTATTATTTTGTTTACCATATTCCTGTTTTGTTACAATATGTTAATGTTTTATACTAACTATAGGACCCCATTGAAAATAAGCCTTTCGGCTTTCATGGGCTACCTGTCAGGGTATTCTTCAATTTCACTGTAATCTCTTGTGATATTCTTTACGAATAAAATCAATCAATCAATCAAGGGTAGTTCATATATCTGAAAAAGTAAACATCTCATTTTAACAGAGACTCACTCATAGTATTCATGGAAGCATGGTCATATAAAGCAAGTACTAATGATTTCTTTATTTTCATTTGATCTCTAATAATCTTGTCCCTGTTTACTAAGTAATTCATCATATTGGTATCAAATCTTTTATATTCTTTATCTTCTCTTTCACCATATTCACAGAATAGGACGCAAGCCGACAACCTTTATCTGTCTAGCCATAGCTTCTACTTCTGGTGTGATCATGGCTTTCTCCGTTAACATCTGGATGTTCTTGATTTTCCGCACTTTGACCGGTGCTTTCATATTTGGAGTTTCAACAGTATCATATGTATTCGGTAGGTTATAAATTAAGAGGAGTGGTGACAGGGTCGTATTCTAAAATTATTTTATCTGTTATCTTTATTTTTCATTGCTACACTGATTAAAAATGCAATAGGCCTTTGAAAAAGCGTCGCGCACTTTTGATTTGATTGTTGGTCCATGCTAGGCGCTATTGTGTGCCTTTCAATCAATCACAATCTTTCATTGTCTCCCAAACTTTTATGTTTAACTTGGAGTGATAACTTGAACTTGAACGTAGATGGCGGCAACAATTACCTTAGTTTGTAAGAATGACGCTCTTTGTCAGCCAAATTACAAGAGCGCCTTCACTGGTTCACAAACATTTTGTATGTACATGTATGACTTGAATTATGCTTCATGTGCAAAAGCGCGCATGACCTGACTGCTGACGACACTCACATGAGATTGAAGTTAAGTGCAATTTTAATTCACACATACCACTGTAAAGTATGATTAGTTAAGAGTACTGGTAAATGCGAGAAAGTCATATGTACAATGATAAGCATAATTGTGCATGTAGCAGAACAAAGGGAAGGTGGTCGCGTACCCACCCTCTCTAATCCCCCCCCCCTCCTTTGCATGATATAACACTCTTTCCAAAAATGAGTGGTATATGGGGTCTGGAGTCTACCCCTCAAAGCCGATGGAACAAAGCGACTCATCTTGTCATAAGGGCACTTTTTCATTTTCTCAAATGAAATGGAATGATTTCGTGCATACTTTTAGTAAAATTTGTGAAAATTTTCAGGAAAATGTAAGTTTTCAAAATTTCCAGGGGGGGGGGGGAGAACTGCCCTGTCCCCCGCCGCGTACGGCCATGCCAACAGTTTATTCACTCGATCATTTTCAAAGTGTAGATTTGTTAATTACATAATTCAAATAGGGCTACAACTCTCAGTAATTTAATTTTAAGATATTTTATCAAAATGAAGTAATTCGTTTATTTCTATCATTATGCCACACTCTTTTTGACAGCAAATGAGTTCGTGGGTCCCTCTAAACGGAATGTATCTGGTGGATTCGCCTGGGTTTATTTTTCGTGTGGATACATGTGTCTAGCTCTCTTGGCTTACTTCATTAGAAAGTGGCGTCACCTTCAGCTCGTAATATCGATTGCACCCCTCTCTTTATTCGCATTTTATATGTAAGTATGAACTGTTCTATGTAAACTATAAATTCGTCCCTAATTGTGTTTAAACGCAAAAGAGTGGATAATAGCTATCAAACAAGACCGATAAGACATGTGGGGATGTGATGGAATAGTGTGAGAAGTAAATAATGGTTGACATAAATCGAATAATCACTTGTATGAAATCGCCCTCAACGACAATTAAAAGTTCATTTAGAAATCCACCAAACTGACAATTTCATTTCTTTTTTGAAGAGTCGGTGCATCTTCCAACGCATTTCGTGCATATCCAATCCGCTCAAGCTAATCCTTATGTGAATATCACAATGGCTGCAGTCCACAATAAGACAATGCCTGAGAATGTGATCTGAAATTGATATTTGAAAAGATATATAAATTTAAACAAAATGCTTCTGTTAATGAGATGTATCAAAGAGGAAAATATTCACTAACAATATTGACATGAGTATGCCTATGATTATCGTTCATTTCATTATCAATTTATTATTTTCTTCTTGTTCACTGTTCATGGAAGGTTTCTACCAGAGTCGGTACGCTGGTTGTTATCACAGGATCGTACTGACGAGGCTGCTGAAATTATCAGTAAAATTTCACACGTCAACAGAGTTTCTGATCCTTTAGCAGGAAGGAGTGACTTGAATAGTTCTGATCGTAAGGTAATAATTAAATTCAGACAGTTAAATGAATAATAATATTATGATACAGCAATTTAATGGTAGGGCCACGGACCCCCCCCCCTCTCCCACCCACGCACACACTGTTTTCTTTATAAACGTGTACAAAACGTAAAATTTACCATCTGATATACAGTCTGCCCCGCCCCCCCCCTGTAATTCTTTAATTTCTGTTAGCCCCACATTTACTTCTTTTTCCTGTTATGTTGGCCTATTTCTTTATTTGTACTTTATGTCTGTACATTAATGGCCTTCATGTTTTAATGACAATTTGAAATAATTATATCAATGAAAATAAATTTATTTAATTTCCATGTTGACAAACCCTATATTACGGAATCAGCGGTAAAACTGATTTTCCCAATATCCAATAATTATTTGTGATTCCTGTGTGAAAACGTTTACACATCTTTGGCTGTACAGTATTTTGCCTTTTTACGCTTCACCCCCCCCCCCACACACACACAAACCACACACATACACACAGTCACATGCACAGTTCCCTCTTTATGACAGCACTATAAAGATCTGTTGACGCTTCTGCATGAAATGCTCTTCTTTTAAATATTAAAATAATTTGAAAAAATATGACAAACATACAGAATGAAGGTCTTTATGGATGTACAATTTCCATAACTTCTGTATTTTATTTGTTTTAGAGTAAACCGGAGGAAATAGAACAAAAATTCACAGATCTTTTACGATTGCCACTTCTACGAAAATATTTCTTCAATGTCATGTTCAACTGGTAAGCAGAATTTCCAACAACATCTAAATAATAATACATGCACTTTACTATTATTCTATGTATACCAGCGTATCTATTGAAGAATAAAGAAAAAAACCTGTCAAGATTAACCGCTAAGAGATATGTCTCATCCATTTGTTATAGTTAAAAAAGCTATTTTTTCACACGTGAGTAGATATATTCTTGTATGTAGATGCTCTCTTATTCTTAAATATACCTCTTACCCAAACAGTGACATCTACACACGCTACACACTAATTGATTAAACCGTTGATTGATAAGATAAGATAAGATAAGACAAGATAAAATTAGATTTTATTTAGTCTATCGACCCCCTCTCGGGGTATGAGAGTAAAACATATAAACAACATATATCAAGTTATAAAACAAATGTATGGGTACATTTTATGTAATAAATGTGAACGTTAAATTCATAGGTGATAAAGGGTAATGTAAAGTTTACTGCCATCATGCCAATTGTCTATATTAATTTTGTAGGATTGTGAACACTATTGTCTACTATGGTCTATCACTCAGCACCAACACACTTGGAGTTAACATTTATATAGCTTTCGCTATCGCTGGTGCAGTGGAGATTCCGGGAAATTTGGTAGTGATCTATCCCATAAAATATTTTGGACGACGTCCCTCATATGTGTTCTTCATGCTTGTAGGAGGGGTAGCCTGCCTAGCCACCATCTTTATTCGTAAGTTTGTTATAGTTCAAAACTCTCAGAAAAAATAGGGTTCAACTTTGCACCGTAAAAGCTGCAACCGAATAATACACCGCGAGTATTTTTGAAAACGCGCATTTTTTTTGGGGGGGGTCTTGAGGCGCCTTTATAGAAACATTCTTTGCAAATTTAGAACAGAAAGGTGGAAAAAATAATCATAAGCCTATTGCTAACAGGTTGAACCGAGGGCATTGCTATAACTATAAAACCATGAATACTTTAATTTAGTCGTTTCTCGCCTTCATTTTTAAAACATTAACTTACATTTCCGTCACCCAATAGTCATTTGTTGATTCCTTGGTTTTATTTTACTTTTCAATAACTTTATCACTACTGAATATTTCATTGTCTTTCTTTCTTTCCTTGAAGATCGCTGCCGTTAATGTATATATTGCGAGAAGCCCGTCAGCATCAAAGCATTTTCCCTGATTCCATAGATAACGTTTAGGATTTTTTTTCTAGCAATCCCCTCACCCGGAACCATTCTTTTCCAAGTTATCGGTCTCTACCTCCTGTCATTTGCCTCACGGCTGTCGTGCTTGTTACTATAATCATTATTTTGTTATGATTATTATATTACCTATATCTTTTGTTATTCATTTTTCAGATTTGATTTTTTTTTTCTCACTTTTTCCTCATCTTCCTCACCCAATAAAGAAATAGCATTTCGTCCTCTTGTCAAGCCTTTCATTACTTCTAAAGATGAGAGCAACAATTAACAAATCATAATTAATCTTCACATACATTCCGTTACCTAAATTATAATAATACTTAATCATATATCTGTCAATGTTTTCTCAGCACTAGGACCTTGGAGAATAACAGCGGCTATGGTAGGAAAGTTCGCTATCACAGCTTCTTTCAACATCATCTTCTTGCTTGCCTGTGAAATATTTCCAACACCTGTCAGGTAAATAATGACGTTTTATAAACGAATAAGTTTGAGAAAAGAGCACAACCACCCAACCTGAAAATGTGAAACCAATTGACCAATGCGCGAAACATATGCCATTGATGATATGAATTGAATTAATTTTATTCAAATAACTTTGCTTTGAAGAATATACACACAGGCAATCGTAGGCCTAATCGCTGCACTAAATAAGCGCCCATTGAAATTGTACCCCTTTTCACATTACATGTATGCCTACTTATACATAACACTAAATGTGAGGCATAAGAAATATCTATTGCTTAATAGGGAACAATAATTGCAGTCTTGACATCAAAATGTGATTCTTTTTTATAATTTTATTTTTGATCACATACTTGCTAAGAAACATGTGTACTTTGGCTCTTTTTGTGTGAAATTTTGTACGCCATTCAAGGTTTTTTTTTTCATTTGTTTCAATGTTAATCATAGTCTAGTTTGCATGAGACAATTTCAGATTTCATCAGTAAAAATATCCAAAAATATTTAAAAGGTTTCTGTTATCACTGCTCTACCTATCACAGGAATTCAGCGCTTGGTATTTGCCGGCTTGGATCCAATGTCTCCAGTATTCTCTGTCCTATCATCCTGCTTCTTGATAATATATGGAAGCCTTTACCCCTAACCGTCTTCGGAACGATGACTCTTCTGGCTGGAGGACTCGCTATTCATCTCCCCGAAACCCAAGGCAAGAAACTCCCCGAAACTCTAGAAGAAGGAGAAAATATAGGATGGTAAGTATTCCAACCGGGTTTGCTGCAATTTATATCGATATGTATTCATAGAATAACATTTATTTCGTGTCACCCTTATTAAACCAAAGATTCAAACTAATGAGGTATTTTTTGGTAGGACGAAAGTAAGGACGCCTTGTTTGAAATAATGATTGCCAGCACTGATAGACGGAACTGACACTATCATAAAATACTGTTGAATATTGTTTTTACCTATATGTACATATTTCGTAACAGTTCTTTTAAGATCGTTAACAATTAAGAATCAAATACATTTTACTTATATTTTTCTGTCGCAAGGGAAATCAGTGACTGAAAAGTGCCTTACCCAAGATCTATCGTGTTTGATTTCTATTTAGAAGACACTTTCTGGAACAGTGTAATAGAGGTGTACGCCATAAGCTTTTAGGAAAATTATCATTATTGATTTTCCTAATGCAAGGATAAAAATTAATCAACTTTACAGGACAGGTCCTTCTTTAATTTACTGTAATTCATCATTTATTAGCAGATTATTATCAATAGATTAACCCCAATGTTCCGAACATATACTTTGTCCAAAAATGCATTGTGCTGACACCAACACATGCATAGTAAGGAACCCCTATCCCGCCCACTTCCTTCAAACGGCAATGTAGTGCATTCTATTTTTAAAAGTCTATTTAAATAGAAATGGTGAAATGAAGAAGAAATGAAATGGAAATTTCTTTTTAAAAATGGCTGAATCCTAAACAAATTTAAGCATTTTAAGTGCATGGCCCTGTGAAGCGTGGATGCTGAACCACCACACCCCCCCCACAAAAAAAAATCCTTGGGGTGCTGCGTGTATATTCTCCATACGAAGCACCCCCCAGGTATTCTGGAAGAAATGTAACAAATTGAAAAATGTAATCAAACTGATCTTCATTTTGTAGCGACACTTTTTTTTCTTACATCAGCATCCCAAGTAAAAAAAAATGTTCCCACGGCCCTGATTAGGAGTGCATTATAAAAAGAAATAGTGTAAGAAGCTGTATCAAAATATCAACCAACATAAGTTTTAAAGTTGATTTTCTGCCCATAAAAATGTATGACTTGGTCGCTGGTTCCTCGGACACATGCCTGAAGCCATCATGCGCACCCATCCCCCTCGATTCTTGCGAGCGTGTATGGTTGTGTATGGGTAGTGCATGGGTGTGTGTGTGTGTTATGTGCGAGCGTGTATAGGAGCGTGTAAAAAAAATAGGAGCATGTGTGTATTTTTATAACTGATTTCATTGTTTCTCCTTTAAGTTATATATGATTATGCTTGTATTAAGTTAGTGAAAAAAGTCAAAATATGAAATGTAAAATATTATTTTATGTGTTTTGAAATGTTAAATTGAAATGTTATATTTTTGTTCATGGAATCAGAATAAAACAGTATGAAAAAAAAATGTGTGTGTTTAGTCAGATATTGGTGATGATTTCATTCTATCGAGATTTTTTTCAAATCATGTTTGTATTGGATTGAAAATATATACCTTGTTCATATTTCACAGGAAAGCACAACCAAGAAATGGTTTCCAAAGGGCGCCACCTGTTGCATTTTCGGAGCTCAAACAAGACTTGGAAGATTCAAGTGAATAAAAAACGATTGTGAATTAAGTTTCAAAGAGACCGCCAATCTAGAAAATATGATAAAATGGCAACCATTAATGTTTACACAGTTCGGAGGTCGGGTATCAAGTGTGCTTTCAGTCAAACCCTCATACGCACAAATCGTGTTGTTTAAAGGTCCAGTCCACCTCAGAAAAATGTTGATATGAATTAATAGAGAAAAATCAGGCAAGCACAATGCTGAAAATTTCATCAAAATCGGATGTAAAATAAGAAAGTTATGACATTTCAAAGTTTCGCAAATTAAAAAAAAATGGTTATATGAACGAGCCGGTTACATCCAAATGAGAGAGTCGATGTCACTCACTCACTAATTATTTATTTTTTTTTTTTTATTGTTTGAATTATACAATTTTTCAATTTTTACGAATTTGACGATTAGGACCTCCTTGCCTGAAGCACAAAATGTTAAAATAATGGAATTCCATGTGTTCAGGGAGGAATGAAACTTCATTTCACATGACAATGACGAGAAAATAAAAATATTTCATATTTGATATAACAAAATACAAAAGAAATAGTGAGTGACGTCATCAGTTCCTCATTTGCATACCGACCGAGATGTGCATATAACTGTTTTGTGAAATGAAGCGAAACTTTAAAATGCCATAACTTTCTTATTTCACATCCGATTTTGATGAAATTTTCAGTGTTATGCTGGTTGAATTTTTCCCTTTTTATTCAAATCAAGTTTTTGTTGGAGTGGACTTGTCCTATAAAGGGTTTATCTTGATTTACGAACGGAGGCATTAGTATGCAAGTGGCGAAGTATAACTCCTTCCCCAAGTATCTCGAATAACGACAGAACTTTAACTATCTTATTTTTACTATAGTGATGACATTTATCTATCTTTATTTCATTCGAATTATTTAATTATGTACTGATAGGTTTTACACGGCTTTATCACTTTGTAATCTATTACTTAGAGATTTACATAAAATAACCGAGGCATTTTTTGTAACGTTGAGAAGTGCTTCAGCCCACAAATTATCGATGTTTTTTGTGTTATTTTGAGCATGTCCTATTTCAAGAAAGTAAAATATGAATCTGAAATATTAATGTTTATAAAGAAAAGTAACTGAAATACTGCTCTTCAAAAATGAAAGTTCAACTGTGTGTACATTATTATTTATCAATCCAAGAATAGTTGAATATATTTCACTTTGAATTATTTTGTTTTCCTGTGCTATGTAGACTCATATTTGTAATACACGTCTATGTAATGTACCCATAGCAATTGAGTCTTGGAACTCTTGTTGGAATGCTCCGCAGAGAGTCGAGAAAGTGCATACATTGTGCGTGCATGTAAGGATCCGACATTAAACCGGGGTAATAATAATTGCTATGTAAAGAGCTTAGAAACACAAAGTATTAAGGGCTATATTAACGCAACTTTATTACTATTACTGAATTATTATAATTTTAACTTCGTAATTTTGCAATCACAAAAAAACCTAATTTTGTGCCAATTGCTCTTGATCTCCCCTTCTCTTCTCATTCCCTCTCCACATTCCTCCCTCCCCCCCCCCCCTCTCTCTCTCCCTCTCTTTCACCGTTTTCCTATCTCTTACTACGTGTGTTTGTCTTCAAAATGATTGTCGGTGAGGGTTGTGGAACGATAGGCTTTAAACTTTTATTCACCATCCTTACTTTGTATGAATTTAAATCGAGTATAATCCTTTCATGAATTCCGTTACAAACATAAATCGTTGCCATGTCCATTACTGGAAATATCGAATTTTCAAACAAGTTCATGTAAATAGTTTCAATTTGGGGTAAAAGCCCAACAAATGTTGAAAGACATATTTGCCATTAAACGTATAAACAGGAATTTTCTATTAAAAAAATAAAGAAAATTCTCTCTCATAATTCCCATCGTAAAGTCTAAGGAATGTGAATACAAAGAAATATTAATGCAAACAGGTTCCAGCAAACAGCACCGTCATATGGAAATGGTGAAGATTAACCGAAATGTACTGTTAATCATATTTAGTTTGCATAAAGCAAATAGATAGAGTTCTTATTTTGCAAATTTGTTTTTTGGTAAGGACATGGGCAATTTTGGCAGAAATACGCAAACAAAATTGACATACAGAATGAAGGGCATTAACATCTAAAGATTAAGTTAAGTTCCGATGCTGCTCTATGAATTGAAATACGATAAAGAAAACAAAATGTGTTTTCTTACCAATACTTGTATTTTGAAGTAGGAACGTTTTGTACTGAAATGTTCATGTTTTTAGTTTTAGTAACGCACTATTTTTATTATATTCATGTTTCATCCATGGTATATTGCAATTATTTGCCTGTTTTATTTTCTGTCAATAATATATTACACATAACTTTCATGAAATTTACAAGGTAATGACATTTATCCCTGGTGCATCCTTAAAAATAAAATAGTGTGTAAATTTTGATTGAGTCATTTTATATTACACCCTGAATAAAAAAAAAATCTTCAAAACTACGATATGACTGCATGTTGTTTCCAAATTTTACTTGCCCTTTTATGTTTTTCACACCCCAAGTCCCTAGTCTGCTATGCAGACTCTGAATGGCTCATGAGGTAGCTGCTGAAAGGGCGAGCCACAGTAGACCTAGTCTGCTATGCAGACTCCTTGAATAAGCTGTGGTACACACACTGCAGATGTAGGTCTACATTTGTAGACTTCCAAAACCCTTTGTCTCTCTACCGCTCTCATGTCTACTCTTCCTCATTTTTGTATCGGTACACCTGGCAAAGCTTTGGATAAAAAAGAAAGCCAGACAGAAAGGATTGTGTTAAAAGATGAATGAGTTTCATTTTGCTTCTGATGGATAAAATGAAAAAAAAATGTCCTTTGATTTCTTTTTGAAAGCCCTATAGTACACCTCCACCGAATTCGTAGCATTGTTGGCCCGGTGAAGAAATAATGATGATTAATGGCCTAAAGGCCCCGCACACCTAACCGAATTGCCAGAAATATGCCTTGCAATGGCTGGCGAAAGGCATTTCTTTTAAAATCGTTTTCAATGGTAACTGATTTTAAATCATATTTACCCTTCGTGTTTGGGTTCGTACACCTTCTAAACTATCACCTGCGATTATTCAAATTCGTGCGGAAATTTCGAACATGTCCTAAATTTTTCGACGAATTGAAAATCGTTAATTAATCATCTGTGTGAATCCGCATCTCTTATTTAGTCTGCGGTAATCCTTCGTTTATCGTTCGTGTGTCATTGCCGCACACAGTCCCTAATCGCGCTTTTGCCAAAGTAAACTGATTTCGAAACAACTCTTAAATACACGATGACACAAACGTACAAGAACGCTGATATATTCCCTCATCTTCGTTTCTAATCGCAAGGCATATCAAACCATTGCTCACTGTTTGTTTGTCTTATTATCAACACCTCGCTCGCCTTCGGCTGCAATTTACTCAAAGAGAAGAACCAAAAAGTCGATATCCTTCGCAGGTCTTATTAATTATTACCGTTCGTTGATAAAATTTGACAATAGCTACTGATCACATGATTTGACGGAAATATCACTTAGGGCATTTTTCCCATTCGTCACCCTTCGTCCGCCTACATTCGGTCAGGTGTGAGGGGACTTGTATGCTCTTCAGGCAAATAATGAACTGTTAATACAGTATTTCATAAACGATACATCTATTTGAGAACTGTGGAGTGCAAGGATTAGTACACTACATTTGAGACTTACATTAACAAATCAAAAGTTTTACTTTAGACAACTTTAAGGCCTATCATCAATGTCACTTTCAGATGCTAGTTTCCTGTATTCCTTCATTCATAGTTACGTACAATTGATCAAAAGAGTTGGATTATTTTTTTTTTAGTTTCATCTTTAAACGTCACTATTTGTCCTAAATCTTGCCAACTGAAAGAGTTTACCCTTAACTCTCAGAAACATTGAATTTCAGGTGCCAGGTAAAAATAGCAGTGGTGAAAATGGCCGAGCCAGTATTTACCTCTGCTTTTTTGCTTGTGTAATTTTTACACCGTACCGAAATTACACATTTCATGATACACAAGGTGGAATGAAATATTTTATTCCTATGATGTGTAACACAACCCTGTGTAGACCATTAATATTTTTCGTACCATGTTCCATATCTCTTCAATGTATTCTACATGATTTTGGTGCCGGTATGTTATTTTATTGCTCAGTTATCAATAAAGTAGGGCTTCTTTCAACAAGCACAATTTCATGGACTCAGCATATTTCTAATATTTTCAAATATGTTTACACATTAAAAAGGGAGACATCAAAGTTCATTTGCCACTAGACATCTGAATCACATTAGGAAGTAAAGCAAATGAACAAGTCCCACACTCATTTATGGGTAGTTATTAGAAAGCAAAAATATCCAGATTAAATACGAGGAAAATAAATAAAGCCCATATTGACGAACGGACGTTCATATATCAATTTCCAAACAAAATGACACGAACAAATTCTTGACAGTTGAATATATATATATATCTATGAAAAGTGTTATTGACCTTTTTTTCATTTCTTGATAGCACTTGAGGAAACGTGCCCAAGCGCTTATTTCAAATTTCTGCAGGCAATACATTTAAGATCAACGCAAATAGTCTTCCTCATCAATATGAATTTAGTCTATAATGCACTGAACTTTGGAACCTTACGAATTCAATGTAAATTATTGTATTCAGAAATGTGGAACATTCTTAATGTACTTACTTGTTATGTCATCTTTCAAAATGTACATGTGGTATATAGTACATGTTGCTCAGTAAGAAAAAAAATATGCTAATTAAGAATTCAGATAGATATTCAAAATTTAAGTAGAAATTTGAATTAAATACGATAAAATTTTATCGTCCTCACAAAATCGACTCCTAGTAATTATAACCCTTTCACCCCTGGATCTCTTTCCATCTTGAATGAGCTGACCTGATTTTTGCCTTCTTGTCCTTTTCGAAATGACACAGTGTGATACATAAGATTGTATTCTCACTTATCGTTCTCATGTCTTGTCTTATCACCCTGGCGAAATCGGCTTGTTGTTAGATACGTCCCACTGGGTCTAGTCTTCTCGTCTTAACTCGACTGGCCTGCCTCTCGCTTTCTCTCCACTTTTAAAGTATTATGTTATCCAAGATCACGTGGCGGTATTCTTAAACAAGTGGAGCGCCTCTGGCAGTCTCACCTGCCATGCCTGCATCACGCGATTCAATATAGCAGCAGTGCTGACTTTGAAAACTACTGTCAAATAATTATTCAGAAAAAGCATTCATAAAATGATACAATACTACGTTCATTGACAATAAATAACATTTGACCTTGAACATACAACCTAAGACTTGTCAGTGATACTTGATTACCCCTATATCCACATTTTATAAACTAAATCTATAAAGATGTTATTTGAAGGTTTGCATGGTGGCATGTACAATTGCTGATGTGGTTAACGGTACACCATGTGGAGTGTTATAGAAAAAGTGGATAGAAGAAGAGAAGAAATGGATAGGCGAGAAAGTGGATATTTGAGAGTAGTGTATTCTACTCAAGAAAGAATACTCTACTCTCATATATCCACTTTCTCGCCTATCCATTTCTTCTCTTCTTCTATCCACTATTTTTATAAATCTATAAACTTTGAAAGTTATGACAGCAATCTAATAATTACCTCCAAAATGGCCAAAGTTCAATGACCTTAAATAACCTTTGAATATGGTTATGTGACTTGAAACTCACATGAGATGTTCAATGATACTTGATTACTCTATGTCTAAGTTGAACTAGATCCATACACTTTCAGAGTTATGATGGTAATTCAACAAATACCCCCAAAATGGCCAAAGTCCATTGACCTTTGACCTTGGTCATGTGACCTGAAACTCTCACAAGATGTTCAGTGCCAGGGGGGGGCACTCAGTATATAATGCATAGTGGGTATGTGCCGCGGAGCGGACCCTCATTTTTACACTCAAATTTCCGTTCCAAGGCATAGCATTTTTGTCTTATTGAGAAAAGGAACAAAGAAAGCCGCTCCAAAGCATAGCAATTTCTTCTTATCGAGAAAAAAAAAGAAGAACGAAATCCACTCCAAAGCTTCGTATATTTTCCGTTACGCCGTTCCGGCTGCATTGATCTGCTACAATGAGCCGCGATTTTGGTGAGTGAAAAGCGGCCGCTGAGCGCTGTCCGACCATCGCCTTTGCGCTAGCGCACCCGGCGCCCGTGCCGCCGGTCTATCTGCATGCACGTTCCATAGGGATGCATACGCACTCACCCGTTGCAAGGACCCCCGTTTTCACAAAAAATGTAGTTCCGAAGCCCGTTCCGAGGACCCTCCTTTTTACAATAAGCCTGCTCCAAGGCCCCCGTTTTTTTTTGTCTCGCCCGCGGCACATACCCACTACTTTTTTGGTCGAGTGCCCCCCCCCCCCGGATTCAGTGATACTTGATTACTCTTATGTCCAAATTTTATGAACTAGACCAATACACTTACAAAGTGATGATGGTAATTCAACAAATAACCCCAACATGGCCAAAGTTCATTGACCTTGGTCATGTGACCTGAAACTTTCACAGCATGTTCAGTGATACTTGATTACTCTTATGTCCAAGTTTCATGAATCAGATCCATAAACTTTCAAAATTATGATGGTAATTCAACAGATACCCCCAACATGGCCAAAGTTCATTGACCTTTGACCTCGGTCATGTGACCTGAAAGTTGCACAGGATGTTCAGTGATACTTGATTACTCTTATATCCAAGTTTCATGAAACAGATCCATAAACCTTTAAAGTTATGTTGGTAATTCAACAAATATCACCAATTTGGCCAAAGCTCATTGACCCTAATGACCTTTAACCTTGGTCATGTGACTAAAAACTCAAGCAGGATGTTCAGCAATACTTGATTAACCTTATGTTCAAGTTTCATGAACTAGGTCCATATACTTTCTAAGTTATGATGACATTTCAAAAACTTAACCTTGGGTTAAGATTTTGATGTTGATTCCCCCAACATGGTCTAAGTTCATTGACCGTGAATGACCTAAGACCTTGGTCATGTGACTCAAAACTCAGGCAGGATGTTTAATAATACTTGATTAACCTTATGGCCAAGTTTCGTGAACTAGGTCCATATACTTTCTAAGTTATGCTGTCATTTCAAAAACTTAACCTTCGGTTAAGATTTGGTGTTGACGCCGCCGCCGCCGTCGGAAAAGCGGCGCCTATAGTCTCACTCTGCTTCGCAGGTGAGACAAAAATGTCATAAATGTCATCATAGATATTGTCATTTCTATGCAAGAAATGAGATCGCTATAATTATACATCTTTCATGAAAAATAGCATGTTAAGGAAAGACAATGTCCAGACTACCGCCTTTTTTTGTCCTCGACGATTCCACTTGACAAGAAATATAATAAGATTTTTGAAACACCATAATGTAGTTTGGGACAAACACTTTACACCAATGCATGTTATGTATGTTTACTCAGCTATCCACAGGCACATCCGCCCTTACACACAATAGAAGACAACACACGTATTCTGTGAACAAAGGTAAAACATACAAATAGGCGATATCTTTTATTGATCTCCGGACTTCGATTAGATACTGGTCACTGACCCCTAGCATAAATAGGTTAGTTGAAATCATTTACCCAATATTTAGGATATTAACTGTTTGGTGTGTTTTTTTATACCGAATTCGCGAATGACAGCTGACAGCTGATTTTTCCCCTATATCCATCATTGTCTTTTTTTATTTTTAGGGCCCAGGAAGGCACCCCCTTCCGAAATATGACTAAAATAGTTTATGCCTAATATCATCATGAGTAGCTTTTTGTATAAAGAATATGTATTACATGACTGAGAATAATAACGAAAAGGGATAAATTCATGAACAGATGGTATGCTGTGATAAATGGTGACATTGCATTGGTTTGGCATTTTTGCATGTTTTGTGACGAATTTACTATTCTGTTTTTGCATAAAATATTCTCGCCATGATCAGAACAATCTATTTTTTGCCTTCTTCGTATTCTTTGGGGATTAGGAAAACAAATGTATATACAAATGGCAGAGTTGGAGTTCATAAGGATTTATCACTTGTTTCTCAGTCCCAGCTCGGGTAAGTAATGTTCCCAGAACAATTTTCTGACAATCCTCCTTTTATACCAATTTCGGAATTATTTTTTTTGTATGCGTGGATAAATATATTATTTTTCAAATCAAGTACATGGAGTGGACACACGCCACTTCAAGAAAATGCACCCCCCCCCCTTGGCATGAAGGTCGGGTTTGATTGGAGTAACATTTTTGGGGGGGTGTTTGATTTGCTTGTCAGATAATTCTTGAATAATGCCCCCCCCCCCCCACAGAACGATATCAATAATAACTCAAAGCAGATACAAACCAATTGCGCCATCTCGAGTCCTCAACTACTCTTACCTGACCAGTTTTCTGACCCATAGTGCTAGCGTAGTATAGTAATATAGACCCACTTGAATGATAACATGCTAATTAACCATTCGATACATTTATACCGCAAAAATTATTTTACCAAGTAGCAAAACAATTACTTTTCCTCTCAAAATATTTTATTTTTCACATTCAATACAATTTATTATCTGTAGTATCAGTAGATACTAATTAATATTTCCGTTGGGGTACCGCAGGGATCAATTTTAGGCCCCTTGTTATTTCTGTTATATATAAACGACCTTTATAAATCATCTAATTTGTTAACCTTTGCTGATGACACAAGTATTTTTTACTCTTCTAAAGATTTAAATAATACCATCCACATCCTGAACAATGAACTCCAAAATGTATCCGACTGATTAAAAGCAAATAAGTTGTCCCTAAATATAAATAAAACTAGATGCATCTATTTTAAAAAGAAAAAATCTTTAACACGAACCCATACCGACAAATCTAATAATTATAATCAAATTGACAACGATCATATTCATATTTATATCGACAATAAACGTATCGAATTAAGTAATTCCATTAACTTTTTAGGTGTCACATTGGATAATCTCTTGAGTTTTAAATATCATATGATAAATGTATTGCATAAGATAAGTAGGAATACTGGTTTAATTTACAAACTTATGCATAGTTTGCTTCATAAAAATATGATAACTCTATACCATTCCATAATTTTACCTTATTTAAGATATTGCAATATTGTCTGGTCTACCAATGTAACCTCATATATGAATTAGACTCAATATTCAAAATTCAAAAGAAATGTTTAAGAATAATTACTAATTCCCATTACCTAGCACCATCCGCACCTTTAGTTAAGAAATAGTCTTTACCTAATATATATGATATTAATAAGCAAGAACTCACAATATTTATGTATAAGTACAATAAGACGTTGTTACCCACTCCTTTTTCAGATCTTTTTCAATATAATAATCAAATTCATAACCATAATACCCGTTCTTCCAATAAATTTCATCTATGGTCTATCAAGTCTTGTCACGGAGCTAAATCATTAAGTTATGTAGGTCCCAAACAATGGAATGAGATTCCCCAAATAATAACTAATTCACAATTTATATCTTCCTTTAGAAAACAGTACACAAATTTTCTAGTAAATGATTATTAATTTTCGCAGTTGATATCGATGCATTACTAGTACCCTATATACCCCCCCCCCTTCGAATCGTGTCTTTTTGTATTCTTTTTTTTTTCTCTCTCTCTCTCCTTTTTCCTACAATGTATTTATTATAATGATATGATATTCTGTTTTTTTATTAATATTGTTGTCTTTTTACTATGTTTTGGCGATCCAGCCTTACATGTTTCTGATAACCTTCATGGAAAGCCACGCAATTTATTTTATTATCTAATCACATTACTTGATGTTTCTTTGTATTTTTATCCTATTTTGCGAAATAAAGATTGAATTGAATTGAATTGAATTGATTTGAGATATCTGAAAACGTATATTTAATATTTTGTATTATAACACACAGTTAATGAGGGACCACACACAGTTCATTCCCTCTTTAAGAAATACAAAATGACGTGATTTTTTTACACATTCAGAAGTTGTCCATGTCTACATTTCATTTGATACTTCGGAATTTACGAATATGTTCTTGCCATGTCGCTTTATGTCCCAATCAGGAGTATTTATGGAGTACAAAATCATACCCATGGCGTAATGACCCCAACATTTTGATTAGGCCAGTTATGGCGTACAGTATTATTAGTATGGGGCAAAATTAGCAAAAAGGTGAAAAACTACCTAAATACGAATATATAATTTTGTAACATCATTTTGCATACTATTCTGTAAATTATATAATAGTTCACCTTTCTCTTTCCTTTCATTTTATTACCTATTTTCATGGTCGTTAAAAAATTATTGGCCATGTTCCCCAAGCCCCCCCCCCCCCATCTCACATCTATATGCGTCATACCTTGAGTGAGTGGGTGAATAGATGGCAGTTGTAAACAAATCTGAGAGATATCCACCATGTTGACCAAATAAGATTGGCCTTCCATCGTTATCATTTCAAACTTCCTTACATTATTGGCCTGATTTAATTTTTTTTCTTTGATTTTTTTTTCTTCACGACTATCCTCTATTTTTTTTTTTTGCTGCTTCCCAACGACTGAAGATTAAACAGGACTTATTTTGCACTGGCCAATTTAAATAAAGAACTTTATCTAAATCAAACAAATCATAAAGTAGGGCATATTTTCTACAATCATGACAATGCTATCCTAGTTCGATGAATGGCACATAGTCACAAACATTGACAAATCAAAGAGGACAACACCATTTTTAGAATTGCAGAAATTGTATTCATTCATTATTTCTCAAAGATACCTGCGATAACAAAACCTCAAATCAGTTCTATGCATGGGTTGAGTCCTTCTAATACTAATGCAGTTGGCGTGGTTGCATGTAATTCTTTTATATTAGAAATGGTGTGTGAGTGTATGTGTGTGTGTGTGTTATTCCTTGTTAAGGTCGAGGTTTAGTATGTTATTAAGTCAAGTTCAACTTCACAGCACGGGTTAAATACGGTATCCTGAATAAACAGAAAAAACAAATCTCTGGGTGTAGATTCACAGGGAGCGCCAATATCCTACAGGTGGGCTTTGTCAAAGGAAAAGTTCACCCTGATAATATGGTGGTTTTGATAAACTCAGAAAAAATAGAGAAACATAATGGTGAGGGTTTGATGAAATTCTGTCAAAGAATAAGGGAGTTATGATTTTTTTTCTTTCAAATTTTGATTTGTGACGTAACAGAGGAGCAGCTCCTCCGTTTGTTGTGTGGTATAAAGTCACCAAAATTACATTTTCATTCAAAATGAACGTGATTTCACTTGTGCTTTATATCTGATGATGCATCATTTCATAGCTAATTCAATAATAAAAATATTCGTATTCATCTATCATGTAAAAAAAAGGATTAATGGAATTTACATTACATGCTAAAAAGGGGATCTGCTCGCAAATGACGTCATATATCCAAAAACTTTAAGAAAAATCACAACTCTCTTATTCTTTGATGGATATCCTTCAAACCTTCATCGATATTTTTCTACATTTGTTTTTCTTGCTTTTATAAAATCCAACTTATCGGCTGGGTGGACTTCCCCTTTAAAGGGTGGTTAACATGGTTAAGCAAACAATCTTTAACCTTGCACGAGAGGAGATCGATCGAGGTCCAAGTAATATATCGGCGAAGCCAAGGCAGGTATAGGTGTCCTCTCTTGTTATATTCTAGCGTTGAAGTTAAAACTTTGCTTTTATAATTATGTACCAATTTCCCGCTCGCGATTCCCGCTCGCGATACGATGGAACATTACTACTTGCCTTAAAATGAAATGTTGAGTATTTATTATCATTGATCAAGTGACGTAACAATGTTTAATTTTAGTTTAGGTTCAAACTTCGTGAAAAGGCAAATTTACATTCACTTATTATATTGTTTATCTATTCATTGATAGATTTGGACAATAATTACAATCTTGCTTATTATATCAATCTAATATATTCATATATACATGTTATATACCTTGAATTATATAACTTAGTGGCAGCGTCGTTGATATAGATCGAATTGAACTAATATGAAATAAGAAACTTTGCAAGGCAAAATTGAGATTGTTAATTCATTCAACCCTTTCATATTAAAATTGAAAATACAGATTCAACATTGATGCATCTTTAAAATGATAGCAATATATTCTCAGATACCCGCGATGCGAGATATCTAAAACCAGTGCACAATAATAGAAAGAAATATCGCGCGAAAGGCCGGGAATGTACAGACCTAAATCTAATTCACACTGGTGAATCATTGTTGTATGTTTTTATACGACTATTCTAACAATAATCTCTTTTATGTTTATCTACAAAGAAATGAGTGTCATGTGACACATTCACCTAACTCTTTCTCCTAGGTAACTCCCACAGGCAATATTTAGGCCTCATTAAGTTCTCATTCTGTACGTTTGCCAATGTCGAGGTTATGTTTAAATAACTTTTGAAGAATCCTTGGTTATGACCGAGACCTTGTTACGCCGTCTATGTACAGCGTGATAGCACCGGTGCAAGAAACTTACCGATCATTGTCTGCATGATCTTTGAAGCAACAAGACCTAGTTGGGTTTCAGCTGCAAGATTTTGACTGCAAAAAGCGACGATGAAGCAAGAGGGAAGGAAGTTTGATGATGTGCTTATAGAGCTTGGAGAGTTTGGTCGGTATCAGATATGGATCTACAACTTATTGTGTCTCTTTGAGTTCATTGCACCGTGGCAGATCCTGGTTTATTTGTTTCTTTCTGGAGAGGCGGATCACTGGTGTGAGGTTTGTATAAGGTCAATCATTAAAAAAAAGATTGTGGTGCCCATCTTCAGTTCAGGTATAAGGATTCAATTACATATTAAGTTCTTAACGGAATGCTAACAACTCTCTACCGAAGAGTAACCCGCCTCTAATATTTGGACAGTGGAAGGCCTTAATGTTCCCTTATGTTACTATCAAAATAAGCCAAGGCAATCTTAGACATGTTAGTAAGATTATTATCATTAATCCTCTTTTTTTCTTTCTGTGGAAAATATCAGGTAATCTATCTGATTTACATGCTTTATTCAGTAATGGAAGGGTCTCAGTTTTATTTTCATATCAATGTCATTTTTTTAAGGGTAAAAACAACAACATAACCGAAACAGGGAATAAGTGTATGGCAATGTAGGCTTAAACATTACATGACAGGATGCCACAAGAGTTTGAGTTCATTCAATTATAAGTTCATTATATAGACTGAAGTTTTGCGGGGGAGTAGAACGTGTATTGGGGATTTTGGCGATTTTTTCAAGAAGCAAAACCCCTCAAATCTTAGGCAAATCCATCGAAATTAGATAGTCTGATTTAATTCCGTTTTATTTCATATCCTATTTTGTCACTGAAATTCTATATTAGTGGGTACGGCTTAACAATTCTTGGTATTAAATGGTGCGCTATTGAATAGGCAATGAGGCACTCATTAATGCTATGTCAGGCATATTGTTATTATAAAAAAGGAAATGACTGGGTGATTTTACTGGCGAATCCCCGTCTATCATGTCTATACCATCTGAGCAACCTAACCGAACTGACGGGACAAAGGCTTAACCCTAAAAAAACTTGGGTTGATTCAGCCCACTCAACATTTTTCGCGATAAATCCGCAGCGCAAATTATTTGACAGCATCGCTCACTGATCTCTTACTGTCTGGCACAACTTTTGAGACCAAAATTTCAACCCTCGGGTAAGCGGTTCCGAAATTACGCAACATTTCGGAAGTGCATGCAGACCCAAAAATTGCTCAAAAACGTGAATTTGTGTACAAATCCAATGCTTAATGTTAATTCTTAAATATATCATTATTTTTTTCCTTTTACTGATTAAAATCCATTAATTCCATCTTGTTTATGCATGGTCAAAATAAAGTCCCCGACAATATCCAATGAAAAAAATAAACACAACAAGTCGGAAAACAGAGAAATACATAAGAAATTTAGAAAACAATCAAATACATAAGAAAATAAATGTAATGTTGATTTTTTTTAAATACGTTTGATCAGATTCTTGTAAAGAGTCTGCGTACCAAAAATTAGCACTTTAAGGGAATTATTTAGTTAATTAGAGCAAAATTTTGATTTTGCGCATAATTAACTAGCAATGAGATTTCCCGCAGAATTTGATCTCACAGGTTTAATGTGTGTGCCAAAACCTACGGCCGAGATCACCCCCCCCCCCCCCCTTCTCTTCTTATGCATCGAAATAGCCCAGTCTATTTAGGGTTAAAAACCCGGGTGTCGCCACTGTCCCATCCCTTATCATATTGATAAAATAGCTAATTTAATCAATATTCCGTGCACGATTAATTAATGCATATTCTGTCAGTTATCCAGAATATATGCAGTTATCATCGCTGAATGATATTTAATGGATTCGTTTTTTCGTTTTAAAGTAATGGGGAAAGCCAAGTAGTAGATGGGATCGTTGAAACAGTAATAAGATATGACAAGATAAAATTTGGTAAAATTGAATAATTCAATGAAATATTGGGACGAGGAGGGGAGAGAAAGATAGAAAGAGAAATAAAGAAAAGGGAGAGAGGGGAAGAAAAACAGAATAATACAGATGAAGAAGGGTGTTGTTGGTGCACTTAAAAATTGCATCTGTTTGCGAATGAAAAATTGTTCCAAATGCTTATTTTTTAGAAGATACGTTAGTGTTTTGTTTTTGTGTGAGGGTGTGTATGTGTGTGTGTCAATGGTAAATTTACAGATTTATCATTCTATGCACATTCACCATATTCACAGGTAGGATTATTATATATCAGAGGACTGGTTATTGTTATTAGACCTTAATTTCCCTTTTTTTATTTCAATTTATTGCATTTTCAACAGAACAAAGTAAAGTGGTCGAAATATTTACAATGAACTTATGCAGACAATATGAATTGAGGCATGTACAATCTATTAGTAAAACAAAACAGAGCGTGATATATAAGCAAAATATCATAAACATTATAAACTAAAATTCTGAAAAAAATGGAGGGATCCACTAAAAAAACAGTGCTTGTATTGTGTGGACCCCTCCAAATAACGTTAAAAACACCTTCCGTAATAAAAAAAATTAAAAAAATTGAATAAGAATAGAAGTAACTACAATATAATAATAGTGATGGTGATAATAGTAATGAGAATAATAATAATATCAATAGCAGTAGCAATAACAATATGTGATCTTAAAACTAACGTTTAGTTTCCCGTAAATGCGTTTTGTTTTAAGATACCAGACTGGGATCCTGTCGATTGTGGAAGCTATGGATTCAACACATCAAGAGAATGTGCTCTTGCAAAGAGAGAGGTTGGCATCCCATGGAACTACACTGATGATACTAAAACAAAGGTTTATTCATCTTGTAGACGATATAATACCAGTGGAGTTGATTTTAGCCCAGAGCTCCGTCTTTATGGAACCGATGAATTCTCCTGCGATGCTGGTTGGTATTATGACACCCATGGAGCTGAGAGGACCGTGGAACAGGACGTAAGTTATTAGTGGAAATATAATTGAATTCAAGACTTTAGACATTTCTACATAGAAACTTTCCATTTGGTGTCTATTAATGGGTGCGTTAGGGCAGCAACAACGAGATGAGGTAGTAAGACATAATCCACGTCTGTTGCATCAAAACTTTGTGCCCAATTCGACACCACAAATTGTCACCCCTGCACGAATAGTCGCCTCATTTAGGCGACAGTTTTTGGAGGAGGGGACACCACAGATTCACTTAACAAGCAAACAAACAAAATAGGTCATGTAGAGTTGCGGATGCAATTAAATCATTTTGCTATTAGAAGAATTGGTCATTAGACCAAATGAAAATGAGACCAAGTATATATTAGACCAAATTATTAGCAGATCAAATGGGTTAAGCCCATGTGTTATTAGACGAATTTGAAAAGAAAAAAGGGCTTCTGTAAAATATGAAGGTAATTGTGGTTACATTTTCCCATTTGTACACATCTTCCAGAATGCTTGGGGGTGCTACCTATACATGCTATATGGAAAATAATACACGCAGCACTCTCATTTCCCAGGGCCATGTTGCGTCCCTCATCTTGTCGAGGGGTATTCTGTTGAAAACCTTCCCCGGTGTTGACAGTGAAGCTATTCCTGTATAAGTTTAACACTGACGAAAGTCTTCTATCTTAGGGAGTTTTAGAAGATATCCCTCCTTGCAAATACTCTCATATAGCATTTGAATATGCCGGGTACCAACTTGGCATTCAGTGCTTCTGCTGGGATGCCATAGTGCCCAGCAGGTTAATCATTCATTTCAGTCCCCTCCAAAATTGGAATATACATTTGGGTATAACGGATACTGTAATGTCACCCTCCTCAAAAATATATCAGTGAGACTTAAAAAAATTTGTAAACGTTTGATACAGTTTACAGTCGGGTATTAACAGTAAAGATGGATGGATTATGGACCGTAACGTCAATCTCTGGTAAAGAGGTGAGAGACACTTTCACCCCCCCCCCCCCCGTAGCGCTGCCCGTGATTGGTATGAGAATGAATGTCAAAGAACCGTGTTTTTTCTATATACAATTTTTTTTAAATGATTGATTCACTTTCGTATCGTCTAGTAAACTATAATAACTGTAAGACATTCCAAGCATGATGTCTAGCCATTCTACTCTAGTTTTTTTTTTCAGATATATCACTTCGCCTGTTAAAGAATTTGTCCCAATTGGGAATTTGATTAAAGCATTACTTAAAAGCATTTAATTCAGCGTTGTGTCGTTCTCTTAAAGTTCAATTTAGTTTGCGGATCAGGGTATCAATCGTCAATCAGTCAGTCAATCTTCTTTGCTGGTACTGCCGCGGGATCTTTGACCTTTGGAATCTTTTCTGACAGGTACGTAAAAAATGAGAAAAAATAGCAACCATATCCCCATCAGGACAATATGATTAGCGATGTAAGTACTCCTTTTGCCAATATTTTAGATCGTCCGAAACGATTTTTTATATCTTGGACGAAAAATTTTTTTAATACCTCGGTCACATTTGGTCTACGGCGGCCATACAGCGAGTCGGAAACAGCCAATTTATTAATTTTTATTCAAACCACCTATGTAGCTGGTATAAAAAATGTTAAAACGGCTGTTTTCGACTCGCCGTACGGCCGCCGTAGAACAAAATTTTGTAACCGAGGTATAATGTTTGCTAATGTTTGGCATCCTAGGTAAAAGTCTTGCAAAAATATCCAGAAATAGCGTACGGCTGAATGCAAAGGGGAATTTTGCGTAAAAGTGTCATTTTTAGCGTTAAAATCTTAAAGAATGTACAAAATCACGCATTTTGATATTTTGACGGAATATGTTAACATTATTTATTATCTTTGATATGCGATTCTTTTTATTTGGATTTTTCAAATTATAAGTCTCATAAATATACATTTCAAATTTGAATATAACACACACATACATGGCACAGTGAAACATAAAACCGCGATTTCCTCCAAATAAAAGTTTGTGAAAAATATTAATAGTATGAAGTTTGTTTCTACACAACATAAATTCTTCGATTTGAATTCGTTAATCCGTCGAATGTATAGTAAATGTGCTAATGCCACAAATATTAAAGAATTTTCGAGTAAGATGGAAGATATCGCATTTCATGTTATCCGATGGGAGACAATGCGCGCATTTTGAATGAAAAATTGAACATACCGTACATTATGTGCATAATTACATGTATAAGTACATACAAGGTGTTTTTATACTTTGGAAAGCAAAATTTGTTATTTCTTGCCTTCTTAGCATCCCAGCTTAAAGTCTTGCGGAAATACTGATGAATAACGTCCAGGCGGATGCTAAGTGCTTTTTGCGTGAAAGTATCATTTTTAGGGTAAAATCTGAAAGAATGTCGAAAATCATGCATTTGGATATTTTGATGGAATATTTTAAGCTTTTTGACTACCTTTGATGTGCGATCATTCCTATTTTGAGTTTCAAAATATAAGTCTAATATATATATACATTTCAAATTGGAATATTACACACACATAAGATGGCACTATGAAACATAAAATCCTGATTTACTTAAATAAGTTTGTGATATCTATAAATAATTCTAAGTTTTTTAATTAAATTAACTTAAATTGTTTGATTTAAATGCGTTTATCCATTGAATATATATCAATCGACCTAATTTCACACATATTAAAGCAATGTTCAGGTAAGATGGAAGATCCATCATTGTATGTTATCCGAAAGGGGACATGGATAATTTATCGGGTGGGCATTTTGAAGGTAAAATTTAACATAAACATAATTACATGTATAGTACATACTTAAAATGAGTTACAAAAATTTCTGGCCGCAACTGCCCCTGCCCCCCCCCCCGGGCCCTGGCAACGATTTTTTATTGGGGGTGCTGATGTAAATATGACAAGCAGAGGTTACAGTATATATATCTCTTTTAAAATGGTATTTAACTCTTACCAATGCTGTAAGCACTTGACACCGATCACACTCCGGGCTGAAAATAGTTAACTCATTAAATAAAGTAAAAAAAATAACAAAGCTATTGATATTTTTTAAATTTAGCATTGTGAAAACAGTTATATGCACGCCATCATGATATATAGGTCAGGGGCCGCGGAAGCGGAGGGCTTCAGCCACCCCCCCCCCACTTTTTTTCAAAAACCGTGTACAAAAACGTAAAAATGACCACATGATCGTATTTTTTTGCATGGTCAGCCCCCCACACTTTTGGCTCAGCCCCCCTCCCCCACTTTGAAAACCGTTCCGCGGTCCATGCAGGTGGGCTCATGACGTCATGTTCCTACCTTCTTTTATCTGTTACATGGAATTGACTTTATTTGAAGTTTCCATACAATCGCCAATAGGGAGGAGCAGAAAAATAACTTTCTCTACATTTTCCTCCGTAATCATGATAAAGGACAAGTATCTTCCTAGATGAATTATGCGAGAGTGCGGGCTCAGAAATTTTGATATTCCGATCTGAAAAAGGGGGGAATTCAACCAAAAAAATATCACACTTTTTCAATGATGCGGACTCGAAGTGCATGCTATCTGAAACTATTTGATATTCCGATCTAGGACTATTCGTAGGAATTCATAAAAGATATATATCCACTAGCTTACCTAGGGGGAGTCTGCCCCCCCCCTGACGAGTCACAACCAATTTTAAAGACATACCACTGCCTCCCCCCCCCCCCCCCCCCCCCCTGTATAAACAGACAAAGTGGATTATAAGGTCACTTTCACATTTTTTTACAAACGGTTCCAAAATAGTTGAGTCAGAAATAGCCGGTTTTCGGTGTATCATTACATTTGAACCATTAAAAAAATGTATAACCTTAAGTGTCTAGCGAATTAATTTGTACGTTTTCATTGCAGATGACCATTCAAAATTTGCAATTATGACCCCCATCTTTGAATTTTATGGAAAGAAATAACTTTTCAACGAGATACCACGTATGTTTTCAATATACGTTACTCGAAATTGCTCTAAGATGCTTGTGTGCCTGTGACAAGAGATTTCTCTTGTCACCGGCACACTACCGAATTGCTTCTTGGACTTTACTAGTTAGAATATCAATGCCTACCGTGTCTACACTGTAAAAGAAATTAGTTTAAATTACTCAATAAAATTGTTTTAACAGATTGCCTTAACTTTTCAAGTATTTATGAGTTTGGCAGTTTTAAGTAAACTTTACTTATTTTCTTTGCATCCATTTCACTCAAGAAAATTAAGTTACAATAACTTAATTCAATTTAGTAAAACAATCACTAACATGAAAAATTCAAATGGGGGAGTGGACTTTCGTTATTCGAAAGTCCGTTCCCCCATCGTCCCACTCTTACTTTAGTGGCATCATTTTCATCTTAGACATCTTTTATCCAAATATACATTACATTACACTACATTTATACGTGATCGTTTCATTCTTACAAATAAAACAGTGAGAATAATATAATCATTTTCCGAAAACCTAAAAAGACATCTGAAACTTTCTGCTAAATGACTATTTAATATTGCTCTTTCTTTGATTCAACAAAAGAACAAAATAGTTAGCACACCCTTATCCGAAAAAATTAAAACACAAATAGATATGACAGTTGTTTAAAAAAAACATTTACTTGCTCTAGCATGTCTAATGAATATTCATGCATTATTTAAATAAGGCGTTAATTGAAAAATATGAGTACATTCAACAAAAGACAAGTTAAAACTACTTAAAAAATGAAAAATAATAACAAATTATAAATTCTACTTATATTCATTCAGATTTTACTACTGATTCATATATTTTTTTACAGTGTACTGCAATTACTCACTTGCAATTCTCAATCTATATAGGGAAAACTGAACAATTGCGGGACTCTTTGCTCTGATTGTAAGCTCAGACACCAATGATGATATGATATTTCGTTATGAACTTTTGAATTTTGGGTGTATGGTATTGTTAATATTAATAAAACATGGATTTAACTGAATTGGTTTTCACAATGATCTAGGACTTTGTTTACAATCACTTTCTGTTCTTCAGATTTTGAGTGTTGTCAATCATGGGCATACGGCCACAACTAGAACAATTTGTTTGTGTGCTGTTAAAAAACCCAGTTATGTTAAAACTACATCGCCGGTGTTTCAAGAGGATGATCATACCAAGCATTGTACACTACAGCGTGTCCCACAAAAATGTGAATGGCACTTTAATTGAGTATAATGTGAAATTACTAAATCCTATTGTATATAATTTATGTAATAGTAAATTAGCATTTTTTCATACAACTGGCTTGAATTTCATGCAATATGATTAATTAAACACAGAGTAATGAGCCTTCTTTCAGAACTCAGAAAACCTCTAAATCCAAGCTTCGTTATTGCGTTGAATTAAGTACACACCCAATCACGTCTTCATTCACTTTTTTTTCCTTTTTTAGATTTTCGGCCCACAACTTGCGGGCCGATACTTAAATTTAATAGGAAAAACGAAGGTTTAAGACGAAGGTTTAACAAGATTGGCATGACATCTTTAATCAAACGTGATTAATCAAACATGAAATTGACTTTAAACCAATGGGATGCACGTTTAGTGACTTGCGATTGATTTTTAGTTGTTTTTAAAGGCAACACTTTCTGCAACAGGCCCCTTGACTAGAATTTTGCAATCTTTAACATTCTGTTAAAATATTCGATCCGAATAAATAAATATCTCTTTAGTCACTGATTCTTGGGCTCAGAATTTATCATACGATGATGGTGCCTATTGTGCTGATTGTGCCCTCAGAGTCCCTTTGTTTATAGGATTAGAGATTGGGATTAGGATTGTTTTTATTTTTAAAAAATGCGCATCCGGTAAATGTACATTATTATCTTTCGGATAACAAACAAAATGATATATCTTACAACTTATTTCAATTTTTCGCTATAAAGTGACATGACAACAATTATTATGAATGTGTGTTTATTCGATTAACGCGTTAAAATAGACGAATTTGAGATGCGGAACACGAGCAATCTACTACTTATATTTTTCACAAACTTTTGTTTTTAGTAAATCACGGTTTTGTGTTTCATAGTGTCATATATGTGTGTGTGCGTGTAATGTTCCAATTTGAAATGTATATTCTATTAGACTTGTAATTTGAAACTCCAAATAAGAATGATTTTTTTTTCATATTTGTGACATTAGGACATTTACTATACATTAAATGGGTAAACGCATTTAAACCGAAGAATTTAACGTATAAAAAGACTTCAAACTATTGATAGTTTTCACAAACTTTTATTTTGAGGAAATCGTGGTTTTATTTTTCACTGTGCCATAATTATATGTGTGTGCAATATTCACATTTGAAATGTATATTTATCAGATTTATAATTTGAAAATCCAAGTAAAAAGGATCGCAAATGAAAGGTAATTAAAAGTTTTAACCTATTCCGTCAAATTATCAAACTGCGTGATTTTTTACATCCTTTCACATTTCACACTAAAATGACACTTTCGCGCAAAAGTGCGCTTGGCATCCGGCCGTACGCTATTCCTGGGTGTTTAGCAAGGCTTTGAGCTGGGACGCCAAGCATTAACACATTTTGCCATCGAATCCTTATCTAGAGCCCTTTTTTGACGTTTGGCTGGTTTACTAATAATGGCATATCCAATGTTATTCAAAACTTTGCTTTGTTGAATTGCTTATTTTATGGCCTGTGTTCAGACATGTTTAGATTTGTACACGAACGAGTTCAACATTCCCTGAAGACCTTTGATACATCATATCAATATGTTTGCGCTCCTTTTTTGCAGTGCGTAGCGTGTTAAATTATTTCCCTATGGAGAATAATAGAAAATACGCAGTTTTTGAGGGATTTGCTAAGATATCTCCCAAAACGCGTCAACAAGGTGATCTATCAAAACAGAATAGAATAGAGCAGATTCTCACCTTGAACATGATATGATTTTCATTTAATTTTAGTCAAATTAAGTTCTGTGGAACTTTGGAAATCCATTTGTACATGAGCCAATGGGCAAGTGCGGGAAACGAAACGTTTGGTGCGACTTCACATTGTTGTAAAAAATATATACGTCACAATATACCCTATCAAAAAAAGATATTTTGCAGAAAATGCTGTAGATTGCGAATACCTAAGAATGATTTTGATTGGATGAAAAAAACCTCTGTCACTTTTCACATTTGCAAAAGCTTTGCAATTGGTCACTATAGTTTGGCGGGTTCAGCCGATGGCATTGTGTGTACACAGTATAGTACACAGTACACACGCATAGCTAGGCAACGCAGCGCGTGAAGAATTTCACTCCCGACCTTTCGTTTGAGGACGCGGAAGGGACTTTTTGGGTCCGTCATCATGGTCGTAAAACTCAGTCCTGCAATGCAAATTGTGTGACATGAGATTTTTTTTTCGTTTCGCTTCTGCGACGGAAACATTCAATATGCGTTTCGTGTGCAAAATTCTGGTTGCTACTATGGTAACAGCGATTTATCCGATTGAGGACGACTTTCCAAAGCCACATTTGACTCCTCCTAGAGCTCAAGAGGCCGCCCGGGGGGCCCACTTCCATTGATTAGTGGATACCAGTAGCGACCACCCGTAAAAGGGGACAGAGTGGACAGGTACGTTACGTATATAGGCCTATGTAACGTTATAAGGGTGTCAAAACGATGTTTAAAATGCTGAAATAAGGGATATTTATATTCAATACTTGTAGGGTTTCACAAATCAAATACTTGTTAAGAGATGCATTTTCATAATCTGGAAAAGAATTGCTTCCCTTGTTTAGCATGTTTAGGGTACTTTTCGAAACCCATGGTCGTGCCTGGTATCCACTCATCAATGGAAGTGGTCCCCCCGGAATTTGAATCTAATCCCCATTTCTGGGGAATGTAAAACATAATGCCCCTCACATCGTGTGCGAGAGGCATATCGTTTGTGTATAAGGAGTAAACAAAAGAAACAAAGAAACAAAAGAAACAAAAGGAAACGAGTTCAAAGGTATTGCATTTGATGTGTACATATCAACGCATGCGAAATGTTCGGCTGGAGAGGTTGATCTTATCCATGAAATCAATTGCCAGTGATCCACCAATAATCCACATTAAATGTAATATCGATTCGATGGACTGTAATGATCTATATTTAAGCCTTCATTCAGTAAGTTTTTCCTCACTCAATATGTTCTCGATTTGTTTGAAAAACCACTTTCTTCTCCATGTCATAAATCTATTTTAGGTCCTGCATTTTGAATATCTCCAGCCATCAGTCGTAATATACATGCATGTATGCGGTACGGGTGTCGCGGAAAGGGATTTTGCACACGAAAAGCAGATTTGTAGGGCCTGTAACCCCCCTGTTACACAAAGCTTAGCATTGATCGTAGAGCAGTTTTCTACGTTTGATTCTATTGACTGTAATGCACAATCAATCTTAAAAATCAAGTGTATGATTAAGCGTTAACTTTTGTGTTAGGGGACCCTAATACTAGCGTCCGTGATGATTGCGAAAGGTCCCAACTATTCGTACAGCGACGACTTGAGTGTATGTTGGAAAGGACCGTACCATTTTTGACCGGGGGGTGTGCCAATGAATGCAAGTGATCAAGAAGAGTTACAAAACTGAAGGGAGTGAGAAAACAAGGAAAGTGAGAGGGAAATTTATGAAAACAAGTAATGCGAGGAAAAATGACAAGAAAAGGAGAGAAAGGAGAAGTGAAAACACGCAGCTGAGTAAGCTCACGATATGTAAGTTGAACACCCCTGCACCGCAATGTAGCAGCCCGCCACTGCACGTAGAGTGCCTGCACCTTTGGCCTGCACGATGCGAAGACAGCGGCGCGTATTAGTGACTGTGCGTTAAACGTCCCATTTCTATGCCTTATAAGAGGAGCGTTTTTTGTACACAACAAATTGATATGACTGTTTATACATCTAGGTAATTAATGATGTTGTGCATATTAGCGATTTGTGTGAATTTATTTTTAATATAAACCTAAAATGTATGATTATCTTGCTTACATATGTGGATAATATCAAGCAAAATATAATTTAAGCAAAATATAATACTCCGCAAGGCTCTGAGCACCCCCCTTCTCGAAAATGGATAGACAAGCTGTTTCCTTTCAATATATACATGTATATATACCTGCCTTTTCTAATTCAATTTGTTATTATTAAAATGTTGGCCGAAGTTGTGTTCCGATCATTAAACAAATGAAATCATATGCGAGGTTTTCCTTTCATTGATATACTTTGTGTAATGTATTGTATGCGCAGTCGAAACGTGTGCTTGTTAATAGGCGTGCTATACTTTTAAGACCATATTGGAAGGCAAGACAACGATATATATTTTTGGAAAGCCGTGAAGAAACAGAACACAACAATGCAGGTTGTATGCATGTTCACTGCATACTAGCTAGTAATTTGCTTTATAAACACTCTTGATTATTTTTGGGAAACTCACTCCGAGTTTCATCTGCATTCAATGAACAGATCAAGTGGGTAATTGTCGATCATACTTTACAAGTTATTATATCATTTTAAAACTTACAATGTTCTTTTTCAAACTCAAATTTCATTTCAGGCATTTATTTTCTTTCGTATTTGACATCCCCCATCATGGGAAAAATACATGAAATAATTACAAACTTTAAGGAAAATCACATTCAATGACGAATAATTATTTCAAAACATGTTTCGATTCACTCACTTTGGGTACAAATCATACAGAAGGAGCATTAAACTTAGAAAAAGGTATATATTCATTTAAGTGAAATTAGGGTTTAGTGGGCAAACAATAGGAGGGATTAATTTGGGGGCATTGAGATGAGATAAAGTGCACCATTTGAGGCATAAAGTATTATTTGAATATAATTCACCCAATTATATCTTTCCTGTAGTATATACGTGCCCCTTCAGGGGCGAAAACAAAATGATTGAAAGAAAAAGTAAAATTTTCACAAGATGAAATAACATAACAAAAAATCCCAACCCCCGCCCATTCCGCCGCATGTTAAATTGTTTGAGATTTTTCGTAATCCGAATAGTCTTTTCATGTTAGAAGTCAAACTCTAAACCTGATGTAAGTATGCTAATGATGCTAATGTACCCTCATTTACTTCTAATATGCGACAATAAATTGTTCTCCTCACTAGTTTCGCTTGCCCTTATAATTTTGTCTTTCGTAATTTCTTAATATCAGTTTTATGATGTGTCTTAAAATATGCATGCTATTGTCATGAATTTAATTTTAGGGTGCCAACATTCCGTGTGCAATACTAATTCATAATTTCTTGTAATTATTTATTACCCACTATGTGAAATGATATTTACATTCTTAAAAGTCAGACTGTAATCAGCTATTATGCCATGCATGGCAATGAATCGATCACAACTGGTTACGATAATCATGGACAAAAAAGGTTATTCCACATATTTTAAAGGTCAAGTCCACCCCAGAGAAATGTTGATTTGAATAGAGAAGAACTAAACTAGCATAACGCTGAAAATTTCATCAAAATTGGGTGTGAAATAAGAAAGATGTGACGTTTTAAAATTTCGCTTATTTTTCACAAAACAGTAATATGCACAACTCTGTGACATGCAAATGTGACAGACTATGATGTCCTTCGCTCACTATTTCTTTTGTATTTTCATTGTTTCAATTATATAATATTTCATTTTTACAGATTAGACAATAAGGACCAACTTGACTGAACCATATAGCATGTAAAGTATTAAACAATGCTAATTCCACATATTAATGGAGGAATTAATCGTTGTTTTACTTTACAATGATGAGAAAAATATAATATTTCATGTAATAAAATACAAAAGAAATAGTGAGTGGATGACATCATCAGTCTCCCCATTTGCATACCGACCAGGATGTGCATGTAACTGTTTTGTGAAATTAAGCGAGACTTTAAAATTTCATAACTTTCTTAATTTACATCCGATTATTATGAAAGTTTCAGTGTTATGCTTGTTGCATTTTTCTCTTATATTTTCAAATCAACTTTTTGTTAGGGTGAACTTGTCCTTTAAGGATTTTTTGGGGTGTTTATCCATTCAAATCAGTTCAGGGTGCTTTGCTGTTTTTTTTGTGTGTGTGTTTGCAAACACAAGCCTCAACTGAACCACGTGTTGACTACACAGCCTCATCTTTTTCTTTCCCTGTATTTTTTTCTTTGAAGATTTGGTCGTCACCGAACCCTATTCACCTGCATGTGTGTTATCATAGTTTCTGGAACAACTCTCGCTTTCTCAGTCAACATTTGGATGTTTATGGTCCTTAGAATGATCACAGGAGCATTTACGATTGGAATGTTGCAATCAGCTTTTATACTCGGTAGGGTACACTGCATTCGTTTTGTTGAAGTTGTAGTGGTGATGGAAGAAGTGGTACACACTAAGAAATAAAGGTTCAAAATTGAACCCCGAAAGGTTGATGCAAAATCAGCACCCTATGGGTTCAAAGATTGAACCCCTGATTGAACCCTGCGGTTGGGGTTCATTCTTGCACCCTGCGGGTTCAAAACTGCACCCTAAATTTTAAATTGAACCCCAGGGGTGCAGTTTTGAACCCGCGGGGTGCCAAAATGAACCCCAACCGCAGGGTTAAATTTTTGAACCCATATGGTGCTGATTTTGCATCAACCTTTGGGGGTTCAATTTTGAACCTTTATTTCTTAGTGTGTATTATTATAAGTAGAAGTAGACGTTGTATTAGTAGAAGTAGTAGGAGGAGTAGTAGTAGTAGGAGGAGTAGTAGTGGTAGTAGTAGTAGCGGTGGTAGTAGTAGTAGTAGTAGTAGTAGAAGAAGAAGTAGTAGAAGAGGAAAAGGAAGAATATTTTTGGTATTTGCAACAGAACTATTGTGTTCGTTAATACAGTTTAACTTATATATCTGGCTATATGTGGATAAGGGTTTTAAATGAATTAATCTTTTGTAAATATGTACTTTTTAAAAGTTAACAGGAGCCATACACTCTGGATGTAAGGTTGACGAGAGAAGGCCAGAAGAGTAAAATCATAAATATCATAGGTTACTGATGATTAATCCAATGGAACACGTCTCTTTGTCTCCCCCTTTTTCAGCAAATGAAATGATAGGTCCTTCCAAGCGAGCCATTGCTGGTAACGTGATATGGGTTCACTTTGCAGTAGGCTACATGACATTGGCCCTCATTGCATTTTACATCAGGAATTGGCGTCACTTGCAGCTGATTGTTTCTTTATTACCCGCGGCTCTTCTCATCATTTACGTGTAAGAAACCCATCCTTTGATTATTACCACTGATGTACTGGTATTCGGTAGGGGCTGAAGAAACGTCCAAATGGGACTCATGAATCATAATCATGGCATTTTAAGGCCAGGTACACCTCACCGACTTAAATTATCTTAAGAAAATGAGCCTTACCTGAAGTTTGCATCAAAATCGGATGTAAAATATAAAGTAAGTTACGACATTTTTCAGATTTGTTTTATTTCACATAATATGCATTGTTGTATCCTCGATAGCATTCAAATGAGAGGGCCGATGATTATATTACAGATTAACTTTTGTATTTCATTGTATGAATTATGTTTTTTAATCAATTTTTTGTAAAACCTGGTTCCACTGCTACATTCTTCATTCTCATTATAATCAGGAGCTGAATTGATAAATACCTTATTACTAAAGACGGAATTGTCCATGTAGGCCTACTGTATTTTATATAATCAAATACAAAGAAAAAAGGGTAATTTGTGTCACTTGGTTCTTTCATTGGCATATGACCCTTGTTCTAACGATAAATATGTTACGTAAAATTAAATGAAACCTTTTAAAAGTCATAACTTATATTGATTATATTCCGTTTTCAGTGTTGGAAGGTGATCTAAGATCTGAATTGCTTTATTATCTTCGCGAGACTGATTTTCTCAACTTATTCATATCAGCTTGCTGTTGTACATTGGACTCGATGTTCAGCATCAGGAATTTCACCCTAGATTATTAGATCAATAACAGTTTTACAAACAATATCTATAGCAGAATATTGAGCAATTGCAAGTTTACCGAAATTGTGTGTCACAATAAGATTCGGCGATATTTTCTCTTTTTGGGGGGTGGGACGTGTCCCGTACTATCACTTTTTTTTAATGAATGGGTTACCGTCGGTCATGGACCTGCAGTAGCAAAAGTTTTGGACAAAAAAAATAAAAGGGGCACTCTATCGACCCCCCCCCCCCCCTCTTTGACTCCTGATTATACCGGAGATAAATATGAAGTTAATGTGCCAAGAAAAGCTGCGATCGATATTTTTTAAGTTTGTCATCAAGAAAATGTTAAAGAATAACCAGCAAACTTCGTCGAAAATCGGGATTTCTAATTCACTAGTAATAATTTGATTGCCACTATCTTGGATATCCATATTAAGCATAGATCTGTTTATGTCTATACTGAATATCAAGTATGATTTTTATTTAAAATCTCTATTTGTTAAAAGGCTCGCTCCTGAATCTCCACGTTGGTTGTTGTCAAAGGGTCGTGTTGAGGAAGCAACGAAGGTCATGAAAAGATTAGGAAAGGTCAATGGAATCAAAGTCAAAGAGACATTCAATTTGGATGACGTTGAAACTGACATAGTAAGTCGAGGATTGTTCCACCCCCCCCCCCCTCTCTATCTCTCTCTCTGCGTGTCTCTCCCTCTCTCTCGTTCTCTTAGCCTCTATATTAATCTTTTGCATATCCGTTTAATTGATTGTGAAGGGTCTGATATAAATAAGATGACCCCCAAAGTGGGGTTAATTTGTTTACTGAGAATTAATATGTTTGGTAATATCCTCAAGCCATTAATCTATGTACGTAGAGTTCTCTCAATTTCTCATCGGCACCCATAAAATCATAGCGCATTTAATGCCTCCATACATAGTATGGCCCATGATTCCCACCCTGTCATCATTCGTTCTTAACAACATCCCATATCAACTCTAATAATAGTCAACTGCTTAATGTATTTAGCCTATTCTGTTTTTGACAAATAGTAATATTTACCCTTTTAATCCAGTATTTCTAACCATGACTATGCCATTTTTGCATAGAAAGTCGAGGGAAGTGGAAAACAGGGCGTGATTGAATTGCTCCGCAGACCTCGTTTACGGCTCTACACTATAAACCTCATGTTTCAACTGTAAGTATACAGTTTCTAGCATACTGTAAAAGCACGAAAATTAATAGGCAAAAAACAAACATATACATTATCTATGCCCGAGTTTTTCCACTGTTTCATTTTTAATTTATATTTTATATTTATATTTTTTTCGATTTAGAATATAAAGCAAATAATCAACTTCTTGTTTCAATGGATGATACACACAAAAACATCTCTTTCGCAATGTGTAGGCGCTATCTTCCCTCAGCTTCAGAGAGATGGCTATATCCAAATATGTTTTGTCACATCACTCTAAATCAACGATTATTATTTGCTTAATATATATTATCATCTAAATTTACTTTCTGCTACCGCCTACTGTTTACTATCACTATCACTAACTACGTCTACTTTTTTACTCTCATCTACAGGTGTGTGAACACGGTAGTGTATTACGGCATATCGATGAGCACCGACCAACTTGGAGTCAACAAATACATAGCTTTCGCTATCGCGGGTGCTGTCGAGATCCCTGCTTGCTTTTGTGTCGTTCATCCCATTGAAAGGTGGGGTAGAAGACCAGTTTATATGTTCTTCATGATCCTTTGTGGAGTCGCCATATTGGCAACAATTTTCATTCGTAAGTTTATAATCCAATTCCTTCATCTCACAATGCACATACGTATGCCAAAAGATTATTCATGTAGATAGCTACATGTACGACCAACAAAATAACAATTGATTACCATGTTTATAGACATTGTAATCACACTTTTCTGTAATAGGGTCCATTGCGAAAGCACTGAGGCACGCCCCATAATATGAAGGTGGAAAGGAGTTAATGGAAGAATTCGCAATGATAGTATGGTGTCATTGAACAGGACACCTTGAACATGTTGAGTGGCGTAAACATTGTATTGTGATTGCAATTTAAATACTGAATATAAAGCATTGTATAAGAATCTGACGTCTTTCTTATCGCAATCACTAAACTCTAAAACAACAATGATTCAATCATGAAGGTAACTAATGAAGTAAATAATCATTATGTTTGCTTTACAGCGTATGGCATTGGACGGGCCGCCGTGGCGATGATTGGAAAGTTCGCCATTACGTCTTCCTTCTGCGTAGTCTACCTTCACGCTTGTGAGATTATTCCTACCCCTGTCAGGTAATTCTTTGTAACATAACTCCACAAAAATGCCTTCTTCTAAAATAGGGGTCCGACAAGTTAGGTATATAAAAAAATATGGATCAACTGGGTGCAACTCCCATTTTAGTTTTAGAGTAATATTTTCTAAAACTATTGTAGTTGTCAATGACTAAGAACGTTACTGAGTAGAATTATATAATTAAATGAATACATATCAACTCTTAATTCCGTACCTGTAGTTACATACAATGTTAAATAATACATCATCGTTTTATTACAGCCATTTTGAAACAGAGACCCTTAACACTACCACACCTCTATAATCAGGTGGGTGTTTCATAAAACTGTTTGTAAGTTACGAGCGACTTCAAGAACGACTGGTGACCCTTTCTGATGCTGATATTACATTTGCAAGATTTGAAGTTCCCGCAATGCAACGATTCTACCGTGCAAATTCTTGACAATGCGAGACACTAAGCACATCCATGGTTCGTGACATAGCATGCGGGTATTCGGGGGGGGGGGGAGGTTCGGGGTCCGAAAGTTCAACCTAGAGGCGCCGAAATTATGCTCGTCCTAGGGGGTGCCGAATCGATGCTCGACCTAGGGGTGCCGAATCGATGTTCTGCATAGGTGCGCCGAATTGATGTTCAACCTAGGGGAGCCGAATTTATGTTTTATCTAGGAGCGCACAATTGATGTTCGATATAGGGAAGCCGAATTGATGTCTCACCTAGGAGCGTCCAATTGAAGTTTGATATAGGAGTCGCCAAATTTACGTTTGACCTAGGTGGTGCCGAATTGGTGTTCGACATAGGGGCGCCAAATTGGTGTTCTACTTCGGGGCGCAGAATTGATGTCCGACGTAGGAGAGGGGCGCTGAAGTGATGTTTGCCACAGAGGCGCCGAACTGATGTTCGACCAAGGGGACGCCGAAATGAAGTTCGGTATATGGGGCGTGCGTCGAATTGATGCTCGACCTAGAGGGTGCCGAAGTGATGTTCGACACACGGGTGCTGAATTGATGTTCAACCAAGGGGGCCGAATTTGTTCTACCTAGGGGCGCACAATTGATGTTCGACATAGGGAGCCGAAATGATGTCTCACCTAGGAGCGCCCAATTGAAGTTCGATATAGGAGTCACGCTTTGTCACGTCATTCCATTCATCGTCATACATTGTAGGATGAAATCGAACTCCATGCCGTTTGTTATAGCCAAACTGTGCATGTGTATGCCTTTTAGGCGAGTAATTCTGATATTTGCGGGAAGTACATGTACACATAACCTATTCATGAGCTAGTCGTGAACTTTACGTGAACTAGTCTTGGAATGCGTGCCACTCGTGATTAGGCCCGATGATTTTGTCAGTTTACGAATAGTTCACGCCAATAATCCCGATTTTTTTCGTGCCATTAATTTTAGAAAATTTAATTTTTTGGCACAACGCTTCAAGCATTATGGCTTACACACTCCACGACATGGAACTACTTAGTACGATATGATTCGCAAACATGTCGCAACTATTTGGGGCCAAAATCGTGCAAGTTTAATAGCAGCATTATTGTGGTAAACGCCAAATGTTCATTTGTGATGATTTATAGCGTTAAAAGGGTTCACCAGTCGCTCTTAACTTACAAACAGCTTTATGAAAAATTTCTTAAAGAAGTTATAATATAATCTACGACTATCAATTTGGATTCCGCCAAAACCATTTTAAATCTCATGCTATTCTCTCACTTGTTGAAAAAAATCTAACGTCAGTGGTAACATTAGCCCTATATGAGCCTCTCTGAGTCCTTTGACACCAAATGCTATGAAATCAACGTCCCCTTTCTTTTTCAGATTCAACTCTCTAGTAGGCATATTAATCATTCTTTCCTCTTTTCCCTCTTTTTATGCACTCCCTGAAAGTGGAGGCTCGAGCTCTTGCCTCCAATACGCTACAATCGCTTCTAAGTAATTTTACAAAAATTAAACCATGTTCTGCACAAACTGAATATGCGTTAAACCTATCATTTGTAAAATTTCAAAAAGCGATAGCTCTATCATAATCAAATCATTCACTTATTATTCTTTCAGTCTTTATATCTCATGTTCGTGAAAATAATTTCATCATTCCAGGAACTCTGCCCTTGGTATGTGCACCCTATGTTCAAACATGTCCAACATCCTTGCCCCACTGATCCTTCTTCTTTCCGATGTGTGGATTCCATTTCCACTGGTGATATTTGGCGCCTTTGCTATCGTTGGGGCAGCACTTGCCTACTTCCTTCCAGAAACCAGAGGCAAGAAAATACCAGAGACGATGGAAGAGGGAGAAAACATAGGATGGTAAGAGCTCGGGTAGCGGTATTCTCTTTTATTTGAAATTCTTCGAAAAACCATCGCATATAAAAGGCTACATGTGTATCGGGCATTATGAAATGGCAGGATTGTTGAGAAGTATTACTTGAATCATAGTAAAAATGAGATGATATTCTAAAAAAAACCACCCTAACCTGTTTACACAATTAACATGGTTAACTTTCTGCTGAATGCACTCGGTAGCGTCTCGAATTTTATTTGCTCCGTTGTAAAACAATGGAACATCGTCAAATCTTACACACATGCATGTAGCATCACCTCTTGAACTTTTTGAATCACTTTAGTAAACGATTTTGTATGAGAAATTATCATACTTTTTTATACAATGCTAATAAAAAGGCCTTTCTATCGTGTCTATTAATGAATAACTACAGGAAAGCTGCACCAAGAAGGAAAGGTCCCAGCGTGGATGATTCGAAGTATTCTGATTACAACTATCATAGAGCAGAAGAGATGGGAGAACCAGTGTAAGATAATGACCAAGGATCAAACCACCATTTTGAATTACTGTGCTTCCCAGTTATCCCGCAACACCCAACGCAGGATAAGCCCAAGGATTGGTCTAACATTCAACTTCATGAAGTTGAGACCGAAAGGGAGTTCTGATGCTGGAACAATGAACTTTGCGTTTGAGCGTTGACAGCGCCGGATCATAATAACTATATGACCGATGAATTACAGCATTATGTCAAAAACACAAATAAGTTTGAACGCACTTGCATTTTGCTATATATTCATGTTAGTAGGCTTATGTAAATGATTTTCGAACCAATATTCTTTTAACTCTGTTTTCAAAGATTGCCAAATCTAAATTTAGAGAATACAGATAAACATGTGTAGGGGGATGCAGGCGGATGACCCCCCCCCCCCCCTCAGACCAGTGTAACAAAATGAGAGATAAGCGGGAAGAAAAAGAACATGGATGAAAACCATGGATCTATGATAGGTCCATAATGAAAACTAAGAAAGAAGGAAGGAATTTATACTGTTTTGGCTAGGGGCAAATAAAGTTGATAAGTTTTGTTTCACAGAATATGTCGAAAACATAAACGCAATTATGACTTGAAACAAGACAAATCAAATTCATGGGTTATCTGTTTGTTGCAACGACAACAAACCTAGTGAAAAATGTCCTTCTTCCAATAAATAACGCGCGACACTAAGAAATAAGAACATCTACCCGAAGTTCTCAATAATATAGGAGGAAAAATAATTTTAGAAAATGTTGGTGAAGGTTTGAGGAAAATCCATCAAAGATTAAAAAGGTTATTACAATCATTATCATAACTTTATTCGTTTTTATTTTTGACGTCATGATTGAGCAGCTTCCCATATATCGCGAATAAAATATATGAATTATAATCTTCTCCAAAGAATGAAAATGGGTTTTACTGTATCTTTAATATATTAACAGAACAAAAATACAGCCGCTCCTGAAAGAAAAAATAAACTTTTAGTCATCGTGAACCATTAAAAAAATGAAATTCATGCTTTTTATACACACTAAGAAATAAAGGTTCAAAATTGAACCCCCGATTTGGGGTTCAAAAATTGAACCCTGCGGTTGGGGTTATTTTTGCACCCTGCGGGTTCAAAACTGCACCCTGAATTTTAAATTGAACCCCTAGGGGTGCAGTTTTGAACCCGCAGCGTGCAAAAATGAACCCCAACCGCAGGGTTCAATTTTTGAACCGATAGGGTGCTGATTTTGCATCAACCCTTCGGGGTTTTGAACCTTTATTTCTTAGTGTGTATTACATAACGTCTGGGGCAGCTAGCTGCTCGTACATGACGTCACAAATCAAAAACTTCAAATTCTAATAACATTTATTTAGGGAACTTTTAAAGCCTTAACCACGACAATTTCACTTTGCTCCAGATTCTGATAATGGTTGAGCAGTTAATGTTGTGGAGTGTTATGGATTATTTCTAAGTTACGTACACCTAGACTTATACACAATAAGAAATAAAGGTTCAAAGTTGAACCCCGAAAGGTTGATGCAAAATCAGCACCCTATGGGTTCAAAAATTGAACCCCTGATTTGGGGTTAAAAATTGAACCCTGCGGTTGGGGTACATTTTTGCACCCTGCGGGTTCAAAACTGCACCCCTAAATTTAAATTGAACCCCTAGGGGTGCAGTTTGGAACCGGCAGGGTGCAAAAATGAACCCTAACCGCAGGGTTCAATTTTTGAACCCATAGGGTGCTGATTTTGCATCAACCTTTCGGGGTTCAAATTTGAACCTTTATTTCTTAGTGTGTACTTTTAACATTAAATGAGGGGGGTCTTGAGAACTGACGACTGAAATGAAGGGGCTTAGGAACGGGGCCAATGAAAAAGGTGAAAATGATGTGAGTAGGAACGGCTTGCAAGGCGTTGAAAAGGGGGTCTTGAGGGCCGCACATACCCTTACTGCCATTATGGGCGAGTGCTCCCCCCCCCCCCCCGGTATTAACCATAGCCCGAGGTTATGCAATCTAACTTGTAGTTTCATTTCTGAATATGGTGACCGATTGACATACATAGCTTACTTCCACACAACATTTCATGCATGGAACAAGAAATTAATTCACTGAGTATGGACAATAATTGATTGCAAATGAGTTTACATCTACTGTAGATAGATTTCAAACTTTTAGTTAGATCAGATTTCCTCTAAAATGGAAAGAAACTAGTGTTTAAGATTTACAGTCTAACATAAACATAAATCATATCAAGATATTAATTGATTGGAGATATTGTGTCATTATTTGGGTTCATCAAATCCAGATTTTATTTAATGGCAAGCCGGCCTGGAACCCATTCAAAATACTTGGCATGGCGGCAAAACCACAACGCTACAAAACACACCGTAGGGAGATATTTACGTTTATGTTAGACTGTAAATCTTAAACACAATGCAGTTTCACAGACCAAAGATTATGGGAAAGGGGGTACAAAGAATCGGTGGCAATCTTTCTAATACTCGAAAAAAATACCGTAGATCATAAAAAAAATAGATGAAATTTTGTAAATGTATGAACTCGTGCGGCAATATCAACTAAGATAATACTACTCACTGGAGTTTCCGAAGGACCATTGATATCATGCGAAAAGAAAAGGGACAGTATGAATAAATTAAATGATGTAATGAGGCGACATGAATAAACATTTTTGTAATATACCTCATATCGCTATCGTTTAGTGTAATAGCAAAGATAATTACCTCAACTTAGATTACAAACTATGTCTGATGCACAGAGACTGCATGGGGCTCCGAACAAAAAACACGACGGGGTCAATTGCAAACGCTGTAATATCTGCAGGGTCGGGACGTAAGCATAAATACTTAGGGAAAAACGTTTGGTAAACACACGAATCTTACAAATCTAAGCCAGCAGATTAGTATTCATATTGTGAACTAGATTCAAATCGTTGTTGTTATTGTGGAGGGGTTGTTATTTTATTTTTCACTTTTTAAGGCACAATTTTTTTCCGCTTTTACGTTCTTTGCTGTAGAACGGCCGGCGACTAGAATGTACTAAATGCATGACGTGACGTCACACGGAATGAGCCATTTACGATTATTTGTTTCTAGGCTCAGGGAAAGGGCTTTTCGATTTTTGTGACTTGACATGTGGTTGAATTAATAGGTTGAAAGTGATATACATGTAGGCTTTGTTTAGATACAAAATTTATGGAAATTTGTTTCCTTTTTACCTCACCTTCAAGATATAGTTGATGAAAAAAAATCCTACGCTATACTCCTTTTGTCTACCATTAATTATCATTATTTTCGTTGAGTGAATGATTGATGATATCCTTGTTCTGTATTTAACATTATACAGTGAATTCAATTTTTCTGATTATTTTAATAAATCCATACTGATGTAAGTGCCTTATTTCGTAGTCAAATAGATGAGAAACTGCATGTTGTTTGAATAATATCAATGTCGCTTATTCATATTAAATGCTGCGAGAATTTCTATACACGTTTTCTGAAACTATATTTGTTAATTTGCTATTATTTATATCATAATCTATATCAAAAGTATATTTTAATAGCAGGAGTAGTAGTCAGTAGGGTAATGGGACAGACAAATTGAGGGAAAGTACAATATAAAAGTATGTTCAAAGTAATGAGTGAGTGAGTGGGTAAGTGGGTGAGTGGTGCCCTAAATGAGATGACTGTTATAAACATTAAGATACCCACTTGATACAATGGCAAATAAGTTCGCACTTAAATTGCTATCATTTCGTTTTACAGGATACAACCATACCCCGAGTGAATGAGTGAGCAAATGAGATGGTTAGTGAGATAGTGCGTGAGTGAGTGTGGGAGAGTGAGAGTGTGAGATGGTTAGTGATTTAGTGTGAGTGAGTGGTGCGCGAAAAAAGATAACAGATCGCACTTTAATCTTTATAATTTTGTTTTAGAGGATAATCATACCCTGAATAAGTTAGTGAGCGAATGCATGAGTGAGTGTGAGGGAGAGAGAGTGTGTGGGTGAGTTAGTGAGTGAGTAGTGCCACAATGAGATGACAGTTGCAATAAAAACTTAAAGATATCCTCTTACCGCACTGTACAAATAAGTTCGCACTTCCATCGTCATCATTTCAAACTCCCAAACATTATCAATTTGACTTCATTTCTTTTTCACGATTTCATCAAATAAATGTTATTTTTTGTTTTCAAACAACTAAAGACTGAACAAGTGTTATATTGTCCTGGCACTTTAAATTAAAAGAACACTTAAATCATCTTGATCAAACATCGTAAAGTAGGCCATATTTTCTACAAATACTGTCTTCACTAAACAGATCAAGTACGGATATCCGGAATGAAAAAAAGGGTTCTCTTTTGGTCGAGATTCATATCATAGTCATAGTCGCATGCTTCAATGATTCAAGAACTTAAATGGAACAACACCACTCTTATGTAAATGCAGAAATTTTATTTTTTAAGATAAAGTCTTCTTAAGTTAACAATTATATTAAATTAAAAATCATGAATTATTTACATAGTTGATAAGTCTGTCTCTACTTATTTCGCGTATCTAGGGCAAGTGAATTCTTACAAATTATAAACCGTACTCATCATGTTCGCTAAAAACACTGTTGAAATGCTTAAAATATTTCATTATTAATCAATCGTCCTTACAGAGCTTACAACCTTCGGATTTATTTGTTTTTTTTTTTCATTGTTAAGGTCGAGGTGTAATGAAGTTAAACTCACTAAACGGATCAAGTACGGATATCCGGAATGAAAAAAAAGGTTCTCTTTTGATCGAGATTCACAAGGAGCGCCATCCGGTGGGCCATATGCTAAAGGGCGGTTAACCAAAGACTTACCTGGGCTTTTTTTGCGAGCATAAATTCCTGAGGTGTGTTTTATGCCCACTTACCCCTAGGATCTCGGCAACAGATCACGAAATTGCAACGGAAATTTGCATAAAGGTAGAGAATGACATTATCTACGCGTTTGCATATTAAGTAAATTGCACAAAATACTATATCTTATTTCATATTAATTGATTATGCTAACTTATTCATAAAACCATACTTTTAGCTCTAAATTAATAAACAAAGGTCCTACAACGCTAATTTGGGGTGCAATATTCTGTAAAGCAGTCTTTACTATTCTAAATGGAAAATCTTTTGCTATTTTTTTCTTTTGTATTTTTTTTGGGGGGATGGTTATTTTTATTTTTTCGACAAAAGTTATCTTTGACATTATTCTGGCCATAAATAGCATCAAATTAAATGATTGATTTCAATGAAAGTAGAAATAATCATATATTTATGAATTTTAGCTGTAAACACATTTTGTATTAACTTTTTACATGTAATCACGCTTTGATCAATTTTTGGTCTGACATGCACTTCCATAATATTGCGCAGTTTTTAAACTGCATACTCGGGCGTCGCAAATTTGGTCTTAAAAGTTGTGCGAAACTTGCAGGTAAAAAGTCAGCAAAACGGCGCAGTCAAAAATATTTCGCATGGCGGATTCATTGCGAAAAATATCGAGGGGACCACCCCCCCCCCCCCTTGATAGATTAGGGTTAAGCAAACAGTCTTAACCTTGAATGAGAGGAGATACATCGAGCTCAAGTATCGGCGAAGCCAAAATAGATATAAGGTAATCCTCCTTACTCTTTGTCGAGCATTCAAACATTAGTAATTTACTTTGATATGCAATATTTTTTCATTGCTCGTGATTATTATTCGTATATATAATTCGTAGGCCGATGTAATGTATAATTCAATTAACATTATTCCTTGTACGGGTGTATAGTTATGTGAATTCTTACAGTATTCAGTGGTTAACCTTTTGCCCAGTGTTATGTTCGCTTCCCCTGCATTATTCTATACATCTCTTTGAACAATTTTCATTTCATTTATTATTCATCAAGGAAAAAAAAGTATAGTGTAATGTGGAAGAACAATCATAAAGGTTCGTCTCCATGATTACTACCACGGGCAATGTTAACGTCACCCGTTCTCATTCTGTGAGTTTGGCAATGTCGAGGTTGTGTGTAAATAACTTTTGACGAATCCTTAGTTGTGACCGAGACCTCGACACAGCGTTATAACAAATGCGTACAAGCAACTCATCGATACAGTGTCCGCATAATCTTTGAAGGAACAAAACCTGGTTGGGTTTGAACTGCAAGGTTTACACTGAAACAAGCGACGATGAAGCAAGAGGGAAGGAAGTTTGATGATGTGCTTGTTGAACTTGGAGAATTTGGTCGGTATCAGATATGGATCTACAACTTATTGTGTCTCTTTGAATTCATTGCACCGTGGCAGATCCTGGTTTATGTGTTTCTTTCTGGAGAGGCGGATCACTGGTGTGAGGTTTGTATATTTATAGGCCTAGTTGAATATGAAAAAATGATAATGGTCGTAGTCGTAATCTAGTCGTAATGTCGTCATATAGCAATCGTACGACAGGCCACGATTTGAAACCAATTTGGCCTATACTCTAGAATAAAGCCTTGTAGTAATAAACAAATTATTGTTATATTAGTTCTTACACATGAATTTGAATCGAAAGATGTTTTTCATGCACATTTTTCCAAAAATTAGCAAAATGCAATTTGTTCTAAAATCGGATCGTGGACCAGTCGTCATGAAGGGCAGAGACCTTTTTACATGTTATTCACATAACATGTCTGTCATTAATTATCCCTTTGTCTGTGGAAAATATCATAATCAGATCTACATGCATTATAAAGTAATAGAAAAGAGACAGAGGTAATGCATTGTAGTTCCAACAAAGTTTATTTCCAAGTATCCCGTAAATTCGTTTCGTTTCAAGATATCAGACTGGGATCTTGTCGATTGTGAAAGCTATGGATTCAACACATCAAGAGAATGTGCTCTTGCAAAGAGAGAGGTTGGCATCACATGGAACTACACTGATGATACTAAAACAAAGGTTTATTCATCTTGTAGACGATATAATACCAGTGGAGTTGATTTTAGCCCAGAGCTCAGTCTTTATGGATCCGATGAATTCTCCTGCGATGCTGGTTGGTATCATGACACCCAAGGAGCTGAAAGGACCGTGGAGCAGGACGTAAGTATAGTAGCGAAAATAAAATGAAAATGCTCATTGAATTCAAAACTTTAGAAATAGTGTCTGGTGTCTATAATTTCTTGCTCCTCGCGGAGTATTTGGTTAACCTCGTCAGGGGAGGGCTTTGGCGGTAAAAAATTGTGAAAGCGTAGTGGTGTAGCGGTTCTGACTCTCACCTTGCAATCAGAGGGTCGTGTGTTTGAATCCAACCACGGCCTAGCGTCCTTTGGCAAGGCGTTAATCCACACTTTGCCACTGTCAACCTACCCCGTAGGATGCGAAATGCTATGTAGTATGTATAGCAATTGAGTCTTGGAACTCTTGTTGGAATGCTCCCCAGGGAGTGGAGAAAGTGCATACATTGTGTGCGGGCATGTCAGGATCCAATGACCGGGGTAATGATAATTGCAAAGTGCGTGGAAACAAAGTGTAAGAAGCGCTTACAACTTAAGGCATATCCACATGCTTTATGTACTTGCTGTACACTTTCGGGGACATAATAACCTAGGTGATGGGCTGGTGACGTAATCCGCCTATGATAAAATGTCATTAACTTTCATGCGAGGGTGCGTAGCAATCGGGTAAGATAATATGCCACTTTCGACTATGAAAATTGTCATCTTATAGTGCATTATACTACCGGGTATAGCAGAAATGGGAGTTAATGTCACCTTCCCAAATAGGCGTGAGACATTTCATGCGAGGGAGCATAGCGACCGAATAAGATATTTGCCACTTTTAGCTGTAAAAATTGTCATGTTAAACCTATAATAGAGTATAGAATTTGGTAGAGGGGAGACTCTGATATCGACCGCCAAAAAACATGTCAGTGATATTTAAAATGGGTCGCCATGTTCAAATGCGAAACTTGGAATGTAAACAATATTATTGATAATCGGTAACAGTACAGATGGACTGATCCGGCTGATCTTTTTGTTTGTCATTAAATATCGCTTTGCCTTTAAAAGAAGTTTATCCAACTCTTTATACCTTTAGTGTGAGTGTAAGTAAAGTACATATTAACAGCATGTACATGTAATTCAATTTTGTAACCTTCTCTTATAGTTTAATTTAGTTTGCGGATCTGGTTATCAGTCTTCACTCACTCAGTCCATGTTCTTTGCTGGTACTGCGGCCGGATCTTTTACCTGTGGAATGTTTTCTGACCGGTATGTAAGAAGAAAAATCGTTTACTCAAAACTTTGCTTGGAGAAATGCTTATTTTCTGGCCCGTATTACTTCATCATCAACCCTATTCACAATTGAATACACATAACATTGCCCTTGAACGAGATAAACATTTCCTAAAGCTGAATACCTTTCATACATCTTGAGTATAGAGGATGTAGTACTTATTCCAAAATTACCCATTTGTATGAAGTAGAGATTTTATGAGAACTTCATGACTCGCATATCACAAAATCATGCACATAGCCTTCCACTGTAAGGCAATGACATTCCATCTCCAAACTGGATGGACAAGGCGTTCATAAGATTTTTAAAGTCATTCCGATATCTGTATTTTAGCTTTCTTTTGTTCAATCAAGTACAATCGAAATTGCAGAAATGTTTTGAATGTTGGAATTAGGAAGATATTGTGTGCAAGTTTAAAAAATGCTCACATTGATATGTATAGCATTGAAGGTCATTATTTTTTTTATACTTGTATCAATGTAATTCAACGCTATTCTTACATGTTATGCTTTATGCTGTATTTATGGGGACTTATTTTCTCAAAAGTTAGTATTGGTGCATTTAAATATTTTTGTTCCGGAGAGGAAAAAGTAGATGAAGTGGTTGGGGTTTGATAATTCAGTCTTTTCTCTACAAGATATTAAAATGGGAATATCTTGGTAATTCCAATATGACAACTTATCATAATTGGCATGACTGGCAAGGACCATTTACAAGATTTGAAACAAACAATCGTTGTAAAACATTGAAACTATTTCTATTCAAAAGATCAAGTCCACTAGAAAACACCATATCGCTGGATATTTGATTTAAAATAAAAACGTTTAAATGTACAATAAAAATGTCATGACTTTGTTTTGATCTATTTCAAAACATTTTCAGGTACATCATCGGTAATAAGACACTGCTACAGTCGATGATGTAACACACTTAATATCTAGTTCCATTTTATGACATGAAATTTCATATGGTGCATAGATTTAAAACAATAAGCACAATGACAGACACCAATATTTGGTTCGGTAAGAACTCTAAAAACAGGAACTTCGAGGGGCTTCGTCCTGCCTACAACCTTGATTACTTTGAAAACCATGGAGTTATTATGTCAACCTAAATCAGATTGTCCTATGGTATATAAGGTGTGCTGATGGTATAATGTGTTTTAGGTCTGGTACGTGATACTGTTAGAAAATTTATCCTTAAAATAAACGAAGTTCCTGCAGCAGAGTCTCGAGAACACCTGTAATCTTACCAGATTGCGTAATCTTACAGGAATTTGGTATTTGGTGTATGGAACCTTACAAATTTCCTTTAATAAAACACCCTTTTTCCTTTTTTTAAACAGAACTGTTCTGTTAAGTTGCAGAATAATTCCTGTTTTATGAATTTACAGAATGATTCTGTTATTGCTTCATGCAAAATCTTCTTTCTTTTTTCTGTAAAATCAGGGTTTTTTCACAGTGTAAGTGATAATGTATAAACGAAAATGACAACAATGGTGTTGAACTTCAAGAACACTCAGAAAATCGTAATTCATTTTCGTAGGAATTCCAGGTCAGGCAAAAACAACGTTTTAGATGTAAATTGAAAAAAAAAGGTGTGCATCAAGTGTCGAGTAATGTCTTGGTAAAAATTTTGGATAATGAGCTTTAAAAAAAAGTGTAAGCGTTATGTTCTTCTGGAGAAAACTACACTCATTTCATGTCAGGAAGCCTGATGTATTGGGCTTGTGACATCACATCAGGTTATCGCGTCGGAAAGGGAAATGTCGTATACCGGACTTCTCGAGAAAAGGGTCCCCTAAATTGGGTCCAGTATACCCGACCATTCGACACTGTCTTGTGCTACGATTTTTTTTTCAAAACATCGGGTAAACTGGACTCGACCTTTCGGGAATTTAGGTTGCTCTTTTTCGACTGGTCGGGTAAACTGGACCCGACGCTTCAGGAATTGAGGGGGCCCTTTTCTCGACATGATAGTCGGGTTTGGCAATTGCTCGACCTGACGCGATAACCCGATGTGATGGCACAAGCCGATGTAAAGTATGCTACTGTACTATACTATATGACATTTTTACCAATAGTTGTATGATCCGTATTAACTGTGCATGCTCTTTCTATCATGATTCCCATTTTCAGTTTGCCAATATATTTCTTCGTGCAATATTAACAAATAAGTAATTGTAATCAATTGTCTCACTATGTGAATTCTGTATTTCTGAAAGTCAGTCTGTGTACAAATTGCTATAATGGCTATGCTAAGAATGGAAATGAATCAATTAAATACATTTATGGTGATTTTGCACATAAGTTTTTTTTTGTCTATTTAAGTCTAAACTGGACAATCTCTATCCTCGAAAGTTCTTCTTTCCTTGTCATTTTCTCTCAAGATTTGGTCGTCACCGAACCCTATTCATCTGCATGTGGGTTATCATATTTTCAGGAACAGCTCTCGCTTTCTCAGTCAACATTTGGATGTTCATGGTCCTTAGAATGATAACAGGGGCATTTACGATTGGAATGCTGCAATCAGCCTTTATACTTGGTAAAGTATTCAACCCTGGGCAGTGCATTCGTTGTTTTAGTACAAGCAGCAGTATAGTAGAAGTAGTAGTAGCAGTATTAGTCGCCATGGTAGTACTTGTAGTAGTATAGACGTATAGCAGCAGCACAAGCATCAGAAGTAGTAGTAGTAGTAGTAGTAGTAGTAGTAGTAGTAGTAGTAGTAGTAGTAGTAGTACAAGTAGCAGTAGTGTGGTAGTAGAATAGTAGCAGTAGAAGTATTAATAAAAATAGTGATAGTAAAGTTAACATTCATAGGAACAACACTGACGCCAGCAGAACACATACCGACTGATATACCGTGGTTTAACATATCCATACGAAATTAAGTGTACGAATGTTAAACATTTTTAAGGATGCATGTAAGTAAGCAGGTGCCATACTCCCTATGGAGGAAGGAGTCCGATGGGTATTGGTGGATCATGGCTACCGGGGGTGCAAGGGAACGGCGCCCCTCTCTATTTTGAGAATCCACATTCGAACGTGTACATGTATATTCATTTCATCATCATCATCATTTCATTTATTTCACCTTCATGTGTAAAAACAATAAAACATATATTTACAAATCAAAATGTACAATTAAATTAGGAATTGATACATAAGGTGTGGACCCCTTAAGAAGCAAATAGCTTATCACCAGGGGCCCATAACAAGCATAAGATATGGAAAAACATAAAACAGGAAAGAAATGGTATGTACAACTTAAGCAATAAATGTTACATCTACAGTGTGAGACAGGACATTTAAACAAACAACAAAAAGTTAAAGAAAACATTAAAACTTAATTTATTTTGAAATTTCAAGGATGCACCTATAATAAAGTAAATTGTTTATATTTACATATATATATTGGCATATGTAAATCTGAAATTTTTGTCTGCACCCCCTCTATTTCAAAATCATAGGTCCGCCATTGCTGAAGGGCAAGTTCGCCACTTTCATAGGTTACTTGAGACTTTTTATCTAAATTCTTTGTCTCCCTTTTTCAGCAACCGAACTGACAGGTCCTTCCAAGCGAGCCATTGCTGGTAACGTTATATGGGTTCACTTTGCAGTAGGCTACATGACATTGTCCCTCATTGCGTTTTACGTCAGGGATTGGCGCCATCTGCAGCTGATTGTTTCTTTAGTACCTGCAGTTCTTTTAATCATAAGTGTGTAAGAAACGCCTCCTATACTGGTGTTTTAAGTTTTTCTTAATTTCAAATGAGTGGACCAATAATATTGACCTTTTCTTTTTTTCATATATGAATTATGAAATATTTCTATGTAATACATGTTTTCCTATTCGGTGAATATGAAATCTCCATTTGTTGTTAAAACGTATGATAATTATCACCAAACTATAAAATGAAATATGTCGTATTACACACAATTCAGTATGATTGGTTTTATTGCATTTTGTATAACACTTGACGTTGTTTTTTATGTTTAATATTACGAATTTTATATCAGATCACTGTATTTACTATGGTAGGTTATATTGACAATTTGGAGCCAATAAACATCCATTCTAGAAGGCGAATGGACGTTTCTCGCACTTGTATAATTGCCACGCGCAATCTCCGGCCGAAAATCCAAATTTCTAATGTATTGGGAGACCTTATAAATTGTCCTTGTTTGCTGAAACTGTTGTTCAGTTTAATTTGTTTAATGTACTTATACTGTATTAATATCAGGTGTCCATCTGTTCATATTCAAAACTTTTTTAACATATATTTGAAAATCCCTATTAATGAAGGATCGCTCCAGAATCTCCACGTTGGTTGTTGTCAAAGGGTCGTCTTGAGGAAGCAACTAAGGTCATGAGAAAATTAGGAAAGGTCAATGGAGTCAAAGTCAAAGAGACATTCAATTTGGATGATGTGGAAGTTGACAAAGTAAGTCGAGGGATGACCCTCTCTTATTCTCTCTATCTCTCCCTCAAATCCCCCCTCAGAGACTTTCAGTGATCTCTACACTGTTAGAAAATTTATCCTTAAAATAAACGAAGTTCCTGCAGCAGACTCTCGGGAACACCTGTAATCTTACCAGATTGCTTAATCTTACAGGAAACTGGTATTTGGTGTATGGAACCTTACAAATTCCTTTAATAAAACACCTTTTTCTCTCTTTTTTTAACAGACCTGTTCTGTTAAATTGCAGAAAATTCCTGTTTTATGAATTTACAAAATTATTCTGTTATTGCTTTCTGCAAAATCTCATTTTTTCTGTGAAATCAGTTTTTTTTTCAAACAATGTATGAAGTTCGGTTAAGTTGATTGGGCAAGGTCTATGACACCCAGACTTGATGATACCGAGTATATTTTAAAGCTAGATGACCCCAGAGGAATTTAATTCATTTATTGAATGAACCGTCATGGCACTATCAAATTTACATCGACAGTTTTTTTTTTCTCTCTCTCTATTTTATTTCTTATTACATTTTCTTTCCTCCGTTGGTGCCACTCTTAAAATCATGGGCGGTCTACCCCATGCCCACGTCGCACCGACCCTGAGATCGTCGTTTCTTTAACGCATCCTATATCGACACTAATGAAAGTCAGGTGCTTAGTTGTTTTTTAGCCTACTGTTTTGACAAACCAGAAATTTTAACCACTTTAATCCAGTATGATAACCATGTCTTCATCATTTTTTTGCATAGAAAGTGGAGGGAAGAGGAAACCAGGGCGTGACTGAACTGCTTCGCAGACCTCGTTTACGGCTCTACACTATAAACCTCATGTTTCAACTGTAAGTATTCAGTTTCTAGTTTCATATTAAAACAATTGCAAAAGTGCACTAAACGCTACAAGCCAACAAGGGCATGTATCTAGGAGAGATTGATATGAGATATTAGTTTTGCCGTAATTATGCCATACTATTTCAAATGTCCTTTTTTTTCGTTTTCCTATGTGGAATATAAAGCAAGTCATTTTTTTCAGCGATAATAATGTTATCGCCATCTTTCCGCACGTTTTGATTGGGAGAGATGGCTATATGCACGTCGCCTCGAAAATAATGGTTGTCACATCACCTTCCCCACGACTTTTATTTGCTTAATAACTTCTACATTCTACTATTTTCTGTGACCCTCCCCCCCCCAGATGTGTGAACACGGTAGTGTACTACGGAATATCGTTGAGCACCGATCAACTTGGAGTCAACAAATACATAGCTTTCGCTATCGCGGGTGCTGTTGAGATCCCTGCTTGCTTTTGCCTTGTCTATCCCATTGAAAGGTGGGGTAGAAGGCCAGTTTATATGTTCTTCATGATCCTTTGCGGAGTCGCGATATTGGCAACTATTTTCATTCGTAAGTTTGTCACCCTTCATATTTCAGAACATGATAAAAGATGATATCATCTGCATGATTATTCATGCAGATATCTAAATAGGTATCAGCCAATCATGTATTATATGTATAGACTCGATGCCCGGATGGTCCATTATAATCGTCACTTTTTATTGTGAGTAGAATAGGGCCCATTACAAAACCCCGCGGCACGCCACATATGGAAATAGAAAGAAGTCATATGTTGAATATAGACTTTGTTTACAACATTCAAAACAATGTTTCTTTAAAGCATTGGTTGCGATCTGACGACTTTCGTATCTTATTTGTTGAAAGTCAACAATAATTATGAATTCATGAAGGTAAGTAATGAAGTAATTAATCATTCTGTTTACTTTACAGCGTATGGCATTGGACGGGCCGCCGTGGCGATGATTGGCAAGTTTGCCATTACGTCTTCCTTCTGCGTAGTCTACCTTCATGCATGTGAGATTATTCCTACTCCTGTCAGGTAATTCTTCATAAGATATCCCCCCCCCCCCAATATAAAAAAAAATCCCTCTCGTGGTCCAAAAACATGAATAGGTCAGATGGGTGCAGCTCCCATTTTATTTACATTATTTCTATTATTTTTTAACCTATTTTAGGTCGTCTTTGACTAGAACACAGAAATTAAATAGTAGAATTAGAATAAGCAAACTGTAAAATATAAAGGGTATATTACTGTCTAGGGCATATTAATCACTCCGGAAAGATTCTTTTTAAAGGGGTAATCCGGGCTGAAAATATTTATATCTAAATAAATAGAGGTAAATTCACAAAACGAAATGCTGAAAATATCATCAAAATCTGATAACAAAATAGCGAAGTTATTGAATTTTAAAGTTTAGCACTAAATTGTGGGAAAAAATAAAATAATGCAGGTCTTCATTAGGTGGGCTAATGATATCACATTCCCTCTTTCCTATTTCTAATGTTTTTCTCATACATGTGTGAGAGATATGTCTCCCTTATCATGAAATAAGCAATGAATATCTATTTGCTTGAAGGAAAAAAAATGAATAAACCTAATTTCATATAATAAAATAAAAATAGAACGAGTGGAAATATGACATCTCATCGGTTTTCTTATTAAATATGCATAAAGACATGCCTAGAACTATTTCACCAGAATAATGACAATCTTTTATAAAATGTATTCACTGTGTTATTCCTTGTCAAATTTGGGTCAAATTTTCAGTGTTTGTCTGATTTTCTTTAGCTGTTCAAATCATATTCTTTTCAGCCTGGAATATCCCTTTTAATCTCGTTTTAACTATATAGTTTTGGGGGAAACATATTTCCTTAATCTTATAAAGCTCGGGCTATTTTATAGCTCGGGTGATTTACTCAGATCTCGGCTGATTAATTTATCACGAAAATGTGGAGGAGTTAAATACCCCCCCCCCCTCCTCGCCCCATTGCTTTATAGGGTATAGCTCTACCCAAGTGCAGTGGCGTATATTAGGCAAATCGGCGCCCGGTCCAGCAAGCGCTGAAATTGCGCTCCTTCCAACATCTAACATCAGGGGCAAGCCCTAAAATCAAGCACATCATTGTTTATTTATCAGATCCAACTTTCTTGGAGGGGAATGTAGGCCTATTTATTCTTTCTTTGGTTCTTTTTCTTTCCCTTTGTTTTTTTTGCTTGTTTTTTTGTCTTCGCAGACCCACGTTTTTTGTGCTATTTTTTGCGCAAAGTGAGAGTGTGCGCCTGTAGCAATTATTGTCCTTTGGCACATATGGAACTGTTCTACAAGGATGAAACCACACTCACTTTGTAAATGTTAAAAAGCAATAGCTCTGTTACTATCGGGGTACTATCGCAATATATAGTTTTCTTTTTATTCCATGTTCTTGTAATAATTACATTCCAGGAATTCTGCCCTTGGTATGTGCAGCCTCTGTTCAAACATGTCCAACATCTTCGCCCCTCCGATCCTACTCTTATCCGCCGTGTGGACTCCATTTCCGCTGGTGATATTTGGCTCCTTCGCTATCGCTGGAGCAGCACTTGCCTACTTTCTTCCAGAAACCAGAGGCAAGAAAATACCAGAGACGATGGAAGAGGGGGAAAACATAGGATGGTAAGAGCTTATAAGCTGTCGATATTCTGTCTTGTATGCAAGGTTTTGAATGATCTTCAATTATGATTGACGGTTGATCTTGATGGACTCGATCCCGGATTTTGACTAAATGTTTATGTTATTATGAATTAACGGCACGATTGTCCTGATTGTCTAGGGTTCTCATTTGAATCATGTTATTATGACCAAAATGTAACTCAGCCCTAATCTGTCTTAATCATTACATTACCTTTCCACTGAATGCACTTGGCAGCGCCTTAATTGGATATTATTGTGTTGCGTTTTAAAAACTCAGGGATATTGTCGAAATATTCTTCATGTATCTTGAACATGTTGATACACTCCGCATTTGGCATGTCATTTTCATGACAAATTACAATTACTTATAAAAATGCCTTTATATCATAAATAACTACAGGAAAGCTGCACCAAGGAGGAAAAGTCAGGGCGTGAATGATTCCAAATACTCCGACTACAACTACCACAAAGCAGAAGAGAAGGGAGATCCGGTGTAAGATAATGTAAAGACGAGGGACCAAGCCACCATTGAGTTATCATGCTTACCAGTTCTGTAGATACCCATCCAACCCAGGCCGGACTGGTCCATGGACTAGTCTAAATTATACTTTTAGCTTTGTATGTATTATTTTGGTGAAGCAAAATGAGTGTATTAACATAGATCGCAGGAATGTTTGCAATACAAAGATTGCATTGCATTCTACGTCAGGATTGACGTCTTCTGCAGCTAATTGTTTCTTAAGAGCCTGCAGTTCTTTTAATCATTTATGTGTATAAAGAAATTCATCCGTCTATACTAGTGTTTTACGTTGTTCTTAATTTCAAATGAATGGACCAATGATATTGACGTTTTCTCTTTTTTAAAATGAATTCTGAAATACTTCAATTTCCTCCTATGTAACACATGGTTTCACTCTTTGGTGAATATGAAATCTCCATTTATTGTTAAAATGCATAACAATTTCACCAAGAGCTTATGTAATTATTACCAAATCATACAAAATGAAATATTTCGTATTACATACAATTCAATACAAAATAAATAGTGTGTGATTGGTTTCATTTGCAATTGTATAACACTATAGTTCATAATTGTACATATTTTGTAAAGAAAATGTGCTAAACGATCAAAATGTAATAATTTAATCAATGTAATTATTTATCCCATTTTCAGTGTGTGCAAATCATTTTTCTTTCATATTGTAGCACATTTGTATTATTCATATGTTAATAAAGGCTTATACTGATAATTGATCAATATTCTTGTTTAAAAAATCCCTTTTCAGACTGAATTTCAACTGATTCATTGTTTGATCGAAAATCAGAAAATGGAGATTAACTGGTGTGGAAAGGTGACATATCTCCCATCCCCTAGATCCGAGAGCAAAATGTAAAACACGAACGAAAAAAGAAAAAGCTGGCAGAACTAATGAAAAAGTCTTATTATTGAAAAATAATCAATGTTTTCTCCAATGTCACAGACCTCCGTCTGAATTGCTAATTTTTACCTTTTGTTACCAAATGTTATTGTCCAGAAACCCCTATTTCCAACCACGAATGTTTAACACTTTTCTGCGGAAAGAGGCTACTCCCCTTCCACACTTTTCCTTGATTGGTTGTTTTCTCTTTTCTATATTGGTCGACTGGAGATTTTTTTTATTACGTTTTGAGTATAGTCTAAAGTGTGAGGGTGTGTGTGTGTGTGTGTATATATATGTATATATATATAAATAGTATATTTTGTATACTGTTAGTGTCAAATTTATATGTGAATCTTTTTACGGTGTGCAAACATTTATAATTCAGCCATTGACTGCCAAGAATGTTTTGTTGCCTAATAAAGACCAATATTATTTGAATCCTAGCCTTGACCCCGTTGGTGTTATTATTGCTATTGTGTGTATATAGACCTACTGCACCCCCCCAAAAAAAAAAAAAAATAATAATAATAATAATAATAAATAAATAAATAATGATTATAATAATAAATAAATAAAATAGAAATAAATAAATGAATGACAATAATAATGATAAATGTATAAATAAATGAATGATAAGATGTAAAGCTTTAGATTCGAAAATTAATCATATTGAATATATAGATTCCTTCCAATTACCGTATCTTCACTTCATTATTCACGCGCAGGATTTTTCCACAGCTTATGTTTCGGCGAAGGGGAGGGGGGTATGTCAATATTTTTAAAAAAGCATACACATGCAAGTGAGGGAATGAAGTGGCAAGGATTCTTTTTATTCCTTACATAGGGATTGAACATGCTTGTGTACACTTGCAATAGATTTTTTAAAATTTGCAATGCAAGAAATATTTGTTTTTAAATATGGGGGCTGCCCTCTGCTTGCACCCTTGAAAATTTGAAATGAATTTAATTATAATTAATTGATCTAGGGCTTAGTATTACTTAGTATTAGTATTAAATATGAGATTTAGTAGTTAATATTTTTTTCTTAACTCGGTGAAACTATAGAATGTCACTTCGAATCAAGACCAGATCACACCTATCGATCTCATTTAGAAACAAATAGTAATTTGTTTATTCTTTGAAAGTATGATTAAGGGGGTTCAGAGTAACTATTGACATACAAATGTTACGTTAGCAATTGGGAATCCGATTCAGAAATTTTAGACAGTCGGGGGTTTCTATATTATTTCGATGCAGGGGCCGCGGAACCGAAGCTAAGGGCTTCACAACCCCATCCCTTCCCTTTTTCCAGCAAACGTATACACAAAAGTAGAAATTAGGCCTACCATCTTATTTTTATTTTTCAAGGTTCACCCTCCCCCCCCAAAAAAAAAAAACTGGTTTGGCCCCTGCGATTTTCACCTGAAATATGTAACAATTTTGGTATCTGATCAAATGTGCAGTGTGAGGCTAGACTGATCGATATTCGACATAGGGGCGCCGAATTTATGTTCAACATAGGGGGCGTCGAATTCATTTTCGACATGGAGGGGGGGGGCTCAATTCATGTTCGACCAAGGAGGGGCGCCAAATTCATGGTCGACATAGTGGGAGCAATATTTTACCTAGTTTGCACCGAATTGATGTTGAACCTAGAGGGGCACTAAATTAATATTCTTCCTAGGGGCGCTGAATTGATATTCGACATGGGGCGCGCCGCATTGATGTTCGACCTAGGGGGGCACCGGAATGATGTTTTACCTAGGGTCGCCGAAGTGATGCTCGACATAGTGCCAAAATGTTCGACCTAGCGGCGCCGTATTAATGAAGGGGTTGCTGAATTGATGTTGACATAGGGAGCGCCAAATCGATGTGCGACCGGGGGCGCCGAATTAAGGATTTACCTTTGGGTGTCGAATAGTTGTTCGACCAAGGGGGCGGCGAAGTGATGATTGACGTAGGGGATGCCGAATTGATGTTCAATTAGGGGAGCTACATCTGCAGAATTTATGTTCGACCTGAGGAGGGTGTTGAATTGATGTTCGACCAAAGGGCCACCGAATTGATTCGACCTGGGGGCGCCGATTTGATGTTCAACCTAGGTGAGCCGAATTGATGTTCGACTTAAGGGCACCAAATTGATGTTCAACATCGAGGCGCCGAATTCGACATGAGGGGGCGCCGAATTCATATTCGGCATTAGGGCACGCCATAATGATGTTCTACCAAGGAACACCAAAGTGATGCTCGACATAGGAGGGTTCTGAATTGATGTTCAACATAGGAGACATCGAATTGATGTTCAACCTAGGGTGGACGAATTAATGCTCGACCTAGTTGACCAAATTTGATAGTGTCCTAGGGGCGCCAAATTGATGTGTGAGTTGGTTGGTTGGTTGGCTGAGTTTAGTGTGGAGGTGGCGCTATCCATCGATATCCGATGATTTCCGCCAGGCTAAGCGAGAGGGATTCCACCCTCCCCTGTTACAGCTCTCGTCATAGAGAGCGCCGAATTTATGTTCGACATACGGGTGGGGGAGGGTTGTCGAACTGATATTCGACCAAGGGTGTGCCAAATTCATGTTCGACTGGGGGTCAAAATTGATGTTGAACTTAGGGGGCACCAAATTAATAGTTCTAGGGGTGCTGAATTGATGTTCGACATAGGGGCGCCGAAATGACAGATGATCAACCTAGGGGGGGAGGGCTGAATTAATATTCAACATAGGGGCCGGAATTTGATAGTGACCTGGGGCGCAAAAACGATATTCAACCAAGAGAGTGCCGAATCGATCATGGGGCCACCGAAGTGACATTTGACGGGGGCGCCGAGTTGATGTTCAACCTAGCTGGGCTGAATTGATAATCGACTTAGGGGCACCAAATTGATGTTCAACCTAGGAGGGCGCCATATTGAGGTTTAAATTCGGCATAAGGGGGCACGCCAAATTCATGTTGTCCCTAAGAGGACGCTGACTTCATGTTCGACATAAGGGCATCGAATTGATGTTCAACTTTGGGCGCTATAAAATTGATGTTCTACCTTGGGGCACCAAATTCATGTTCGACATAGGGGGGCGCCGAATTAATGTTCAACCTAGGGGGGACAAAATTGATGTTCGAAATAGAGGGACGTTGGATCAATTTTCGACATAGGGGCGCGGAATTCTTGTCCAACCTAGGGGTCGCCGAATTCATGTTCGACAATTGGGGGGTCAAACTTATGTTCTATCTGGGAGGGTCTAGAATGGATGTTCCACCAAGGGGGTGCCGAATTGATGTTCTACCTTAGGGTGCCAAATTTATGTTTTACATAGGGATGCCGTATTGATCTTCAACCTCGAGGTGTGCTGAAATGATGTTCTACCTTGGGGGCTGAATTCATGCTCGACAAAGGGGTCGCTGAATTGATGTTGTACCGGGGAGCCTAATCAATGTTTTACCTTATGCGTTGAATTGATGCTCGACATAGGGGATGCTGGAGTGAGGTTCGGCCTATAGGGAGCACCAAATTAATGTTCGAAATAGATGGACGTTGAATCAAATGTTCGACATAGTCATAGGGGCGCCGAATTCATATTCAACCTAGGGGCACCAAATTCATGACCAATTCATGCTCGACATAGGGGGAGCCATGTTGATGTTTGTCCTATAGGGGGGTGCCAAATTTGTGTTTTACCTAGGGGCACCGAATCGATGTTGAAGCGGGGGGGGGGGCAAATTAATATTCTTCCTAGGGGGCAGAATTGATGTTCGACCTAGAGGGACCTAACTGATGCTCGACATACGGGGCACTGAATTGATGTTTAAAAGACAAAGTCCACCCCAACAAAAAGTTGATTTGAATAAAAAGAGAAAGATCCAACAAGCATTACACTGAAAATTTCATTAAAATTGGATGTGAAATAAGAAAGTTATGACATAAAGTTTTGCTTAGATTCACAAAACAGTTATATACACATCTTGGTGGGTATGCAAATGATGAGACTGATGACGTCATCCACTCACTATTTCTTTTGTATTTTATTATATAAAATAGGGAATATCCTATTTTTCCCCTCATTGTCAAGTGAATCAACGATTAATTCCTCCCTGAACATGTGGAATGAGCATTGTTTAAAATTATGATTCAGTAAAGTTGGTCATGATCGTCTAATCTCTAAAAAATAAAAAAAAATTATAATTCAAACAATAAAAAACAAAATAGTGAGGGACATCATGGAATGTCCCATTTGAGTTGTACATATCATGTTTTATGAAAAATAAGCAAAACATTAAAATGGCCTGACTTTATTTAACATTTGATTTTTATGAAATTTTCAGCATTTTGCTAGTTTGATTTTTCTCTTTTTATTCAACTTGACCTTTAACCTGTGGGGTGGCGAATCGATGTTCAACCTAGCGGGCGCAAATTGATGTTCAATGTAGAGGGGCGCTGGAATGTTTGACCTGGGGGCGCCAAATTGATATTCGACCTGAGGGGGCACCTAATTGATGTTCTTCCTGGGGTGCAGAATTGATGTCTGACCTAGGGGCACCGAAATGATATCTACATAGGAGGACTGAATTGCTGATTGAGTTTTTCAGCATTTGGCGTTGTGTATTAATTCAGATATAAATATTTTCAGTCTGGAGTATCCTTTTTAAGGGATTATTGAAGTCTAATTCTAGTTTTGATATTTAAAATTGTAACATTTTCTTGCATTTAGTGAGTCAATAATAAAACCCGATTTTGTGGGGAAATAGAGGGGGCAAATGCTTACTCCATAACCTATAATTGGCAAGGTCCTACACACATTTGAATTACTTTAAGGCATTACTAAATTAGCATAGGCTGTCCAAATACAAATAACATGAAAATTACCGAGAATCTACACATGTTGTTAATACAGTAAATCACATTTTAATAAAATATACAATCCAGTTTCAATGACCAAGTCATTCCCAAAGGTAAATAAAATTATAAAGTTGATCAAATGATGAGGTTTAAAACCACAGCCTAATCAATATACTTTCATATATTCATAATATGATAATCAACAAATATCCACTGTATATAGTTAGCATCCACTATGATTATCATGGAAAAGTAATGACACTTCATGAACGTCTGTTTGCAATAAAATATTTTTACTTGGGGAAGTGGTTCAATAAAAGCTTGAAGTTTGCCAATAAAAGTCTCATAAAATTGATTTAAACTTTTAACTTGAGCATGGCGGTCGTGATAAGTCTTGCCCAATTTCACGATCAATAAAACATGCAACATGGCCTTTGACCCATCACCCTTATTAAAGCACATGTGGTATCACCTAAGGCTAACTTGAGCCTACTGTGAACACATCTGATGCAGAAATACAGAAATGAGAGCAAATTGAACAAATAGAATAATGATGTAAATGGCCTCATATCAATTTTCCTTTTGACCCCTAGATGAAAATCCCAGCTCGAAAAGGGTTATTTTTTTAAATATACCTGGAGGTATGAACATAAAGAACAAATTCAATCCTTCAATTTTCAACTGAACATTAGTTACTACATCTTGATGACACTCCAATTAATTCAAAGTTAAAGGCAAATTCATATTTCTTTTAAAAGTCACATGCATAATGGTGCTTTAATGTTACTGGTTTATTTCAATTTCAAACACACGATTGCAAATTTTGAAAAGTACAATTTTACTAAGACACACAATGAATGGATTTACAAAGAAAAGGAAGAATTATTGGCAATTATGCAAAGTGCCAGCAAACTTTAGTATCTTTCAATAATGGTAGCTTGAGGTAAATTTATTAAAACATATTGGATAAAAGGAATAAAGGGAGTTTATTACTTATACATGGTCTCTACAGCCCTTGATCATCAGCATTCTCAACCTGCTCGTCTCATCCTTATGTCCTGAAAATAGTTAAGCCATTCAATTTCATTCTGAACGTAATTTTGACATCTATTTGCTTTTCCATTCTTTCTGTACAAACTTACACGTTCAAGGCAGTGCTCGGTGAATTTCTTTGTTCGGGGTCATTGATCATTCGAAAAACAAAATACTCTACAGAGCTTTTGATATTTTAAAAATCTAATGTTCAGGATATTAACATACTTATCACGCTCCTGAATTTGAAACACAAGAAAGTTACATCTTAAGCACTGGAAAATCTGGGGGGGGGCACAGTTGTTATAACACAAGTGATTACCTTTTTTTCTGGATCCATCCCGATCAAAAGGCAAGGAATATTGGTATAAACGACATAGATTAGTTTACATGATCATGAGAAAAATAATTTGTTCATATAATTATGATAATTTGTGTCTACACCAATCATCCATCATTATCAATAACATTCTGGCTCTGTTAACATCAGAAGATATAATTTAGAAGTCAAATCAACTGCCACAGTTAGCCTTAGAGAAACAGATAATCATTGTCTTTTAATTTATATAGCTCATTCAAAATGAGTTAATACTGCAAATGGTATGATACTCTAGTATCTCAGCTAGTGAAAAAAAAGGTATTATGATATTGACTTCCCCATCATCACATGCTACCATTCACCATATGACACACGCCTGTACTTCATACATGAATATCTGTCTCTTCATTTGCAAGGCACATTTTTCTGCCAAACAAGGTAAAGCCCAATGACAGAAGCGATGACTCCACCAGCAGATCCGACACCCTTGTTGACATAGCCAAGGGCAGCCAAAGGAATGAATACATCAGAGAAGTCCAAAACGAACTGAAGCCTTGCCTTGGTGATGTCGGATTCCAGCCGTTGCCGTGGCACCGGCTCACCTGCTCTTTTAAGTTCCTTGAGGCTGAGAGAAAGCTTCTGCAGTTTGTACAGGTCTCTGAGAGTGAGAGCGAGGAGACCTATCAGCCAGGCCCTGGCAGAATTATCAGCCCATCTTTTAATGTTCACCTAAAAAGATATAAAATGAGAGATGATGAACATATTCAATATAATTTATGATCCTGGTGTGTTTGAGCAATTTGTAACCTTGAAGTAACAAAATTACCAAAGGTCCCTGATAAGCCTTCTTTTAACATGTTTATCTAGAAAGGTATTGAAATCATTGGCCAAGTAAATATATAAAATGATCCTGAAGCCATCCAATTTAATGTTTTAATGATATGTTTATCTATAGTAAATGAAGGAAATGAAATTGTTATCTATTTAAACATATAAATTGGCCTATGTGCTTGTTTTTAACAACTTCCTATGAACCTAGAAGAAAATAACCAAAGTCCTCTTTACGTGCAAGAATAAAAATATGAACAAAGCTTTATAGCAGAAAATAACTGGTGCAAAAAGTTTTGTATTCATATCACAAAATTGCCCCTTTTCACTAAACTTATTAGCATTATAAGTATTTTGTAGTACAAGCATTTATGAATTGTCCACCCAATGGAAATGTTTACTGATTACAGGTCATATTACATGTTGAGCCTAAGATTTTGACATTGATATCCTATGATAATCGCAGACTGACTTCTAAATGTTTTTTCCCACTTGTCATAATACATTTTTTCTTTAAATACTAGACGCATATTCCCATTTTAAAAGTTTAGGGTATTCTTCATTGTAAATACATTTATCATTCATCAAGAATATAAAAAAGTTCAAATACACATTTCGATTTGTGGACTAGTTTCATCACACGGTGTACATGTGAGCACTAAGAGATGTTGCTGTTTGATCAATTATATCAGAGGCTCAAGGGATTTCAGCAAACAAAGAATGCTCAACGAGGCAATAAATACATGCATACAGGTATGTATGTTACGCTTACCTATAGAGGCAGCTGCTTCAGTTATAAATTTGATCATTTATGTGCACATATTCTCCCCTCTCTTTCTATAGTATAAACCGATGTTAATTTGAATCAAAATCTATTACTATAAATAATAAAAGAAAAAGAAAACTACAGATACCATAGTAGTTTTTAAAACAAATGTTAACTTCCTGTCTGCACTCAAGATTTCAGCATTTTTAGAGAGGATTTCCCTTAATTCCCAGGTATACAAAACACCACAGGAACTTACCTCATAGACTTTTACTTTGTGCAACCATACAACATGATCTGTCAAAAGCCACAAACTTTTGCCAAGGTATCCAATGAGTTGCAAGCTAGCCTCTGTATTGTCACTTGATGCCAATGAATCTAATGCTCTCTGCAAGAACTCAACGGACCTCAGCATACGAAACACTGTTGAACCAAATATAACAAATAAAGTGATTATATCACAGAAGAATCCATCAATTAACCCTATTTTTTTACAATGAAATAAGATTTCAAACAATACAATACACAACCACTCAAGGGTCTATGAAAGAACTTTAAAAGCATGTGGTCTCTCTTCTGTACATAAGAAACTGTATTGTCAAAACACATAAAATGTGAATGTGGTCTTAAATTGTGCTTGTTTATTTAACCTGGGATTAGATAACGCTGTGCTATAATGTGTAAGTGCTATTGGGTGCTAAAACTATCAAAGACACCATACATCTGAAGGACTATGAACTTGGGAACCGTTAGTGACTGACCATGTTGGCACAGGAGTCAAGATGACATTTGACTCATTCAAGACAAATCACAAAATCTAACTTCGCTAATAGTATTTCTAGACTATTTAGACTTTGGCCTAGACCCATATCAATCATTAGATGGATATATGGTACAGGGTCCTAAAGCTACGCACCACTCCCATGTGCATGCAATTTCAATTGCAAAATGCGCACTCTGTGTTTCGAGCTGTGACTGCAGTGTGATGAACGATTCTTATTCATTTTTTTTCTACAGAGGCTGCTATAAATCGCTATATACATGTACAGAGAAAACCAGCAACTGTTTGGAATTTTGGAGTTATATTCACTTTTATTTCATACTTTCCTATAAGAATATGAACATTATTTAGAAGTTTAGGCACAGGAAATACTTTTTATTTGCATGATAAATGAGTGTGTAGCTTAAGGACCCCTTCTATATCGGGCAGCGACATCAAGAGGTGTTAGGAAAACACGGCAGGATTTTCGTATTAGTTAGTTGTGTGATATTTTCTTTTTGGTTATGAATCTTTACAATAATTAACACAAATTTTCGAAAGATGATTTGTTAGAATATTAAAATTGGCATAGTATTTATCAAATGTAAACAAAGTGTGTAGCTTTAGGTCTCCCATCATACCTATCAATCATACACATATAGCCGTAGTAAAGTAGCTCCACTTACATTTTCTTGAATTTGTAACTGTCGATTCTAGATTCTTTATCCTCTCAAGGTTGAAGTGGCTTGCTTTATTGTTGCCATAATACCAGAGAATAAATCTTGTGGCATACTGGGTGATTCTAAACAAATGGAACAAAAAAAGAGAGTTAAGATTGAATGTATGTTGGTATTGACTATTATATTTATATTGATATGGTAGAAGTCCGAAAAACTCTTTGTATGCATCAGACTTCCACTGGACTCGCGCATCCGTAACAATACATGTAGGAAACAAGATGGCAGCGTAAACATTGGGCAAGTCTCCTCCGTCTTTACATAATATATTTTTCTCATTTTTTAAGAATTCTTCTTTAAAAATAAAATAGATAGCGTAGAAATGTCGGAAATGAAGTTCCCATTTACATGATTTTAGGACTAGATATTTTAAGTAGAAATCTTGGGGGCGAAAGTTTCAGTTTTTTTGTTGGTACATGGAGATGAATGGGATTGGGAAGGAATTCCTGACTGATCCACGTGGAGAGATAGCATACGTTAGATGATTTTTACTCTTTAGGAGCCTCCTGGCTACTTCAGGGTGACCTTTTCTTGGACTTGCCCTTAACTATAATAGGGCCAAGCTAAGTCTTTAGTTTAAGACAGGAATAAAAAGTATCGTTTCAGGAAATTTATTTAACAATTTCTGACATTTTACATGTAGGATGGGGGTCAGATGTCCGGACACTAAACATTTTTGAAGGCAAGCCTTCTTTTTTTGTCTTGGGATTACACTAAAATCATGAATTCAATGGAAGTAATCATCTTCTATTTTGTTCTCTATAATATTTTCTAACATTTTGTATTAAAAATTGATGAAACTTTGCTTGTAAATTTTTCCAAATGACTTTCTAAAATTGATCGTCCAGACAAACAACTGGGTATACTTTATAAAATAGCTCTGTATTTTTAACCATGGTGATTGGTCAAAAGGCGCCACATGACATCCAACTTTTTTGGTGCACTGCACGGCAGTGCAAAAGGTGTGCAACGAAAATTGACATTGCACGCTCGAGCAAACCAGTGCAGTAGAAGTCCAACAAAACTGTAACAAGTTACTGTAACTTTTTAAAAATTTGTTTCTGTGTTGCTATTTTATAAAACAAATAATGCACCCGCTCTGTCGTGCGTAAAAGTAAATGCAGATCTAGAGAAAGCTCGGTTTCTTCAGATGATGTACACTGGGCACTCGCGGCAAGCGGCTCGTGCACAGTGTGGCAACTGGCATAGGCCTACCAGGCCTACTAGCCCAACGGCTAAAGAAACCTCGCGTGCTCTGCATTTCCATTAAACTTAAAAGCACTCGGCTGCGTGCATGCATTATTTTGTACTTTAATATTGAGTGCAGCCAAAGCAATTCAACGGAACAACCAAATACATAGACTAATTAAGCTTTTGGCCTAAAATGCTAAAGACTAAGTCTAAGCTAACCATAACAAACGGGAGCTTTCAGAATGCTGCGATCTCAACCTCCAAAACTCACTTGCCCGCACCGTACCGCCCCGGCCCCGCGGCCCGCTGCTGAGTGCCGGTGCATGGTGCAAAAGGCACTCGAGACATTGAGTTGAATTGGAGCGCCTGCGTATGCGCCAGACTCTCACACATCATGTTGTTAACTTAAGGCAACCTTACAGCAGCAACCGGTACCGTACGGAACACAAAACAAAGTAATTTGTACCTGTAAATCTTATCTCTGCCTTCAGTAAAGCTTAAATATTTCATCAAATCGCGAATTGGTTCCGAGGGGCGGGTCTGCTTCGCCATGATTGATTGAAGCAAGTGCACGTTTGGATTGTTTATGTTAAGAACTTTGAAATTTGCATCTAATTTATAGATGAGGGTATATAGATATATATTTAACGTAGTGGATTTCCGGTCTGCATTTTTATTTAGCCGAAAGTTTCAGCTTGAATGTCATATCGAGCGTCGTCTGTATATTGCTATTGAAATTTGTAAGACCTTTTGTATTTATTTAGTTTTATGCCCTATCCCATTATTAATGTACATATTGAAATTATAGTTAAAATGATTAACACTTTTTGATCGATTATTTTATTAATACAAAGTCAGTTGTTCTGAAAAGGGAAGGTAGATGAAGGCATAGCTCTCTAACCCTTGACCTCAGCCCCATATGTCGCACTTGATGTTAGCAAATCAATGTCGGAACGAACGTGTTGTGTCGTACATGTATACCGTAGACGTAGTGAGATGCCAAGTTCGAAGACCAGCTATGCGTGAGATTTTCTGTGAATCTGAGTGAGATCACAGACATTGTGTACAATGTATATGGGGATAGGCTGTGATAGTTGCGTGAGACAGAGATTTGAGGGGATGAACAAGAGTCCAAAATGCTTGAGTCTCGCGCATATGATATTGATAATGCGTTAGACTTGGTAGCTCGGGGGGGGGGGGGGGGCGGGACACCTATTTTTCAGTGCTTTAGAAATGACAACTAGCGGAAATACAATCCAGACATATTCGCACTTGCTATTCCAAATACAATGAAAATTATGAATATGGTATAATTGGTTGGTATTTACCATCTGGCAACCGTTTTCTTTGCATCGCAATTGACTTGCCGCATGCCATGATCCCTCTATGAAAAACAGTTCATTTTCTTGCGTGACAAAGTACATCATGATTCCGAACGGGTGAAGATATTCTTGATTTATAATGACTTAAGAAAAGTTTGTGTGATTTTTTTCTTCATATATTTATATCATGCATAATTTAATTCTGAGCAGATGTTGGTAATATTTGTGTTTGCTAACTAATTTCATTTTTTCTTGTTAGGCCTAGCTGCATGTTCCATGGCTCTTTTCAATATTATGCTTTTTCCTATTGTGATGCTCATTAATTTCTACTGATGTGCTGTCGATTGTCGACGGCAATACAGTAGCCGTCAACGATCACCCACACCACACCTCAATTAACATTTTTAAATTTGACAACTCAGGCCCATATTTCAGTCAGAAAATATATCAATTGTTAATGCAAAATGATGTTATATGATTTTTTAAGCATTTTCTGTCATTTTAGAGATAAATAATGTATAAGTTTGATTTATTTGACTTGTTTGCTCTCTGGAATTGAACTGCAGAGTCTTACGGTATGAAATTGTTTTTGTACACACTAATACGATATGTGACTATACCACCATTTCGTACCAATTAGGGCCCAAATGTCCGAACATTAACATCAAAATATAAGAATGAGACAAACAGAAAAGGTTGATAAATTTTTAGACTCCTCAAGACACATTTTTTTCTGTCAAGAGTCTAAGTTTCCAAATTCCAAAGAGAATAAAAAAACTAGTCAAAGACAAAGTGAAAATCAATTGAAAAAGGTGGTAGATCTAGATCTCGGCTAGAATCAAAATTGATGAGAAATTTAGTTTAAATTCATGAAAAAAATTCTAATTATGCAGAGCTGAGTGAGGATGATGAGCTAACATAGTACAGCAGAACAAGCTTGTTTAGATAGATCTGAAATACTAGCCTACCAGCCTAAAGTTACTTGACCTATAATTTCAATATACTCCCATGACAATTGCTCCTACTAGTCCTAAAATATGTCATACTAAAAATACACATGTTAGATCTAAGCCAAATATAAACCCAAGCTTCAAACATTAACTTAACCTCAATCCTAATCACAAGAAGATTCTTAACTACCAAAAACCCTACCATGTACAACTCTAAAACTTACCTTATAATATCGATCGACTTAAGAGAATTAGCAGAGAATGACGTGTCTACATCGTATGAGAAAACATCGCATTACCATAATTATCCTGTGATGCATTGCAATACATCATGATACGGATGGTTGTGAATTTTTCCTTTTCAACCTACTTTTTATGTCTCCCTCTCTTCCATTATTTCCACTTGTTTGTTTTCTTCTACTTCTACTAGTACGATGTAGATCTAATTCTTTTGATGCTTCTTCTCCGTCTCCTTATTCTTGTTTTCCTTCATCAGACCTTTTTTAATCTTTCTACCCATCTCCTTTTCAACAAGTACATGTAGCTTGAAATAATCGTCTATTTGACATTTTATGATCTTTTAACTTTTTATTATTTGTTTGATTTGTAAAACTTAGCCTATCAAGCTTGGCCTACATCATGTCATACCATCCTAAAAGCTTATTTCAAAGGCTGAGGGAAAGTCTTGAGAGGAACAGACTGCAGAACCCTTATGGAGAGGCCGAGCATGCAATAGCTGGAGAATGTCAAGAAATGTGCCCCAAAAGGGAACAGAAAGAGTATGATTGCGTTTTACTTCTCCTTATGTTTCAAATGTGTTTAATGCCTCATCTGTATTAACACAATTGAATATTTGTGTATTCGCTTTTGTTGAAACCATTTATTCTGTAACAAGATTGTACAAATAAATGCAAAAAAAATATGAAGGAAAGATATAAAAGACAGCTTCATATTGCTTTTCACTGACCTATGAACATAAGTAATTCTATTTACTTGTATAGGCCTAGGTATTACATGTATGCCTATTTCATGAAATGAAAATAATGGATGTGGAGATTTATTTATATATAAGGCATGTTATAGACTTACAAAACATGTAAAATGTCTCAGTTCAAAATCAAGAGGGTAGAGGATTACTCTTGAAAGATATATGTGTTACTTAATTGGTTATATAATGGAATTACAAAGAGGACAACTATCTACAGTTAATTTTCTTTAAAGTAGTAAAACCGTTTTTTTTTCACCAAAATACTTTAATATATCAGAATACTTCAGTTCTTTAATTTTTATGGAGTTTGCTATTAATACTAATGAATTTATTTTTCCTTTAGACGTGAAAATCAGAGAAGGCTTCATACATTGGAGATGGTTGAAGGAACCGAGAGAGAAAGAAGGTATGCAAATAACTGTACATCTCTCTTTCCAACTGCAATCTTTATATATTTTCTCCCTGTTTGTTACAAAGGTAAATATTTCCCCTCAAAAAACTTCATTTGGGATGGAGAGTTGTACAACACCAAATTATTTTACTTAATTTGTCTCGCAATATACATGTATGCGCGTATGTGTGTGTTTGTATAACTTTAGGAGGGATCTTTCTTTTTTTTAAATCTTCTGTTGAATTTCTTGAATATTCCATGCTTTCAGTTTTTCAACTATTGTACTATGTTGTGCTATGTTCTATATGGGAATGAAATCTTATTTAAGTTACAGCTGATGAGATTTTATTTTTCTTCAATCTGTGGTATGTGTAGTTTTCATAAAGGGCAGAGGCTCTAAATTGAGAAAAATCTTGTCATATAAATTATTACATGAATGTAAATTTATTCTTTCCAACTTGTGTAGGCCAAAGGTTGATTGTTCTCTTGCCATCAAAGAATACTCAAGACCAGCAGCAGGCAAAGAGCAGGCCAATCCTTGTGACCTACGACCACCAGAGGTTCTTATGAAGGTTGTCAATCACATTGTACAAAAGTAAGGAGGTATTACTAAGTTTAAGGCCAATACGTTGGAAAAGAAAGATATACATGGGTCTCATATGTACAATTTGATGTATGCAATATAACCTACTACACATCATATATTTACAAGAAGCCAGCCTTGTAGTGAAACAATATGTATGAAATGTGGGGGAGGAGGCTGAATGAAAATTATGTTAAAGAGGCTGTGTAAATCTATAATCTGCTCTTTGGTGAGTAGGTTGTGAAAAGTGCACAGACAACTCTTGTGTATTTGATTATTAAGCATTTGTTGTCTTTCCTATATACTTTTTGTTCAGCAAAAGAGTAAAAGTGCAGGTCTTAATTTGGCCTTAGAAGGTCTCATATAATTATATTTGCCTTAATACCCCCCCCCCCCTTTATTTCCCATTTTCACTGTAGGCCTATATTGAAATGGGACATATAGAAGAAGTAGCCTTGGCCAGAAATATTTGTGCAGCATGAATAGCATGTTGCCTCTAATTTTTTTTAATAAAATACAATTAGAATTGAGAAATGCAAGTTTTGAAAACAGGGCATTTTTGTGTATTTGAGCAAATGGCATTCTCTCTTCCCTAAATCACAATTACTTTGGGATGAAGTATGCTGCAAATTTGACTGAATGAAAGCATTCACTAAATCTTTTTCTCCGATTTGCCCCCCCCCCCCCCCCCTTCTAAAACAGTTTTCTGTTTTGGTAGGATTCCCCTTTGATTGAAATAAGAATAATATTGGTTGAATCATCGAAATTGGTTGGTGTACTTTACGTAATATATCTATAACTCAAGATGAGTTTATTTGACTGACTCCAAGCAGAACAAATATCTACTTTATATTTGTTCTCATTAATTTTGCAAGATGTGCAATATTGATACAAAGCAGTTTAATTGCACAAGTGCAATTGACCCAAAGCAAAAAAAAAAAAAAAAACCTGACTAAAATTGCTTTACTCTCACAGTTTGTAAGAATAATTGTTACCTTGCATGTGTATTGTCATTTTTGTGACCTTCAGTTGTTTTCTATTCACCAGCATTCTTACCCGTACTGACCTGCCTTGGTTCAAGATCTATAACTTTGCCTTTGATCGCCTTAGGGCAGTTAGGCAGGACCTTGTCATTCAGAGAGCTTCTGGTTCAGAATGTGTTATGATTCTTGAACAGTGTGCAAGATTCCACATATACTCTGCTTACAGGTGAGACTTCAGAAAATGTGTCTGTTCAAAGATGTAATCTGTCTGAACTTTAGATATTTCTGGGATGAAAAGTCATACCAAGGACATGTCAACTATTTTTTATTAAGTTTTTAATCTAATCAAAGATTTTTTTTTCCATTGAAGAATAATCTGAAATATATTTCCACTATTTCATTCAAAATTTTATTAGTCATGGAGAACTTGGGGATAGGCTAAAGTTAAAGAATGGATAAATAAAATAATCACAATTAGCAAATTATCTCAAACATCTTTAATAGCTCAGCATCTCAAAGCTTTGTGGAGTGATGTTAGATACCAACTCAGGTATTGAAAGAGCAAAATAAATGTTCTCAATTCACTCTTTTGACTATCTTTACAGGTTGTGTTCTGCGCCTCTCTCAGAGTTTGATCCCAAAATCAATTCTGATCACACCAGCGAATGCCTCAAGAGACTTCTATTTATCTACCAACTACAACGTCAGGATGAAAATATTGAACAAGATAAAACTAAGCAAGATGCCCAAATCCAAATGGAGTCTTGTCATGTCTTATTTAATTTAGGTACCTGTATGTAGAATATGTTGTTTTTGGTTGTGTTAAGTGTAAAACTATCACTGAAGATAATTAATACCCCTATGTGGTTACCATGGCAACGGATTCTAACACATGGAATAAAAAATATGTCCATCATTAACCAAGACCTATGTCTTAGCAAAATATCTTGATAATTAGTTAAAAACTGATGAAGTATTTTGAGCCGCAAGATTTTTGCCCAATTTTTGACATATAGTATATTGTTACTACGGCAACACAATTTCTGTAACATGCCAAAATATGTCCTGCACATCTTTACCTTAAAAAACCAATGTGTGTGCCACGTTTCATGAGAATTAATTAAAACTGATGAAGTAGTTTGAATCGGAAGATGCAGTTTCCATGACAACACAGTTTGTAACACATGCGAAAAATGTGTCTTGCACATCTCTACCCAAAGACCAATGTGTGTTTCAAATTTCATGAGAATTGGTGGAAAACTGATGAAGTTGTTTGAGCTGGAAGATCTTTACCTAATTTTTGGCATGATACACAATTTCTAACACTTGTGAAAATGTGCCTTGCACATAGTGTGTTCCGAATTTCATGAGAATTTGTTAAACATTGAGGAAGTAGTTCAATGTGCGAGATTTGCAATGGACCGGCCGCCTGGCCGAACACCGATTCCTATATACCCCTTCAAACTTCCTTTGGCAGGGGGTATAGTAAGCAAATACAGAAAATTCCTTTGTTTTAAACTGTGCAAAATTAATAGGTAGTGAGAAAGCTACAGAACCTCTAATCAGTTAACACTTGTCTTTTTCACCATCAGCTATTATGTCTTTAATTTTATTTTAATGGTAATTTTCCACTTGTCTACACCTACTTGTCAACTTTCCATTCAGTCCCATGTTACATGGTCTAAGCTTAGCTACATGTAGTTCATCTTTATCCAGTTGGTCTAATTGGCATTTATCTCAATTTGTCTGATTTCCAGCAATACCCATTTGTAATCGAAGTTAATTGATATTATGCAAGGTTAACTTGATAGAGTGCAAGATATTAAGTAGACAAAATGGAAATTAAACAATCTGTGCACTATAGACTAAATAACAGTCCAAGTGAGTATTATACCAAATGGCTGGATCTTTATACAGTATCTAGACCAAATGTATTCTTTATACAGTATCTAGACCAAATTTGCCAGAGAGGGTGTAACCACGATGGTGTTAAAGACAGAGAATTAGTCCAACTTGCTAGTAGACCAGGTGGATACTAATTTTTAGTTATGGTGGTGGAATGAAGCCATTAGATCAACAGCCTAATATAAAAGTCTGTGACATTCATATGAAGTATACTGACTCACCCAAACTTATTCATTTTCATTCATTCACAGGTTCATTTGATACATTGTTTCATATCTTGTCATTGCCAAAAGAAATTAGGTGAGTATATACACTAGAAAAAAGGTGAAATAAAAGTTTTTTTATTCATTCAAGTTTAGAGTAAGGATTTTCCATTTTTTCCCATTTTTCTGTTCATGTTCAGGTTGGAAATTCAAAGGAAACAACAGGATCAATTTTTAAGGAATTGATTGTGAAAATATTGTGAATTAGATAGACCCACATATCGTGTTCAGTTATGTTATCTCCTGTTTGTTTCTTATAATACCTGTTCATGAGCTCCTGTCTATATTTCTCAGGAAAAGTAGAATTTGTAGCCTAAGTTGGGTAATGACAGGGTTTGAGGTTAGAGTAAAGTCCCAGGTTTTATTTATATTTGGCTCTATATGCAGATTTAATGTCAGAGGACTTGCATCCATTTGTTGTGGATCTAGGACTCCTTTTTTATGATTTGACATCAGCAATGTGTTTTTTTTTCAGGCTCAGCCCAAGATTAGTTAATGCAGTAGCTCTCGCAAAAGCCTTCCTAGAAGGGAACTATATCCGTGTGAAAAAGTTAGCGGTTAGATTAAGTGCAATAGAATTATGCTGTCTACATACACATCTGCAACAAATGAGGAGGTGAGAGCTAGTAAAGAGTAAAATTGTCACACTTTCTCCCAGAGTCTTTGTTATCGTTCACCTCTCTTTCTCCTTCTGTCATAACTTTACCCTGTCATTACTTGATAAAACCTTTATTATGAAGAATTTCTGGGTCCTGTCCCCTTTCCATTTTGTATTGTTTTCAGAGTCCACTCATAGCAAACTAAAGGGAAAGTCAGCATAAGTGTTTTTATAGGGCTCAATTTCATGGAGTCATCAATGTCATGCCATTGGTAACTTCCATTGAAAACCTGCATTTTATTGAATACTGAGTGATATAATCATTGTAGTTTACTTATGGTAATAGTTATCACCACTAATGGCTATGATATGAAATGGAGAAAAGAAGGCCCCAACCCCCACCCTTTTAACCAAAACGATATTTCAAGCTTTGACCACCTGCATTATTGTATGATTTTACCTATTTTATACCGTATGTATGGAGACCTTTTCTCTCCTTTTTTCTCTCTCACTCTGTCATTTTCTGTCACACTTGCTCCCCTTATTATTTTGTAGTCTTCTATCCCTTATGAATTAGAAGAAAAAAAGTATGGAACTAATGAAGGGGAGAGGAATGAAGAAATGGTTATGAAAGATATACTATTTCACAACCATACATATTTTGTGTTTTGTGAGTTTGCAAAGGGAGAAATTGAAGTAGGATTGACAAGATGAATGTTGAGTTATATTACAACCCTCTAGGGAAAGAAGATACTATTTAAGTGGTTATGATGACAGTTTAATTATTTTGAAATGAATATCATTTAATTATAACAAAGATGACATTGAAAAGGGAATGAAGAAGATGTGATAAAATTATTAATGATCTAGCTTTCTTGAATGAGCGTGAAGAGGGTGACATAAAGGAGGGACAACATGGGACAAAAGATGTTATATTGACTTAAAATTTTGATAGTTGTTTCCTCATTATTGTTTAGTCAAGCTTTGACAACCATGAATGCTGCCTTCAGCAGTCGTAACCTACTCTTCCCTATGCAAGTTCTGACTAATTGGCTCATGTTTGACGAGGTGGAGGAGGCACAAGATTTTTGTCATCATTATGGTCTCACCTTGAAGGACGGAAAAGTGGTATTTTCCAAAAGTTGCTCCTTGCAGGACTACAAACTTGTGAGTAAAATTATGACATTTTGCTATCTTGCAGAGGATATTTTGTGTGTTTTTATGATTTTACTGTCTTATAATGTGAGGTTTCACATGCCTTTGTGCAACAGTAGTTAATTTTGCTTTTGCGAGTTCTTGCCCATGGATGATTTTTTACTCTCCTTTTCTGTATTTTTATACTTGATTAAATTTCAATTCAATTCTCTTCAATTCAATTTTCAAATTATTGTAATCTGTGCATTGATTTCCACATCTTGATTTTTCCTGCTTTTATGGATGAATGAATAAAAATAATAGTATTATTACTCATCAAAGCATACTACACATGTTTTATAGTTTGTATTGCATAATGAACACTTCTATACGTTCAAAAGATCTGAATATCAAAGTGGCAAAATAATATATTTTCACTTGATATTTTGATTGCTTATTTTGATTATCTCTAGCCTCCAAAACGCTCCTGGTGCACTTACATCGATTGCCAGCTTGAAGTCCTAACCATCCCAGATATTATTCAAGGAGCAGTGAGGTAACATTAATGATGCATCTGATTGTCAAAGTACTTTAATGTCAAAGGATCATCTCAGCATCATGGTCATTATTGTTCTTATGTCATGCAGTATCAATGCAGTTCAGAGAATACAAATCTATACAGTACTTCAAACTTGTTTACCCTTTGACAGTTCATTTGTCTACTGTCCATATGAAAGGGAACTTGAGAATTTGAGTATTACTTTTAAATGCATGATATACTGCAGTGATGGAGATTTTGTGAACAGTAGGAGGGTTGAAACATATCAAGACATTATGAATTCTGCCTGCATCAAAATCTACCAAGAGACCTCACTGCGAATGAATTCTCATGGGTACTTGTCATAAATGAATGTTGTCATTAAAACGGGAAATAAGTACATGTGACCGTCCAGCATTGAAGATCTGCAAAAGTTTGTTTCCTAGACGGGTGGGCAAATACAAAATCTATCCAATATATTTCATACAAAATAATGTTAATCATTACAAATTGAGATGGGGGAATGTCCCCCCCTGATTACCGCCTTTACTATAGAGTCTAGAGAGGTAGCTTTAATCACTTATAGACTGTTTATAGATAGGAAGGGAATGTTCAATTTTATTTTCACCTTCAGATCTTTTTTTTTCTTTAAGACCTGTTCTGATGGGTTAACCCTATTGTGAGCAATCATGTTCTCTAAAGAAAAAAACACTACTTGAATGAAATCTTGACGATTAATTAATACTTATATCATGCCTTGGTTTTAAGTGCGTGTAACTGGTTCAGTGTTTATCCTTTAGATGCAATTGTCAACCAGAGTAATTAATTTTCAGTTCATAGACATTCAAGAAAAAACGAGCAGCAATTATTTTTTTTTTATATACAAATACTTGTAATCAATCAAGCAGATAATACATTTATTTTTGAGGTATTAGAAAGTTAAGTACAATATAATGATTCAGTTATGTACACATTTCCAAATCAGTAACTTTTGCTTTTGAATATTATAGTACAATGGCCTCTCTGATGATAAATTGTACACATGTGATCTAATCAAGAGAGGCAGTTGCAAATATGATGGTATAAACATAAAGTTGAAATCATTTTCAAAACGGTAAATTTCTGTTTGTTTGGTGTTTTCTTCATAGGGAGGTCATAATTAAGTTATGCCTTTGAGATCAAGACATTTTTTTTAGATTTTTCTTTTGGCTTGATGTTGCCATCATAAAATGATGAAAAATGGCCCATGACTGCCACATAATAAACCATGATTACATAATGTGACAATAGTAATTACTGGTAGATGGAATGGGCAGTCAACCCAAACCAAATATAACCAGGGGCCGAAGCCACTTGCTCCTGGGACTGAAACATGTTTTCCCCCTTCACAGCCCGTATGGACACAAGCTTGGGTTGTCATCCCCAAAGGGACCCTGGCCAGCAAGGAGCCAAGCTAGACAAGCTAGTAACCTTGACTTCTAACCTCCCCTCCCAAAGTTTGCTGCATAAACCAGATTACATACAATATTTAGTTCTCCCAAGTTTTTGAAATAGCCAGACATCCATAAAATATCATGTTATATGATTATTTGAAGAAATAATTTTTCTGTGAAATTATTAAAATACTTGTAAATGAGAACACAAGCAAAATATTTTGCTTACAAATTTGTGTGTCATATGCTATTATTTAAATATTCTAATTCCTATTCCAGTAAGAATTGTGACACTTTTTATAAGTATTTTTTATCAAGTTTGTTAAAATTGCAAAGAGCAAACATATGTTTATTATATGCCCTTACCCTTGATTTTAAAAGGGGAAATCACTTCTCTACAGATCACCTGAAAATGCACAATTCAATTCAGTTTATCTGTTTATAAAGCTCATGCACAAGTTTATTAAAATATCAATTTCTCACAAGTTGTTTTATAAGTGAAATAAAATGCTATACATTTAAAATCTATTTTATGTTTGTCTGTTTACGTGTATATATTCAATCTTTGGGAGTGATAATTTCTAATGACAGGACATTTTCGTTTGTCACTATCCAATAAAAATGAAAATGAATATAAACATTTCCAAGAAAATACTGAAATACCAACATGCTTAACTGCAGCTGAATATGGAACCTCTCAGTATTAATGGTCTTGATATAAGATTAAATAAATGAAACTTTACAAGAAAACCAAATGAACCTCTCTGCTTTTTGTAGATTGGAAATGATTAACACCAATCATTGGCCCAGTTCATGGACAAACAGCATTCTTTCAAAGGAGCCCTGAGTCTACAGATCTTTTACAGTCTTTATAATAGCCAGAAAGGCTATAGGAGATATCCTCAGGTTCTCTTTACTCTGAATCTCTTTTCCGCCTTCTGCCTGTTGCAACAGTGGTGCTTGGTACAGCTACATGATGAGTATGATGACGATGGTGATGAGAATGATGTGTTGCTTTCATCATTTCCTCCTCATCTTCAGTTGGGGATTTTAACTCTCCAGTTTGATACAATGGAAGTCCACTTTGTAACTGGTCTGATCTGGCTTCCGCTGGCATCGGTTGATCTTGAATGTTTTCTCTCTGTTGTGTTTCATTGTTACTTTGTACAGGACCCGCTCTAGGTTGATCAGGATCTGTACCTGTGTATTTAGAAATGGGATCCACAGGTTTGGGTTGAACAGACTCTTCTACTGCTTGTCCTGGTTCCCTTATCAATTGTGTCTCTCCTGGTGTCTCTACACCATGAATCACAGCTGGTATTTCTGCGATTTCCATTTCTGGCATGGTTTCATGGGAATCCCTCTCTTCTTGGGGTAACTCCGGAACTAGTTCAGATGGCATTGCTGGGTCCAAGCCTGCTTGAGGAGAGTTTGAGTTTCTTGTGGCGGGGCTCCTTGTACTTGGTTGCAAGTCCGGTGATTCTTTGGGAGGAACAGTCTTTGGGGTAATACTTGATGATGGTTCAAGAGGTAGTTCAGGGTAATTCACACCCTCATCAGATAACACATGAGGGCTAAGGTTTATTTCCTCTACAAGATCTTTATCAGTTCCTAAATCTAGTTCCAAGCCGAGTCCTTTCTGGTTCTGCAAAAAAAAATGTGGTTTCATATATTTATGCATTGTATGTATTGCTTGAGTCACAATTTACTGGGGATGTCATTTAATCCAACCTACAATTTTGGTACCAATTGTATATGTTCAACTTATTTGCAGATGTCTTTCTATTTCTTACACAAACTAGCACTGGTAGGCTATATCAGTGGCAGTGCAGAGACTGTACAGAAATTCATGCAGTCTCTACACATGAATCGTACAGAAGTCTTATGATCTCTATATGCTATATACAATGCATCTATGTGCTTCTACGATTTTACACTTAACAAGATCATTCAGGCATAGATGCCCCTATGGAGCACATAAAACCATGTTACAATCATACATTCAGGATTGTGTTGCATGAAAGTTTTTTATTATGGTATTACCTTTGCTATCCAATGGTATCTTCCATGGTAATACCAATCCATACCAATCAAAATCAAGGATTCCATAAAGTTACCAGTGAATGGCAAAGTTACCATCCCTATCCCTATCTAATTTGAGATGCCATAAGTCCATAAAATACATTAACATTTGAGGCTCCATGATAGGGTCATTGATATTAAATGTGCCCTAAATATATATTGGGCCTCTTCTAAAAAAGACTTGAGATTAAATCCAACTTCACATCGATCTCCATGAACTCCTGATTGATGAAATGAAAGTTGCTTTGATAAATCGGAGAAGCCTTTCATTCAAATTGTTTTTATCTGCAAGGTGCCCTGAAACCACCAAGTATATTCTCACATCAATCTTTTAAAACAAAATCTGTGCATATCTGATAGCTTCTAAATGTTTTATGCAAATTGATATTAAAAGAGAAATTTAACTCAAGTCAAATGTATTTCCATTTTAAAATTTGTCACATTTTGGCAAGCTTTGATACACAGGTTGAAACAAAGGCAAGATCTGGAGCTATACTAAGTTAGATGCCTTGAGATTTAAATAGTAATCTATGTTGAAGCATCACGTCTGCTGCTCTTCATGGTTACTAGTTCTTGTCTTTAAATCTTATTAGATATGAATAATTAAACAAAAGAACTTACCTTCAAATCAATCACAATTGGAGCAATTTCTGGCAAAGAGAAGAAAGAACGTACAGCTTTATTTCAATTTCTTTTATGAGGATAAGAGGCATTGGCAAGTTCAAGAATCTCACATTAAATAAACATCTTGAATACATGACATTTGTCATTAATGAGCATACATGTATCAGGGGCCTCCAATGATAATTTTACAGGAATTAATAGCTACACAAAGTGGGATTTTTCTTTCTTGTTACATGAATATAAACTAGCATGTCGGAATGTATTCAATTTTCAAAAGAAATTTGAAGAACTCACTTGTCACTTCTGGTATCAACTCATCCATTGGTTCTGTCCCTACTCCTAATTCTTCATCCTTGAAAATTTCACCGGTTGCGTCCAGTCTAAAGTCTGCTGATTCCAGAAAATCTGCACTTCCGATCACTTTTCTGCCTTCTTCAACTTCTACCATGAAAGAGCTGTCCTCTGGATCATAATCTGAAAAGCTCTCACTCGTGTCATTGGAGATGGAAGTGATACTAGTTGTGTTGGTATTAGGTTTGAATGCTGAATTTGACTGAGTGGCAGTCTCAACTAGATTATTGTCAGGAATGGTAATTGCTGGTTTCAGAGGTGGTTGGATTCCACCTCCCGGACGCTCCTGTCTGGTATTTTCTGACCCAACAGGGTTTTGATCTGTTTGAAAAAAAATACAGTAAATAATTTCTTGTTAAAATAATCATTCAAATGTTTTAATATGGATATGTAAAGATTTACTTTACCATAGCTGTTAAATTGACATGCTTTCCAATAAAATGATCCATTAAGCTGATCATCATTGCACATCCTTCGGAGACAGCGTTCTGTTTTATAGAACTGAAATACCAAAGCACACATAGCAATGATAAACCACTTTTCATTAATATGTCAAAATCTATATCAAGCAAATGATATTGCTTGGATGATAAATTGTGTAACTAAAATTAGTGGAATGTTTAGGAAAGCAAAAAAAGAGAAAACATTGAAGTCTTAATAGTGTATACAATGGAATAGTCATTGATTGGAGATGGCATTTTCCCCAGATGAAGTGATCAGCTGTGGACCAAAATTTATTACCTAGTCAGGAAAGAGGCTTTTCTCCAAAAAAATTGAGATGCTGGGTTTATGTCAGGTCAGCAACAAAACATGCTTCCAGAAGACAGGTGAACAATAGGTAAATAAATAGAAAGGCTTACCTGGACACATATATTTGGGCATGGCTCTGATACCAATCTCCATCTGGCATGAAGCCACTTCCATGTAACAGTAGTTAGCATAGAGCCTTCCATCAGAGCCACAGACAACAGAGCCTGGTTCGTGCTGACACGATCGCTGACAACCACACCTTGACTGGTCAGCTAGGCTCAGGTCATCATCACTGTTGGTCACCGTGATGGCTGAAATAAGTGCAACATCTATCAGTATACAGTTCTTCATATTCAGGAATATTAATATCCTGCTTCAGGATGCTTGATATATTTTTTGAATAGAGGGCAGGAATAGGGACTATTTTAACTTAGTAATCTTCATGAATTTATAGTTTTTCTCATGATCTGTCAGTATCTGTTTACAGACAATTTTAGATGCTTACATTTATCTCGCTTTCTCTCTCAAGATCCTGTTTACAGCTTGATACAAACCTGCAATCTGATTTACCATTCATCTTTTTTTTCTTTACTTTTTTGTTCCCCTATGATAATTGATTAAAATAATTGAATTTAATTAAAGTGATCTTATCAGCAAGGTAAGAATCATGAAACAGCATACTTAGAAAGTCACAAAACATAAGAAAGGTTATAAAAAGACTGTCCACTACAGGGATGATGATGATGAGGAGGAGGAGGAAGATGATGATGGCAGTGCTAGCAGTGGAGATGATTTTGATGATAATTATTATGAAGAAAATGATGGCTGTGTAATGTTAATTATGGTCAACTAGAATTTCAGAAAATAAACCTAATCTGAACAAGAATTCCTTTAAGTTCATAAATTATATACTCACTTGGAAGGTCCATCCTTGGTCCATTCTGGTCCTCTACTCTATTACAATCTGGATGGTCATCTTCACATAGCTCTCTTGCCAAGGGACTAGCACTGCTTACATTGTAGAAACGAGTCTCTTCATAATCTATTAATAGGGTAAAAAAGCAGTTTATACTAAAAATATACTTGGTTTATATTTGAAAGAACACAAGGAATCTTATCAAGTAATGCAATGCAATCCAAATAAATAGGCCTATGGCTCTTAATCTAGAATATTTTGGAAAGAATGATTGTCGTTGGTCCTCTGCATGTATATTCTCATCTTTTTGTGCAATTTTACAAATAATGCATTGCATCATTTATGCTTATTCATACGTATTTATTAGCTTATTTGCATAGTAGTATTACATATGATATGCAGTCAGTTCTTTATTAACTAGTAATTTTGTATCTTAATTTGAAAGATTCAGAGACAATTCACAAGCAAATAATCAAGGCAATATAATCTACAACAGTACCATTAAATATTTTACATTTCAAATGCGAAGATTTGTGTTCTAGCACTTACAAACAAACCCACACCACAGGGATGAGACTTTCTTTTTAAGTCTGGATTGCATGTAAGTTATTCCTTTGCAACTTTTGGAGAAAAAAAATTCATGCTTAGTAAAACCCATTCTGTTTCCATGTATATTTACGCACAACTTCAAAGAAGAGCAGACTTACGAGGTTCATAGTAATCATACACCTTCACAGGGACCGGCTGCATCTTGCCTACGACAAAGTTTCTCCAAGCATGAAAGGTCACACAGGTCAAACACTGGCTTGCAATTTCATCAAAGTATAGGATGACCTTCCGCCCATTTATCTCATAGCGTTTCAGCTTGTTCTGCCGATCTAGGATTAACTGTAAACAGTTGGGAAAAAAATGAAATGTCATGAATATGTCAAGTAACAAATATAATGCTGTAAGATAGATTTAATACAAGATGCCTTAATACACTCTGATCCCCATGTGTGGCCATAATTAATAACCCCATTCTGATGTACTTTACCCTTATGATTCATATTTGTTTTTGTATGAGATTTATAGTGAATTAATAGTTTCTAACAACATTAAAGTGGTTACATAAATAGATTTCTTACCCTTTCCAAGCTCTCAATATCTGCCGAGAATCCAGTCAATAGAGAAACCTCTACCACAGCCATGTTTGAAGAACCTGCATGAAGCCATCTAAAATTACAAATATGAGAAACAAAGTGATATTCCAATTTATTAAGTAGAGTGTGGAGGTAATCCTTGTGATGCAGTACACTTGCTAAACCTACTCCTGATGAACCAAAGTTATTACATTATTTCCAATGGCATATCGTATGTCGGTCTGAAGTCTGATTTGTTGGTGTGACTGTAGCGTAATGATGTCTTGCAAAGAACATTGATGAACTTGAACAACACAAGTTTGGTACACCTAGATGTACAAAAGATTATATAATCTGTTGCCAAAGGACATTGCCAACTTTGATCAGTTCTGACCAGATAGACTTTGATGGCCAAAGCCCAAAGGTCATTGCCAACTTTGATCAGTTCTGACTAGGTACACCTTGATGGGTTGCAACCTTGGATTATAATCCCTTGCCCAAGGACAGTACCGAAGTTCTGCATAGGTAGGGAGGAGAACGAGAACTAACCCCTAGTCGAGGCAGAGGACATTGATATCCTGAAGAATTCTAACTCATTTAAGTCTTTGTGTAAACAATAGATTGTGATTTCTTGCCAAAGAACAGTACTAACTTTGAGCAGACTTCCATGCTAACCCTGTAGTCATCATCATGCACCAGGTCTGCTGTCACCTCATTGCTGATCCCGTTTAGACTCCTGCGTCGCCGCTTTCTCTGACCGGAAGAAGGAGGCATCTCGGACATCTTGACACTCAGCCTGAAGGCTTCCTTTTTAGTAGGGTCTGGGATATTGTATGACATATCCACCTAATGATAAAATGAAAATGTCGAGCAACAGCTAGAAACTTTGTACATATATGCCAATTAAGGAATATTCACGTTCCAAACAGTCATACAGTTATCAACTGACCAGGTTGCACTGGAGAACAAGAGCATTTGTATCTGTTAACCAGAAGTTTTAGTTTTTTTAATACAAATTTTTATAATGGTTGTTTTTTCCATTTATTTCATTCAAAGTACATGGGGCTCTTTCTTTCCAACCATTGTTATGAGACAGAAATTGTGAGGAATTGTAATAGAAGCACAAAATAATAAAAAGATGGATTTGAATTTTCAGTGTGATACCTTACTATAAACAGGGTGATCAGGGTGAAATACTTTTCATTGTAATGATGGTAAACTGACCTGCATTAAACCACATCCTTCTCCAACTGCTCCAATGAACAATGTCTGGGTAAAAGCAGGAATCTAGAGATACATGAAAAAAATATTTTTTTTTAATTAATTCACTAAATAGATGATTCATAAACACTTTGCATGATTGCATGATTATAATTAATCTAATAATTATAATTTCTTTCAATTAAGTAACATAAAGCTCTGATTTTAATCTGATTTCAGTCTCTTTTTATACAAACCACCTCTTAATTTTTTTGTTTATTACAGGGCTTTGAGAGACCGCAAATAAAATGAACAGAAGAGGGGCTGTAATTACAAAAGCTCCTATATGTTAGTACAGAACAAAATATATGTGAAAGTTAAAAATATAAAAGATGAACTTTTACACCCCTGATCAAAGTCCACTGAAAATTATTGTAGAAACTTTGTAATACACATCATTATCAACATCAAAAAAAAATTATTTTATACCTCCATGACTTGTAGGACTTTGCTGTTTTCGTTGTTGAGGTAGAAGTGTTCCTCCACTGATGTTATGAAGTTGGTATAAGCAAGGGTGACATTGAGATTGACATGACCAACATAAGCAAGTGTGGCATACTCGGAGAGAGCTTGCAGAGCTACACAAGTGTCCTGGGAGAAATCAGAGAGAGGGGGTCATTTTTATCCATTTTCATTTCCATCACAACATTCTTAGGAAGATCTCTAAATATAGATATATTGTCATGCATCATCTCTACCATTTTTATGAACCATTTCAAATACCATTCCCATACTATAATCTTTCCTGAGCTCCATAACAAAGGTTTGCGATGGATTGCAAATATGAAAGAACCGCCCTGATTGGTCTCTGGTCGGTATTTTAAACCAAATGTGCATGTAACATTGATATTGATTAGTCAGTTCATTTAGCGATTCATTGCTATTCTTTTTGTTATGGAGCCCTTGTTTCATTTTCATTTTTTTTAATATCATCATCCATCACATTTTCCTTTGTTTCTACAATAATGTTCATCTACCGCTATTACATATAATCTAATAGTATAATTTCCTCATCATCATAAGAGTGTGAGATATGTAGTTCTATTCATTGTCCTGTGATTTATCCAAGGAATAAAAATGGTGAATGAAGTGAACAGGTGTGGAGAGCGATCCGCCATCATGTATTATCACTCAATGTTAATAAAGAGTGTATGAAGAAAGTGGCAATGATAAATACAGGTACACTTGTGGCATGCAAATTTAAAAAAAAAGAATATGTAGCTTAAACAAGTTCGCCCTTTCATTCATGTCATCCTTGTCTCTCCATATTACCTGTGTACTGGAGAAGCCACCCAGAGAGTTCCTCTGCTGCGTCAGCCATTTCACAATAGGCAGGGAGTAGGCGATGTCTCCAAGAAGGGTGTAGGTGAGCAGGGCATATGCAGTCATCTCTACCTCGGCTGATGTGACTGTCTGTTTGATGTTACCCATGTGAGCAAAGAAAGGCAGAGTCTCTAGAGGTTGGTTGTTCAATCTCCAATAGGTTTGACCACCTGTTGACAAGGAATGTAGAGAGAGCCAGGTACAACAGATAATATGGTTTGTTGGGATATCTAAAGGGGGTAGGAAAATCTTTCTAAACAGATTTGGAGGTTTATCTTTTTACCACATGTTTACATGTTTAATCTTCATCTGTAAAATAAGCGAAAAAGATCGATGAAGAGCGTGATCCCACACCCTCCTTCACTTTCCCAATTTAGTCACTTCTATTTGTTCCTGCCAGACACATCTTTCTCTCTCTAAAGACTTACCTTTCCTAATGGCCATGTTAGAGAGCATCCGCTCAGCCATGGGAGCATAATCACTCTTCCTGAGCGTCAGAGCATATGCCACAAGAGCAGCTGTGTAGGGATCAGTGATGGCAGCAGGATGCATGTTGTCCTCCAAGAACTTCTGGGCTTCTTTGATGGAATTTCTCTCCTCCTGGGAATCCACCCCTGCTTCCATGAGTGCCACCACCACATAGGCAGTCAGTGAGACCTTGCCCTGTATGCCACCCTGTGAACAATCAGTAAATAGTTTGAGAAAGAATTTGTGCAAAGCCTTGTCACTCCTCTGAAGCACACAAGAGTAGACAAAATTATATCACACACTATTGATAGTGAAGCTTCTTGTTTAACACTTGGTACATGAAGAAGACAGGACAATATCTTGGAGTGAACTGTCATTGAAAAATCTTGTCTTGCTCAGAATGGAAATCATTTTCAACACTTCTTTTCCATCTCTTTCTTTCTCCACCTATCTTCTTATTACAGCTACATCACATAATAAGTCAGGTGGAGAGATCAGTGACATGTAAGCTATACATAAATTCATTTGATCCTTATAAACTTTCACTCATGTTTTCCGTTTATTATGCATTTGGAGAATATTAACAAATTATACTGGCTCAGAACAAAATACATAGAAACATGCTAGGTTTTCATATTGTTTGAGGGTCAACTTCAGTTTACCTGTATGTCTTTGTTGAGCACCCTTCCTACTGGTGGGAACGATCCATCATCTCCTTTCTGTGCGATGATCCAGCGCCTACTCTGTGCCATCTCTCGTGGATCAATGTAAATGAAAGATCTAGACTGTGCGAATGACTTGAGAACAAAAGCTGTAAGCCACATGCTACCGGAGGAGTCATTCTCACCAAAGGCACTGTACGACCCATCGTGTCTCTTGTATGTCAGCTGCCTCTGGTACCCTGAAAGGAGCGATTAAAGTGGCAATTTTATCTTTTGGGAATAATACTACTAAATTGGAAGTAAAATTGAAACCCAATATTTAATATAAATCCGGTTTGAGATAAGTGTTAAATCAGAAGACAAAGTTTTCTTTCTCTTTCCTTAATGTGAACCCACTGTGGACCTTGTAGCAGGTTTTTGGAGAATGGTTACAATGTAATTGAATATTGCATGTTTGGGTGCATGTTCTTGATAGCAATTCAACTTTGATAGGGCTATTAATAGATCTGTCTATTCACATAGCCTGTCACATGTGAAGAATTCAGTATTTTGTCAAAGTTTATAATCTTCTCATTTTTCTATTGAACCAAAGTACATACATGAACATCTTAATGAAAAATCTTGCTGATCTTACTTTTACTCAGGTGATTTACAATAATGTTGTTATATAATAACCCTTAAGCCAAACCATACATTTCTTTACCCACTACATTCTTCAAACATAATTTCTCTTGCTTCTTTAACCATCTACAAACTATAACTTACCCTGAATAAGGTAACCAGTTGCTTCATTCTTGATTTCTGATGAGAGTTGGTTTGTCCGTTGAAGATACCTCATGATGTAGACATTAGGAGCAAAGTGAATCATGTTCTGCTCTCCGCAACCAAACGGCAGACGAATCAAATTGTGAAGATTGTTCAACGTGGGTCCCATCACATCAGCTGTTTTAAATATGACATTTGATTTTTGATAACTGCCTTTTGTGTGACATATCCATATTACAATTTTTCCTTCATCACATACTCAATTTTTGTAGCTTACAATAACACAAAGTGGCCATTTATGAATCCTTCTTAATTTTATGATGAAATACAGTCAAATTTGCATCATTAGACCTTCATTAATCAAATAATAAACCAAATTATTCAGAAAAGATATATAACCTCATGTGGGCTGAATTTATCATATAGTAAAATATTTCTGTGATCTCAGAAAATGTGACTTTGGCAAATATACCTGTTGAGGATTTGAATGATCCAATTTCATTTTTGATAATCTTCTCTTTTCTCACCCACCCCTCCCCTTATAATCAAGAAATCAAGGAATAATGTGTAAATCATTGTTCAAAAGTACTTAATCTTACCTATCATAGTAGCTTGTGCTCTCTCAGACCCAGGAACAAAGTTGAGTGGTAAAGACAGTGTAAATGCCTCATGGTATATCTCATTGTTGCCTGTCATGAGGAATGAAATTATTATGAGTGTTACATCTTGATAAAATGAACATGCATATTGTTTCCCACGATTTAAATTTTCAAGTCTTTTAAGAAAAAATCTATTCTAGTTAGGAAAATCACTGTTCATATCAATTTTACAACAAAAGTAAAAATGATCTGAAAGACAAATGTTTGACATCACTTATATACATAAAAGAAAATACAAGAGTAATTTCAGTAAGTTGAAAGGATATTTCATTGTGTCTTTCAGCAAATTATACAAAATTAGAATAGAATTGGTGCATATTTCTCAGGTCCTTTCAAATGGATGAACTTCAATGCTAAAAAAAAATCAAGCACATGAACCCATATTAATTTTTGCATATTTGGAATATTTAGTTGCTAAAGTAACTCTGCTCAAAAGTTGATGGAAATGGCATGGATTTCATTTTAACTGTGGAACGTCCTTAAAATCTCATCAAACCCTCTTCACACTTGAATTATTCTGCTTCATTTCATCAAGTAATGATGCCATACCTTTCCTTCTCCAAATCCTAAATTCTCCTAAGGATCCCGTTCCTGTAGCAAAGCCGATATACTGGACGGTCATATCAATAGCTGAAGGGTCATCCAGGGTCAGAATGACCGATGCATTAGATTTTGTCTCCCCATATCCAATCTGTCAAATCAGTCAAAGAATTCAAAAAGTCATGCCAAAGTTATCTTTCATTGATGAGATGATATTTGAAAATGTTCTTCAAACTTATAGTTCCCCCAAGAAGATTTTTATGTAGTGGTTTGAAAAAAACTACACCATTTGTATATTGTAAGTTTCCTTGTTTCTTTTTGTTTACTTCTGTGAGAGTATGGGTTCTCTTTCAGATGGTATTTTTGTTTTTCTTATTACTGAATCATTTACATTATTAAGTATCATTTCACTTCAACCTACAAAGTAGTCAATCAGTTATTTTTTAACATTTTTTTTTCAATTTTGAGAGCAACCATGAGAAACACTTCCCATTTCAATTTTATACAGATGACTGGACAAAACATTTGTAATGAATATTTTTTCTTTAAATTGACCAACATGAGCATAGTACCTTAAGAAACCCAGGTCTTCAGTCAGATTGACCTGAACAAAGATTTTACACAAAAAGGAGAATATAATCAATTCTCACCTGAATTTGTCCATCTGTCCAGCTTATCCAAAAGGCTCTAAATTCCTCCCAGCTCACAATATTTGGTGTCATTGTCATCTGCAATCTCTCACCTTCAAATACAGCAGGAAATGAAAGAATATTTATTTTTTTTCAAATAAGGATAATCATGTTGTGTAACAGGACGACAAATTCAGTGTTTGTGGCATATTGCATAGATAGATAATGCATGTGGATTCAGTAAATGTAATACATTGGCGTAAATCTGTGACGTCATACTATTCAAGTGGGGGGATGACAAAATAGACCCCCCCCCCCCGAACAATTAGTTCACCCCTTGGATTTCTGCTAGTGATGTAATAGAAGATATGAATTACTAGTAGACGATTTAAGTTGAAGTTGCATATCACATTAGTCTATATAAAGAAAACAGCAAAAAAATGAAAAAGTTAATGTAATTTCATAGAATGGTGATATGAATCCTAATCAGCTTACATCTATCACATGGCAAGTCATTTATTTATTTCAGCTAACAGGAAGACTTGCATTTGAGATGCAGATTTTTTACCAAATAGCAAGGATCCATGTAAAAAAATATATATAATCTATGTCACATTACTCTGGCATTTTACCTTGTGCACATAGTTCTTACTAATGCAATTTCTGGATTTATTACATTTGTTAATAATAATAGACTACTTGATTCTCATGGTTGCCAAACTTACCTCCCCTTCCCTTTGAGATCCATGACTGAGAATTCTCGAGGCCTCCGAGTATTATTTCATAGTCAATAAAGTCAGTCTGAGCACGAGACAAGGCTATCTTTGCATTACTGGTGGCCTTGCACAGGAAAGAAAAAGAGTCCATTTCTTCGGGTGGATGAACGAATTGGTATTCGTCATAATTAGGAGTGGAAATGTGGATCCGTTCTGTAGAACATAATGTAATATCAAAATATAATTTGAAGCTGTTACATCTTGATTGTATGTCATTCCAATCAACTAAGTTATCAATCTTTCTGTTCGTGCCAAAATTGCTTTCTTTGTCTTGATATATCTTTTCTTTATCTTCTCTTTCATATACTCAATCTTGAGATGGATTTATATTGTAATCATAGTTGGTTGCAGAATTGGAATATTTTCCCCAAAAAAATGTTATGGTATAAAAGATTTTTCAAAAATAATTTATTTGTCCCTTTCACTCAATATATCTTTCTTCCTCAATCATAGCAAACTACAAAACACTTTGAAATTGGGTGTGCATCAATACTTGTGTCAAGAAATCAGATTCATTTACATATGTGTTTTAAATACAAACTGCTTCATATTTCTAATTAAAATTTTAGCTCTGGCCTGGATTCTATAGATAAGTAATATGTAAATGAATATTTACCATTCGGACAAAAGAAAACACTGTAAGTGTAGCCCCTTGGAATGCCTTCAGGCTGAAAATATAAAAGATCATTCAAAATTCAATTCAATACATATCATTTAATTCAACCATAAAAATAAGAATAGCAAAATAAGGTCAAACTCCAGTAAGCTTTGGAAAATTTAACCAGATTTCCAAAGGATATGTCATATTTCATGTCAAAATAGATTCTTTTAGAAATCATTCTCTATTATTATGTACACATAAACTTACCTTTCCAATTTGCCACTTTGGCTCAGTATGAATTTTGTGAGGGTTTTTTTATTTGTTGTACATTCCCTGGTGCACCCAATATCTCAAGTGATCGATACAGATAGGCCCCAATATAAAAGCATCTACTTGGTAAATAACACAAGGTTATCATGATTCTAAATGATACTATTTTCAAGGACAAGATGTTAAACATATCAGACTTACTTCAACAAGAATGTTATTGGTGACTTTATCCAATGCCAGAAGAGTTGGTGGCATGTCACCAACTCCACCTTCATCATTGCAATCACATGACATAGTCATCAGCGCCTCGGCTCCAGCTGGTGTAGATAATTATGAAAGAAATTTATATATCTTTTAAATATGAATTCTAAAATATACATTTCTTTTACATCTCTCTTATTATATTATGTATATTTCCTTTTTCTCTTGTAACTCATGATAATCTCTTATCTTTTTTTCCAACGGTCCACATCCCCCGCCCCTCCCTCACCTTACCCTTTGATTATCCATCCTACTTTGTCACTATATATATCTACCTCGCCCCCCCCCCCCTCATATGCACACTCACCTGCAACACTCATTTCTCCCTCTCTGTTTTTTTTCTTTTCCCTGTAGAAACCCAAATTCTCTCTTTTCTTGCCTTGTAATTCGACACTTTCAGTCATTTGTTCCGTTCAATCATGAAATATGAATTCACAAACAATAGGAGTGATTATACTACAAAATAATTTTTACACCTGTACACTACACATGTATGCTTATTGATGAATTTCTAACCCACTCTGCTTATATTCGTATCAATATACTGACCATGGATCCTTTTCTTGCCCAGCTCATTGAATACCAGTTCAATGGGTGTGGTCAGGCTCTCCTTGGCCTGCAGACATTGGTCCAAGGTGATACCACGCCCACCATGGTTCAAGAATTTTATACCTTCTTGTATTTGCATCGACACCCTCACCTTGAATATAAAAAAGATGGAAATAAAATATTCAAGAATATGAGCGATAAATAACTGTTATATTCAAAGTTAGGTTCACAAGTGTTATCTTCTGAAGATGTGAAACACTTGCATATGACAAATGTACAATATTTTGACCTGAAATAATTTTTCCTGTGCTAAAAGAAGAAGAAACACTCCCTTTATGAATAAACATCTGATTCATCCTCCCCTGTGATACCTCAATCGTTTTCTTTCAACATGTTACTATTTCAGGACAATTTCTAAATTTGTAATAATGGTCAATTATCAAAAGGAAGACAAAGAGAAAAACAGACTGAGGGTGCCGGGAGTCATTTCATTTTTCTCTGCATTTAATGAAAATATACTACCTAACTTCATGATTTGAATATGACACTGAAGATTCTTTGTTTAATTAGTGGAATGGCACTTTTTAACAAATATACTTCAAAACAAATCAATTGACTTTACACACAGTAGTAAGCTTTATTTTGATAGTGCTATAGAATAGAATTCATTGATAAAACACCACTGTTCATTTGGACCCTATAAGTATTCAGAGATGTTACAAAATAAAAAAATAAGGTAAATAATTCAAGAGTCGCAAGATTTAGCTTTACAATTAAAATCGAGAGTGTTTACACAACACTGATGACGATACCTTTACACAGACATCTAAATAGTTAAAGACAGTCAGAGGTACGCGAAGCTGTTCCCCTCGAATGACAGAGTATGGAAGAGTGTATTCCACAAAGAACTCCTTGAAGGCAATAAGGGGTGTGGTAGTAGCCACACCCATCCCATGTGTCTGAGAGAGGGCAACCACATCAGTCTGCCAGGTGGTGATAGAGTCTGGAACCTGAAGCTGGATATAGTTGTCGCGTCTCGTAGAACTACAATGATAATCAAATGCAGCAATCATTTAATTGAACTATGAAGGTCTTGCCATTTGGACTATGAAAGAATTGACCAATTCAGAGTGCATGAAATTCCTCTATGTTTATATACTAGCAACCCAGAGGATTGGTGAACTGCACAACATGAACTTCTAAATATATATATATACACCCTCTTTTACATAATTATGAGTAATTATGAGAACTCATTGGATCCCAAGATCAAAATATCTGTCTAAAGTTTCAGAGCAACACTGACCCACACGTGAGCAGCACGCTGGTGATTTGCAGTCTACTGCCCCGCCAGTGTAAGCTTCTAAAGGAAAGAAATCACAAGATATTGTTCTCTCTTACCTCAAATGGAAAAAAATAATTTTGCAATTAACATCAAGGTAGTTTCTCTTAAAATGCAATGACCTACTAATGGTATACTCCACAAAGTGTTTTCTATATCACCTATTTCTCTTATTTAGTTACTTTATATTCCTAAATTAGAATGCCATCTACACAATGAAAAGTTATATTTTCCCATGATTCATATAAAATTAATTCATATTTAATCAGAAAAAAATCTCTCCCACAAATACAATTATCAGTATGTACTTTCTTCATATGATGCTATTTTTTTAGCAAAGTTCTGTATTTCCTTTCGTTTGAACTTCATCTTCACTCTTTGAGAAAGGAAGATTGACATTTTCTAACCTGATATTGAAGCAGTTGAATATCCATGTCTCTGGAAAATAAGCTCTCCTTCTCTTGTCTGTTCTTGGAACTGATCTCTTCCTTGTGTTTTGTTGACTAAAGCCTGTACCATCACCATGAAGAGCTGTAAAGCAATCAACAAACATATATCTGTCAGATGAATACCAACGTAGAAATAAATGAATGAATAATGAGGGGAAAGTGTATTCGTTCAATATGCAGAGAATTAATATAATTTTGAAATATAATTCATAGTGTTCTCTTATTATCTGTTCAATGAAAGTTACCTTATTCATTACTTTTCTTTCTTTTCTATAGTAATGCAATGAATATGGCTAATTTTGCATAAATGTATTTATCATTAATTCAGTCATGCACCCTATTTAGAAAAGTATGTAAGGAACATAAACATGCAGTCATAAATATACAGAAAAACAAGTGGAACACCTCTGGCAGCCTCGCCTGCATTACGCGATTTAATATAGCAGCAGTGCTAACTTTGAAAACTACTATAAAATAATCATTCACAAAAACACCATACATATAATGACATAATACCACGTTCATTGACCATAAATGACATTTGAATGGTGACTTAAGACTTGTCAACTACACCCATGTCCACATTTCATTCACTCTATCCATAAACTTTCAAAGTTATGATGGCAATTCAACAATTACCCCAACATGGCCTGAGTTTATTGACCTTAACTGACCTTTGACCTTGGTTTTGTGACCTGAAACTCACAGGGGATGTTCAGTGATACTTGATTACTCTTATATCCCAAGTTTTATGAACTAGATCCATAAACTTTCAGAGTTAGGATGGTAATTTTACAAATAACCCTTACTTGGCCAGAATTCATTGACCTTAAATGACCTTTGACCATGGTCATGTGACCCAAAACTTGTACAGGATGTTCGGTGATACCTGATTACTCTTATGTCCAAGTTTTATGAACTACATGTAGATTCATAAACTTTCAGAGTTATGGTGATTCAACAAATACCCCCAACTTGGCCAGAGTTCATTGACCCTAAATGACCTTTGACCTTGGTCATGTGACCTGAAACTCAGGCAGGTTGTTCACTAATACTTGATTAACCTTATGTCCAAGTTTCATGAACTTGATCCATAAATTTTCAAAGTTATGATAGTAATTCAACAAATACCCCCAACTTGACCAAAGTTCATTGACCCTAAATGACCTTTGACCTTAGTCTCATGACCGGAAACTCATAAAGGATGTTCACTAATACTTAATTAACCTTATGCCCAAGTTTCATGAACTAGGTCTATATACTTTATAAGTTACGATGTCATTTCAAAAACTTAATCTTCGGTTAAGATTTTGAAAATAATTCTCCCAACATGGTCTAAGTTCATTGACCCTAAATGACCTTTGACCTTGGTCATGTGACCTGAAACTCAGGCAGGATCTTCAGTAATACTTGATTAACCTTATGTCCAAGTTTTATGAACTAGGAATCCATATACTTTTTAAGTTACGATGTCATTTCAAAAACTTAACCTTAGGTTAAGATTTGATGTTGACGCCGCCGCCGTCGGAAAAGCGGCGCCTATAGTCTCGCTCTGCTATGCAGGCGAGACAAAAACCAAAAAATGTATAGAATATCGCATCTTACCAGACAAATCCTGAAACCGAAGTTGTACTTTATTGGTCATAACTCTCAATCCTGCTTCCTGAAAAGAAAAGTGGTTTAATATATTAAATCACTTTTTCTTATATTTATCTTTTAAACTTAGTTCATGGTTTATATATTTTTTATCATTATTTTGTCCATTTGAGAAATATGTTTTATAAATATCTTCCTAAACTATAATGATCTGCAGATTCAGCCTCCTCCATTTCATTTGTTTCATTTTCAAGCAGACTTATTTTTGTTTCTGTCGTTTAGTATATGTACAATTTTGTCAAATTTAATTTAAAACTGCTTTCAGAGATTACATTATGTTTTATTTCTAATTGATAACCTATGGATATATTTATGTAATTACAACAAATTCAATATGCAATCTGTATTTTAAAAAGTATATGACGAAATGTGTTTTTCCACTTTTTATTGACAATAAAATTCTATATCTTATGTATATCATAGCTTATAAGCTTTCTTGAGAATGTTTTGAAAATAAAATGATTTGCTACTTTTGTGAAACAGTAACTTACCCTAAATGCAAAGTCGGCATCTCGTAGACGCATTGCATTCCACATGGGTGATCGCTTTCTTCGAAAGGTACTTCTCCACCAGAATGTATCTTCATAACGCTCTTCAGACAGATCATATTTGGCCATTTCTGCAAATACCTTTATTTCAAAGAAAAATGTCACTTCCGTCTTATTCTATTTTTCTTCTATTCATTGATACAAAATCATCAAAGAATACCACTCACCATGACTATCGTCACAACTCTGTGAATCTAGACTAGGCCAATATTAGAATATTACGAGCTGCTTTGTAATAGTATTGAAATCAGTGCTAAATAAAAAGAAGGTTTTCAAATAATGACAGGTGCCTAAAATTACAACCCTTAAACATATCAAGCAATCACTTAAAAGAAGAACCAATCATTTATAATAATAAAAAAAATTATGATACCTTTTCTGGTGTGATCTGATATCCAGGCCGTAATAGCTGAACACTCTTATCTACTGTCGCTAAACATACACACGAGTCAGGCTTAGCAGAAATCAACATGTTTACATGTGACTTTGGAGTTGTTTCATTCCTTGACCATGTCACAGAAACCTGGGGTAAAATAGCACAAAAATTGGGATGAGTTAAAATACTCAAATGAAGAATTTAGATTCTGTATGCTACAAGCACACCATTTCTAAAACCCTAGTATGAAAGGATACTAAAGATGTCAATGAAAATGCAAAATAACAAGCTAAGAATGTAATACGATTATGAACCAATAGCATTTTGTTTTTAGATAAGAACAATTCCCCACTCATTTTTTTTGTATCAAGAATCTTGATGATGCCCCCATGCACTTGAGAAAAAAAATAAAAAAGCAATATTTGTGAGAATTTAGAGTTGGCATAGATTCTTCTGAAATAATAAAATAATTCAACAAAATCAACCAAGTTGATGCTCAATGATGTTCATAACTAATACTTTCCAATGAAAAATAAAATTCTGTTAAAACTATATCTACCTTATTTTCAAAGCTGGGTTCCACCTCGATTTGCATTGTATCAACCACGCCTTCCTCATCATCTCTGACATAATAAACCAAGAGGCGACTAGTAGGGGACATAGCTGCTGTCACCATGAAGCTGATCTCTGTCTCACATTGCGATAAAGTGCTGTTCAGGTCTGCTGCTCAAATTAAATATAGTTTGTTTTATTTATGTATTAACATTATAAAAATATTGTGTTTGGTAAACTGTTATGAAGTACAAATGTAGAGTCATTTTGAAGTTGTAGCTTTGTATTCTTTTTGTTACTTAAAGCACATAAACTTTAAAATACAAAATGACCACCAAGATCTAAGTAACAACACATACTACTCACGATGAATTAGTATACTGCACGGTTATATGATAAATTCCATTATTTCAGTATATGTATATACACACACGCACACCCACACACACTCAACTTTGCATCCAGATTTCCTACTATGCCAGAATTTTTTGTTATGGATTTTTTTTGGTGAATGTTTGCAACATTCTCTTTATGGTATATACACAGAAATGGCTCAGATGTTAAAAAAAACTCTAAGATTGTGGAACATTAGATAATAGTCAACAAAAGTAAGTAGGCCTTTATCTTAACTTACTTGTTCATCCAAGCAAACACAGTCATACAAATTACACATCTTTATAAATTCTCTTCATTGCTTACATGTTCAATAAACTTGTGAAAATTGTTACCTTCAAGAGTCTGTGCGTCACTCTTCTCCCTCCCGACCTCGGTTATTCCTGATGTAACGATATTACCACGTGACATGATCTCATAATGGAGGCTAAAGTTACAGGGGCAGGTCGATTGAATCTTGACAGAAGCCCTTGTTCCAACCTGTGGTCAAGAATAAATAAAAGTTACAGCAAAAGTAACAAGGCTTGTGAAAACCCATGAAACATTTCAGAAAATTCTTATATAAACAAGTGGAATAAAACTGGCAGTCTCGTCTGCTTAACACGATTCAATATAGCAGTAGTGATCACTTTAAAGACAACTAAGATGAATGATTAATTAAAGGAGAACTCTGGGCTGAAAATAATAAGATGATCAGTTAGACTTGATTACCCTTATGTCCAAGATTCATGAACTAGGTCCGTTTACTTTCTAAGTTATAATTACATTTCAAAAACTTAACGTTAAGATTTAAAGTTAAAATTTCAATGTTGACGATGCCGCTGCCGTCGTCACCGGAAAAGCGGTGCCTATAGTCTCGCTTTGCTATGCAGGTGTGACAGTTAAAGAACATTTTACCTTTAATTTTGGTTGTGCTTTCATCAACAGATGACAATTGCTAGGCGAATACCAGCTCCCAAGTGAAAGGAAATGTGACAGATAGCTGTTACCAACTGATCTACCGTCCACTGCTACTATAAGAGCCTGCAAAGTAATATGAAGATAATGGCATTAAAAAAATCAACGCGTTTTCATGTTTGTATTACATTAAAACGTCCCAAATTAGAAATATTTAAATTCAGTTTTAGATATTACTCCCGTTCTTTCTCGTTTTAATTCGGGGTTTTTTTGTGTGTGTGTTCTTAAGTAGTATTTTCAACTTTTCCTCTGGTTTATTTCAAAGGTTTGTTTTGGATTGTGTTCTTTCGTGTGGTCACATTGCTGAGAGGCGACATTAATAATCATAAAGGATTTGTGGGGATATTTCTCCTGAGAAACACAGTCTGCTAGAAATTCAAAATTGATTGATCTGTTCTGAATAATTACAGACCACACTCACATCAAGCCACAATAGTCCGTCTCCATCTGGCAGAGAAGGGATTACAAAGGATACCTCTCCATCTATCGCCTCATATTCTTCTCTGAACACGATGTCTGTATTTCTGTCGACGTTGATCCGGACTACCACATTGCTGGCTGGTGTGTCGTCGGGATAGAAAACGAATAGCTGAAAAAAATAAAAAATAATAGCAATCTTGGGCATATTGGAATGGTTTCATGTCGACCTATTTTAACTTAGTTCATTAGTCAAGGATATAATAAGAGACAGGCTTACGGATGCAACAAATACATATAGTTACCATGCCGAAGACATCCGAGCAATTAAGGTTTTTTTTAGTGTAGGATCTTGAACATGTTGAAAATGCTCAATCAGCTAATACCAGAATACTTTTAAACGACACCTTATTTCTGTCGTAATATATGCCTCAAATCCATTCATGGCGTATAATACAGATTTTGAGTAGCTGAGAAACAAAATTGCAATTCCCGCGTCGAATTCTTAGAATTTCATAACTTTTCTGTAATGAAGTCATTTTTATCGAAGTGAATCTTTTTTTATAGCAATAAAATATGAAATATAATTGCAATCGCTAAGGCACTTTATTGTTTTAGTGCACCTATCAAAATTATTGTTAAGCATTTGTATTATAATTAGCATAAATTAAGGTCTAGCAAGAAATTAACATCTGAGAAAATAAATTAACACAGAACACGTCACTTCCCATTAGATTGATCATTACTATTTACCCTTCCATAATAAGGTAAACCAGGTTTGAAATGTTTCTTAGTTTCTGGGGCGAATTCGATTGAGACGAGTTGTTTGTGAACCAGACATGTATCGTCCATTGCTGTGAAGACGTTTCCATCGTTGCTTGTCACACTTGCGTCAATTCGGATGGTGCCTCTAAAGTGAGTCTTCAGAGGCGAATTTGTGAGATTGTTGATGCAGATGTCAAACATGGCCGTACCATTGATCTAAATCATAATCAATTGAAATAGAAAAACACACTACAATCACAACTTCAACAAATGAATATATCTATATTCACAAACATGCGCTGATCTGGCCACAAGCGGGAACACCCCCCCCCCCATGTTGCCGCGCCTTTTTTTTTAAAAATCTCATATACTCATATCTTGTTTCTGCTCGCTTGCTTTTCAGTTGGCCCTTCCACTTAATTGTAGTATCAAAATTAGTATATTTCATGCAGTTTTTTTTTTCAATCGAAATGATTTATTTCAAAATGTTCTTTAATGATTTGTGTATATGAATATAAAACCCTTGGATCCGCCTATTCAACTTCAACCAATAAGTGTGTACCCTTCAATATCTTTGGAAACAACATTTCTTGAATATTTTTACTGACTCTTAACTCATAAAATCAAATTAATGTCACTGAAGTTAATTAATGTACTCACATCCATGAAAAGGTACACATTTCTCCCAACATAATCATCGAAATATCCCAAACCATGAAGATTCATATTGATAGAAAGTTTCCCCTTCACTGGTTGCCCAAATGTGTATCTGCAATAGAAAGAAGATAAAGCCGTGCATAATCATTATTAATAAATAATAATAATAATACATATGATTTATATAGCGTCTTTTTCATTTTGATCAAATGCTCGAGGCGCTTAGAAGAAATCAAAACATAAAAATAAAGAGACCTTAAAGAAGTACAAGAAAGGGTATATGTCTATCTTCAAACCTTGTACCTACTGATGAACAAATGCAATCGTAACAGTATGATTTCTGCGTCATACAATCTTTATGATTACAAAAAAAAATGTGTATAACTTTGTATCACGAACATGACGAATTCCGATGTTGGAGCAATAATTATATTATACAAGTTACAAGATATGCGCTCTGCAAACATATCACCTTAGAAACTTGAGCTCACATTTATTTGTGTTTATGTAGACACAAAGTAATAATTTCCTTCAATTATGAATTATTTGTGTTTGAGAACGGAGACCATTTATGTTTTTCTCTATGTAATCAATGTAATTCTCTAATAACAATTTCGAATCCTTTCTTTGAAAAACAATATCTGAAACTGTTGGTCAATTATTTTGTGCGTCGGAAGTCTTATGAGCTTGACGCCCCTCCTTCATCCACCTTCTCGGTACCGATCTGCTTAGAATGCATTCAAACGAGTCCTTTTTTATTTCAACAATATTCACTTGTATACATAAATATACAGAGAAATAGAGCAAAAACAAAAACATTCCTGAAAGATGAAAGAATTCGTAGGACTCATATTGTTTGAACTTCCTTGATTTATCGTGACAGAAAACATGTGTTTTGGGGAAGTCAATGCACTCAAAATTAAGACATCACATTCCTGCCTCTCTCTGTCAACTGACACAGCAACTGTTTCTCATTTTCGAAGAACTACACATTATAACGTACTTCCGTAACCCCTCAGTTTTCCCGGTCAATCTTCCTAACAAACTTTGACATGGTATTGCTATTCTCAGCATGAAAAAGAAAACCGACCCAGCGGTACATAGGTTATTCTAGTATATCGGCAGCATTAAGGCCGCCTTACATACCGATTCATAGTAACCCAAAAATACTTTGGGAAATCAAATTATATGTGTGTGTATATATAATATAAATATATATAATTATAAACAAGAAAGAGCTTAAAATAGAACATTACAGGCCTCTATAGTCGAAACGATGGGTTCAAACAAAATATAAAGTTAACATAAAGAAGAGTTCCTCGAGCTCAATATAAAGTTATCAACGAAAAAAAAGGTTTCTATCACAATTTCTTGTGCTTGTTGGAGGTGATCTTCCACTTATTGACTATAAAAACGTGTTTGTAAAAATGAGATCAATCCATCGAGTCATGCACAAATAATTCCACATTAACCCAATAGGTGATCTAAGTATTAACCCTGCACGAAACCCGCGATTGACGCGCGCCAATTGATGAGGCATTTTTTTTAATCTTGTGCACCTTTTGGTGTCAAGTTGAAGAAATTCAGACAGATTCTCGCGAAGTCTGGACCTTACTCTTTGTGTTGTGTTAAGGTGATATGGCACATCGATAGCGAAATGTTTTATTCAACGCTTTTTAGTAAACACTCGAGTAGGGCAATTCTAGAAAATTAATTTAAACTCTTGAAATGATGCGTTATACAGTGCGTATCAAAAAAAAGTTTACACTTAGAAAAAATCCTGTAAAATTATATATTTGTAATATCCTGACGATTTTTCCACATTTTAGCATTGGTACAGATCCATTTAAGCAAATGACGATATAACTGTCGAAAAATATTTCCGCTTGAGTGAGCACCACTTACTTTTGAAAAGTTGGTGAAAAATGATTTGCGCAGAACTTTGAAATAGTTATGCGAATAAAAGTAGACCTTAATCATGAAGAACACGTGGAAATTAGTTAGTAAAATTGATTTGAAGATATCTTTTACCTTTTTAAACTTGTTTCCTTGCCCAAACACTTCAAAGAGTGCATTGCGCCCCACCCCACTCCCCCACACACCGAGTCCATCGTGACGATATTTGCTTTACACTGAGCTGTGATTTACATGAAATGGCTTAGGCTTGATTTTCATTTTGTTAATCATTGCCAAGCTTGGGAAAAGTGTGGAGAAACAAGTATTAAATGAAAAATGAAATGTAAACCAACTTTAAATGATAAAAACTTAGTGAAAAATGCTGGAGATGTCTGATATAAACTTTTGTTCAGATTCAGTTATGTCCTCAGATCCAGCTGGCTCAAAAAGGGTAAAGGTTGTGCTTACTAAGTGTTGAAATTTCAAATTTGGGCGGCAAAATTGTTACAAAATGCTTGAATGTATCCGTTTTATGTCAATTGGCTAAAAGTGCTAGGGAAATTTATGAGAAATGCTTTGCAGGGTAAGTTTGATTTCGCCCTTTCCCCTTGACACAGCGTGAAAACAAGCATTTCTGCGCAAACAGATTTCTGCGAGCTTTACAAAAATGGACAGTGCTCACTCAAGTGTAACATTCTGTCAAAATTTTTACTTTCATTGGATAGATGAGACCCAAACCCATAATTATATGTGAAAAAATTACCCACATTTTGTATATTTGTTAATTCCCATGGCTTTTTCTAAGTGTAAACTTTTTTTTGATACGCACTGTATATATGTAAAAGCAAACCTACTTTGCATGGACTGCTGCTCTACTGCACTTGTTCGTATCCCGAATGAATCCTGGTGGTTCTATGACTACTTCAAACCTTGGCAAAACTGCATCACAATTAAAACGACATAACAGATGATTGCAATGGAATCCCACAACGGATTTGAATCTGAAATAATCTCTATAAAAATACATATTGCATTGGCGGCGGAAGCCAAAAATTTTAGGAGGGGACAACCAAAAAAATTTTGACAAGCAAAAAAAAAAAAAAGGTTCTCCACCCAAAAATTTTAGGGGGGACGTAGTAAAAAAAATTGACAAGCAAAAAAAAAAAAAAAAAAAAAAAAAGGTCATCAACAACAAATTTAGGGGGGATCGTCCCCCCTCCTCAAATTTAGGGGGGGGACAGGTCCCCCCCGTCCCCCCCGCTTCCGCCGCCTATGACATATCGTTTTCTATGGATGTGACGGTATTAGTATACAGGGGATCGTTTCATGAAAGTTGTCGGCACCGGCAGGCTATCTTTCTCCGACAGTTACCATAGTAACAGAAAGATGCCAGTGCTTCTCAGCCCATCAAAAGCAAGAACTTTTCTAAAATTGTCAGCTGACAATTTTCATGAAACGCTCCAGGGGCCCGTTGCATAAAAATTACTATTATGGTAACTTTGTCATGCAATGCAGGTAACTTGCATAAAATCGTTGATTTTGATTGGCTATTGATTGGCGTTACCATGGTAGTTACCATTGGACGGCAAATTTACCATAAACGTAACTTTAATGCAACGGGGCCCAGGTATATATGGGCTATCAATTACAGCTTTTTATATATAATTCATATATCAAAATATTCTTTGGCAAAAGTGGGGGTAAAGTCTTGATCATGTTGTGTATGATAATGGTCTTCACTATACGAAAGAAGATGATTTTTACCTAAATCTCTTTTAATTTGGGTTATACATAATAATGAAAATGTTATGATATATATTCAAAACATTCCTGTTTCGGCAACAACAAAAATAGTGAAATGATCTACAAACAAAATACAATACCTTCGTCAAAATGACCACTTTGCCCCTCTCGGCCTATCAAATATATCGATACAAATTATCTTTATGACACTATAATTATCTACGCTGAGAACAAAATATTTATCATAGATTATCTTACCATATTTTTCAACGGTGAATGTTTTATTATACATATGACCTTCCATATCGACAAGAATAGTCCATACTCCCAGAACAGGCTGATCGGAAAGCGGAAAAGACGCGTTCACAATTCCTGTAAAAATAGTGAACAGTATCGGTTTAACGTTAAATTGAATAGTTTTTCTTCCTTCCGATTGCAATAAAAAAAAGTATAATCATTCTGTGGAACATGACGATCATGTCATTTTTGTGACGTTTGTTTGTATTCAATCCAGACTGTTCATTATTTATCGATACAGTTTCAATTTCCCATCCCAATATCATACATGACAGTGATATTGATAAAGATGAATGAAGCATGACAAGATGATAGGAATGGATTGGAAATGATGCAATTATGATGATGGTCACTTGAAATTTCGTTGGGAACGAGGGGGGGGGGGGCAAGGATGCACTTACCGCAACATGTTGGTTTGAGATTTTTCCACTGAATCATCCTGGACCCTTTCGGATCCAAAATATAAACCAGCATCTAAGGAAGTACAAATATACGACAAATAAAAGCATTAAATAAAAGTATTTCAAAATTCCACAGCACAGCAGATAGCTCCGTAAACATTCAAGCAAAAGTACTATGAAGGAAATAATAGTGATTTTATTTACACCCCAAGCCATTTAAACTGAATCCTTATTAAATGGTCTTTTACACAATAACAAAGACATAGAATATAACAACTCAATGCTAGAGCTGATCATTGATTCATTATAATAAGTCAAATTTAGATCAGATGTATTTCTTTGATCTTTTTTCAATACAGTAATATGCAAATTTATACAGACTTAACACAATTTATAACTTGGGGATATGGCTAATTTGGCTTACAAACAATTGATGACTACATAATTTTTTCACAAGTTATTGACAGTAGGTTGTCTTTAAAAGTGATATTATGCCTTTTTTTCTTCTTATATCAGTGGTCGTGATTACGTAACTAACCTTCTCAACGAAAGTTGTAATTGCTCTTATCATTGTTATCATTATTGTTGATGATTGTCTTACTATTAATAATTTGGATACTAGTATTGGGTTTTGTAATGCGACGTTTTGTTATATTTATTTGTTTTTGTTTTATTCTGTCCATCGCAGAGACTTCAGTAAAACTACTAAGTACTATGTGTTAAAATTGAATATTGACAAGATCAAAAAACATCACTCACCGGTACATTTCTAGGCCTCAGATCTGGACCCGTCGTGAATAAATTAATTAGAACTATAGAAAAAAGGCACATAAAATGCAAATCAAGAATCGTGATGTCTGCCGCAAAGAATGTATTCTTCAAGACAATCTTATCTTTTCAAACTGAATTCTCATTGGTTAATGATTTCATCCAAACATTTCCACAACATAATCATGTTCAAGAAAATCTATAATAACGATGAGATAATCTTCAGTCATGCATCGATATCAGCTTACACTATAACAAAAATAATTATTACAATATTTTGATCATTGTGGATTTAATGACCAAATCATTTAAGTGAGGATGGCATATCCCTTTTGAAATAAAGGGAATACATGTAAGAGAATAAGGCAGGGAAAATATAGAAAAAGGGAGAAAAAAAATAAACTTGCACCCAACTTACCCGTTTGTTCTGGTTTATAAATCGGTTTATCCGTCTGAATAAAGACCGATGTACTTTTCTCTAAGACAGTAATTTCAGATGAATTCTTGAAGTTGAAACCCCGGGATCCGATCTGGCAGTTACCGCATATTTCAAGAACCGCCTTTCCTGTTACATAATCCGGCACCTGTGTGTTAAAAAGTACAATTTTGGGTATGATAGGTTTTTTTTTTATTTCATATCTCTGTCAGGATGTGAAACATTTGTGCTGGGGAGAAGAGTGGAGTAAATTTGCTGATAATGGTTGATCTAAAATTACATATTTACTCCCTTCTCTTGTATTATTAGTTGTTTTTTTCTATGAATCTGGAAAAGTCAAATATATTGTGTTTTGTTATTTGTGAAAGATATCATGGGCAGCGCCGGAGTATTTGGATAGAAGTGACAATACGATAATGAAGGTGATTGTCTTTTCCTTAGAAAAAACAATGATAAATAGGTATTAGAAGATCAAGATCTCTTTTGATGATACTCTTTTTGTTTACCCCCTCAATCCCTTTTCTCTTTTTCTCTCTTTTCTTTAATATTCGAAAAATCATAGGGGCTAACAGCCCTTCAATGACATTACCCTGGAATCTGGATTGAATATTTTTTTACAATGAAAAAAAGACTTATTAAGTCCGTGGAAAAAATAAAATTAAGGAATGTCAAAGGGGGGAAATATTGCTTACGCAACATGGGAAGAAGGGAATTCAGAAGAAAAGTGGGTAAAAAGTACGAAAGAAAATGGTCAAAAAACGAGCGGGAAATAGGAGGGAGAAATGGAGGGTTCCAAAACAGTGATGACGAAGGACATCGATGAATAAAATGAAAAGGACTTAGGGAAATAAAAAGGAATGTGACAGTGACCGAAAATCTAATGAACTTTAGCGTAAATCAAATGGAGATATATAGGATGGAAGTACTTGGCGTTCATTTTTACTCAAACTTCTTGAGATTTGATTTACGGCCTAGGTGGTCGGTGTGGTAGTTTGGAATGTCAATTGGACCATTGGGAGTAGTTATCGTGTAAACGGTTACAATGACGTTTTGTCGGGTGACAAAGAAGTATATCCTGATAAAATGATTGAGTTGTTTGACATCTATTACTTGAGGAATCGCCAAATATGACCGGACGGGTTATCAGATAAGGTGAAGAAATAGTAGTGTAGACTAAGATAATCAGAAAAAAAACATACGTTTTCTTTCTCCAAAATCTCAAACGTCCCTTATCGTAGTGAAGTATTCTGTGGGATTCATTTATTCAAATCGAACTTTGCAACCATTCTTGAAATATCAGGTAGGTCGATCTGGTTAAGCATTTTCAAGATCCATCAAAAAATAAGACGAAAGTCCCACAAAACACGGCCAATGTTCTAATATCGGGTATGGTGCTTTAGGGACATTGAACCAACGCCCTCACTATTTAGTAATCTCTCTCGACCCTCTATACACAGTCGGAAGCTTTAAACTTTATGACATCTAACCTTCATGTTTATACTTCGGTGTTCTTCATCTCAAATAAATGGACTTTTCAGACAAGAGTTAGTGTAGGGCTTATCTTTCAGATAATACTTCAATACATTTTCCACTTGACTTTTCGCTTTTACAGCTCCTTGATGAAAATCAACATTTTCAAAATTTATGATCGGACCACGATCGTACGATGTCGAGAAATTTAGTAAAATGTATTCCAAACTTATTCCCTTCAACGATACGTTAGTAATATTGAGGGAGTTTTCGCCATCGCGACGGGGACGAGTTCTACAACATAGGAAATCTATTGAAAATGACAGTAAAATCACAATGAATAAATGAGAGGTCTTTGTCGAAAATTGGTGAACTGGGACAGCTGATTGTCGCAATATTCTGAGCTGACGAAAAATTGCAAATGTTGTTTGTCCAGATTCCAGGACGAAACTGCTGTTTTGATTCACCAATTTTCGTCAAAGACTGCTTTGTCATGAAGGGCTTTTGACAATAGATTTTCTATGTTGTAAAATCCGTCCCCGTCAGGATTGCGAAAACCTAATATTGTTTTTTGTGTTGACGCAACTTTATATATAGTTGGTTACTAGTACCTAAAGTTTGAGAGGATAGGAACGTAGAACTAAATTTGAAAAATATGAGGGTATACCCTTGGTTGTCTAGAAAGTTCATAGACTAAAAAATAGAGGTTAGGTGTGATATAGGAGACATGAACAAAAAATGTTGATTAACTATGCTTCGATAGTAATTAACACTTACCTTCATTATTAGTGACCCTTTCCCTGAAAAGAGAAAATTGAGATATGAACATGTAATGCAATTTAGATCATAGGCAAATCGGAGAAGGCAAGGAGTCTCTTTGGACATTGGAATAATAAACAATAGAGTATGTTGGCTCAGTGGTACAGCCTCCGCTTCAGAAACAGGTGTGATTGGTTCGATCCCAAGTCGAGTCCTCTCGAATAAGTTTGAAAATGGGACCTGTCATCTAGCCAGGTACTCGGTATGGAGTGGGTATAATGTGATGCATGGACTGCTGTAATACCAGCCATATTAGCCTACTATCTTGGGTAATATAGGTTCCCTATATTGTTGCCATTAGCATCACTGCCCCCCCCCCAAAAAAAAAAAGTGAAGATAATAATGAAGACGGAGGGGGAAGAGGAAATACAGAATATAGGGGGTTATCATTGGTCGAGACTGTTTCCATTCAGAATACAGCCTATAGATGTGATCATTATCATTCTTCACGGTTGTAGGTTACATACAGTTTTACACAGAAGAAATGGAAACTTTGAATATTCATTTTCTTGCAACAATAAACATCCAGGTGGAATTTTGGGGTTTATTTAGAGCCATGTCTACTGTTAACGACAATCAAAATGATATTCGATAAGAAGATGATGTTCAAAGAATGACGTCCATCAGCATCCAAAGATATTTAGAATCGTTGGTAAATCGTCATAATGGAACATGATCTTCGTTTGGCTGAAGTGGGGTTAACGCGGGTCATTGATACTCGGCAGGATAGCGATGTCATCTGTTTACAATTAACTTGTAAACAAAAAAAGAATTGGTTTATTTCATATCATAAGAACTCGTACTTAAAGATAAGTCGAGTTATATACATATTTTTACCAAGTGCGTTTCTTGCAAGGCAATCTGGAAATGTTGAATTACAGCAGAATTTTCAAAGGTATTTCAAAATGAATGGATCTACAATTCAACTACTTATCCTTGAATGAAAATAACATGTCCAACTCAATCAAACCATACAAAAAAGTCTAAAAAAGACATAAATTTTGTCGAAGAAAACGGAGATCGTTTGTCTGTTTGTTTGCATTTTGCTGATAACAATTTGGAATGGATTCTGCATTTCTGAACTATTTTTATACATAAGAGAAGAGTAATATGTGTATTAACAAATAGCATTTATTTCGAACTACAGGCAATCATTACAACACCTTCATCCTGGAAGGAACAGCAGTAGATCATACCGAATGGATTAACATGTCAACTGCAAACGTGTAATTCGTATGTTGAAACGCACTTACAAATGGCAAATTTTAATATCATTATAATAATAGAATATAGGTGTATACATACAGTAATTTAATCAATCTTGCTGGTGGTTTCATCGACTACTTTAATCATATACAGTCTACTCTAAATCTACTTTTCGGTCAAAGAATACTAAAAGCAATGCTACACCGATTAGTTTTGATATGTTACGAAGTGATTTCTACAATCATCATTGTACTTATTGTACTTAAATTCATATTATTGATCAAAGCCCTTCAAAGCAAAAATCTATTCAGCAAACGCTGTCTTATAGGTCTGGGCATTTCGATGGTCTGAATAACGATCAGAGAATTGATAATTTTGTTTAAAGGCCTCCTGTTTGAATGTTAATCCATCGCAATGTTGTGTCACATCCTTTGCAATTATTAAACCAATGTTTGCAACAAACGAGTAAAGATTCTTACTTGTGATTGTTTCGCCTATATTGGCAAGAGTCTTGTTCCTCCATTTTATCCTGGCTTCCACCAAAACTGAGTCATTGTAGTCAAAGATAGTCACACTGAGCTTCTCCTCTACCCCCGGTCGAAAGGCGAGGGGATATGCCACCAGGTATCCTCTGTTTATAGGTATGAAAAGTAGAGGGAAATTAATCTGGTTTGAAACACTTCTGGCCAATTTCATGAAAATGAGATACATTGGAGATCTCACCTATATAGGGTTTTCGTAGAATATCCAGAAACAGGCATCCATAATCATGGCAATGGCGAGTATAGGCATATACCCCACCACTAATTTGAGGGCGTGGTTGTGATGGTGGTGGTGGTGGTGATGGTGATTGTGTTAACAGTTGTGTCAATGATGTGTGATGGTGACTTTGGTCATGATTGTTAGTGGAAGATGATCGAACGTTAATTAATGACGACCATGATGATAAAGGTAGAGGTATTAAAATCAGTGTCATGTATAACATACAGCTTAGTGATTGGTCGTGAGGATGATTTATACGATGATTGTCCGGATTATTGAGTACGATCTACATGTATGTTATAGCATCAGTCCTCCGATAGCTTACTAAGGAGCGGGTTACCATGGTTACGGGCCAGAGTGATGAAACTCAATGGAGGTTCGGTGAATGATGGCAATCTTATGGTTAATATTATCTGCACGGGAAAGATTTTGTATTATATTTGGTGACTCAACATCAGGCTTTGCGGCGCCCAATTGTCCAACAAAATTACCAAAATACCACCCTTCAAGATACTTACATCTTATTATTACTGTTTTAAGCCCTCACACTTCCTTTATCACGAATATAATAGTAAATCCTATTAACAATAACAAAGCCAGTTTTACGTGTCTTTTCAATATAATCTCACAAGAAAGCCGCATTGTCAGTATCCTTTGAAGTTACCCATCAGTTTATAACTGGCACAAAATCATAATGCTATTACCGATACAATAAATCCGGGTTTGGTGTCAATTGTACAAATACAACAGATTCACAGAACCTTTGGTGTGTTGGATACTACTTCAACCTTTAGTCTTGTTCTCCTATTACAAAAGACTCCTATCGTTTCTGAAGAAGCCATTTTTAATCTCATTATCCGATATATTCTTTTCTGTGTCCCTTTTTTGTGAGATCTCCGTGTGAATAACGGCTCTGTTGAGAACAGAGGTGATGCTTCTTGTAAAATCCAAGAAAATCCCACCACTTTTAAGATTTAGGATGTATAGGAATCCTTGGGTCCTCGGATTTGGCTCTTACGTAGTACCTTACACGAGCGTCCCGACGCCCACACAGGTAGCCTGGTTCTTTGAACATCCAAAAACCAAACTATCTTGTCGAGAATATCACGAACTAAAGAGAATTCACCTTTAAAAAATATTACTCTCCAAGTATAAGCTATATATCTGCAAATACATGTATATCATAGGGCGTGGCTTTGTTTGATCAGGTGTTATGGCCAATCACTACTAAAGAAGACATAAGTGACAGAAAAGGAACAAATTTATTTGATTTAGAAGAGTATTGCAAGATTAAATTTCTCACGATTTAGAATTGACTGCTTAGAAGAATCTCACTAGATTGCAGATGTAATCAAGACCCATTATAAAACGGCGTGTTGAAAAAAAAGAAATGATCTTTGTTTTGCAGAATGTATTTCGATTCAATTGATCGCAAGTTTTTCAAGATCATTTTAATATAATTCAGTTTTATGATTCGACTGTTAAACTGCAAAACCATTTCCCTGTTATATTCTGTATTTCTTAAACGAGGTATTTTACCCAGTTTCAAACTCTTATAAATTTTCTGCAACTTTTGTGACTTATAGTATGCTTTTGCTCAAAAGCATTTTTTGGGGTAATATTTTATCAGATTATGTATCTGTATGTTTTTAACTGAATAATCAATAAAGACTATTACAAAAATTGAGGAAAAAAATCATGAAGATAGAATGGGCTTGGATTTTATCTCCAATAGATTGATCACAAATTATCATAATCATCCATATCCACTAGACTCCCTAACCAGTGTTTGACCTTTGTTTATCCATGGACCTACTATTTTATCGAAGGTGTGTGACTATGGTACAGTCAAACCGTCAGACCGACAAAAGCTATAATACCAACAAAAAATGGACTACTTCGTTTGTGTGAGTACCTGCTTCATAAAGATATTCGTAAGTTAAAGGGATGGTCCGGGCTGAAAATTTTTATATCGCAATACATAGAGCAGAATTCACTGAGCAAAATCCCGAAAATTTCATCAAAACCGGATAACAAAAAAAAATGATAAAGTTATTGAAGTTTAAAGTTTAGCAAATATTTTGTGAAAACAGTCGTCATGAATATTCATTAGGGGGCTGATGATGTCACATCCCCACTTTCCGTTTTCTTATGTTATCACATAAAATCATAATTTTTTCATCATTTCATACTTGTGTGAATATGTCTCCCTTACAATGAAATAAGTTGCAGCAATAAATATCTTATGCACTAAATCAGTTGTCAATCCAATTTTTCTAGTTCTTGGAGGAAAAAAATTGAATAAACCTAATTTCATATAATAAAATACAAAGAACAAGTGGAGATGTGACATCATCAGTCCACCAAATGAATATGAATGACGACTGTTTTCACAAAATATTGCTAAACTTAAAATTCAATAACTTTGTTATTTTGTTATCGGATTTTGATGAAATTTTCGGTATTTAGCTCAGTGAATTATACTCTATTTATTAAGCTATAAATACTTTCAGCTCGAACTATCCCTGTAAGAGCGACTTTAAGAACGACTGGTGATCCTTTCTTGTGGTAAATGGTATTCATCATTGATTATTTAGCTTTAGCGCGTAATTCACCAGTCGTTTTTAAAGTCGCTCTTTATGAAACACCCACCAGGATAAGTACAGTACCTTGGTAAGGTATGCTTACATAATCAATGGGAATGGAACGAATCACTGAATTTATTTAATTAGCATGATTAGCGTGTTATTTGTCGCTTTCCTTGATATAACAACATATTATCTTAACTTCCAACTCCTACATGTCCTAAAAGATTCTGGGGTTTTCTTGACTTTTCAGCACATTTCTACTATAGGATATAAAGGCTTTTCGCTCGAAAATCTGAGATAATTAGGTGAGACTTTCAATGAAAAAAATATAAGCCCTGTATTCCCAATTTTTGTATAATTCTCCCCTCCGCAAAACCCATATAACATTAGGTCAAAAATTTCTATTCGGTCTATAAAGTTTTGGAAAGCTCGCTCGCTGTGTCCGCTTGTATAATTTCCAATACTGGATGTTTTTGGAAAGCAAACATTCAGCTAGCAGGGTTATCAAATATAAGATTTTTATAAGCCAATGGTGACGAATTACATGTTACCTATGTTGTTATTTTCTTTGTTTTTTCTCATGCTCTCTCGTAGCGCTCGCTACAATATGATGATCCCACATGTGAAAGCAACAAGACTACCAAATATGTGTTTTCATCCTGGAAGCATGGGTAGTTAGATGACTGCTTATATTCCTCTACCACTCCCCCCCCCCCCCCTCCCTTGGCCTCTTGTACAATAGCATCTTATAATCGCAGGGATGATGCAAAAGCACGTAATTTACAGTGATCACTCCATTCAAAAGGAGAGTCGAACTTGGCATTGCCCATATTAATCACATCTCTTTTCCCAAAGGTCCAAGACCCAGCAACGAGTCTTTTTGATGGATGTTGAATCGTACATGACTCTGTTATACAAATCTAACTTGGGACATGTCTGATAATTAAATCAATCACTAAACAATATCATACAGAGTGCATGCGGGCTGTACTCATCATCAGTGATCTATCAATGAATGCCAATCAAATTCCTAAACATGCTAAATGTATAACTCATTCAGCACTATTCTTATTATAGGCTCTGTACAAGGCAGGCATTAGAACCGCTCGCATTATAATAGCTTGTAAGATTGTACGCTAATTACAAAAAACAATGAAAACAAAAACAACACAAACTTGAAGAAAGCATCCGAATAGCTCTTGTGTACAACGGGACAATCTAAGAATATGAATAAAATAAAAGTTTCCGTGTTTTCAAATATGACAGAGCCGTAAATAGCTCTATCGACATAGTACTTGCAAAATCTACAACTGATCTCATGGACACTTTCCAATGTTCTGAATCTTAGAGGAATATAAAGGGTAGCGTCCTTGTGTCAAGTTGTGTGTGAAAAGGAGAAATAGGTCACTTTTAGTGACGTCATATAAGGTGTAATTTTGCACCATCCAAATCCAAACTTTGGACTCCCCGATTCGCAGCAACTTTGCACCTTCAGAAGCTTTTTTGCACCATTTAAGGGTGCATAGTTGTTTGGTTGTATTCTTTAAGAAATGTGCAAATTTGCATATTTTTTAACAAAAAAATAATGCACCACATAAGAGACAAGGTTGTAGGGTGCAAATGTGAACAAATGTGTGCATTTGGCACATATTTGTCTCATGTTGGAAACTGAACAAAAAAAGGTGCTGTCAGTGTTGCATTTGTATGCAAACTTGAACGATTTTTATCTTAATGTGTTGGCTGTGCGTTTCAATGTAACGAATTTGAAGCATAATTGTAAATTACAGGCTTGCACTTTAAAATCGATTTCAGTATTAATTTCTTAACTTCAAACCTCAGATAACATGAATGGCTTGACTTCATTTGTTGACATTAATGACGTTTCTGACGAATCAAACTCCTTATTTGGTTCTAAGGCCATTAAGGTACATACGTATAGAAACGAGTATTTATATGTCTTCTAACATTGTTGGGCAATCAAGGACGCAGCGCAGGTACTCTAATTTCTATAAACGTCTTTCTTAAATGAGGGACTTTTCACAAAACCAAACACACCCAAACAAAGGGCTATTTACATAATGTGTTTCAAATAGAGTTACAATTTGTGGAAGAACAGACATAATTTTACACACTTTACTCAAAGAAATGTCAAAACAAAGAGATTTTGCATCATCCTGTCAACATTCAGAATTAATGAATATAAGTAATATCGTGTATTCATGTTTAACAATGGATTCATTATGCAAAGATACACTCTAAAAACAAATCAGTCAAAAGTGACAAGTTAATAGGGTCAGCCGGGTGCAACTGATGTTCTATTTGACTATTTTCCTGTCGCATTTTACTGAAACAGAGTTATTTCTGACAAGAATATATGTCAGAAATGTGATAATCAGTGATTGTCATATCAGTTGCACCCTGCTGACTACTGTTCAAGTCAATTTGACTGATTTGTTTTAAGAATGTAAATTATTACGTCAGTCGAAAATGCCTTCGAAAAATCTACTTGGTGTTATATGTTAGATTGTTCATAAAGTATTGGCAAAAGATGAGTTCAACAATGCGCACATGCTGGGGTCGTTCAAATTACCCATTATCCTTATTTTTCGGCACAAACTTATTAGGCCTATTCGCCAGTGAAAGGACTTCCAACAGGACGGTGTATAGATTTCAATTGAATTACTCTTTGTATACAGTGATCAAGTAATAGATGTTTCTCACTTTGAAACGTACGGAAGTTTTCCTCTGAATAGAAACTTTTATTCAAAATCTTCCGGAACCCTAAAATATTGACTCGTAGTCATGACAGTTATCTTCATGAAAAGGTTGGAGGTGCAGATTCACGCGTTTATCTTTCGTCATCCTCAAATCTAGTCAACAATAATCATGGTTGGAAGTGTGTGTGTCTATACCTTAATTGAGTGTTCGTGTGTAGATTTTCATTATCAACCTTGATTTCCCTTACTCATTATAATGAGAGGTCCAAATACTTACTCTTCCGCTAAAACAGATAACACTGCACTAAAACAGGTCAACACCAACAACGAGAGATGCACACTCGTCCATTCCATCGTGAATCAAAAGTTTTTTTCTGTCTAGTATTTGTTATAGTTTCCAGTTGCACAAAACCAATATCAGATTGAGGTAAGTCCTATCTGCAAAAGGGTTTCCCCTTATAATGTGTATTTGGTCACGAAACTCCCACTTTCCTACGCTGAAAAACCCAAAGTTATCAAAGTGTTGAAGGCCCTTCAATCTTTATCCACTGTCCCTGGTAAGTGTGATGGTTTTCGGCAAGTTTGATGATATTCTGCTACATGGTCGTTTGGTAAAAAGCACGATGGAGTTTCGGATTTCTTGCCATCTGAGATGAGGACGGGGTGTATTAATGGTGCCTTCCTACCAGGCTAGTGAACTCCAGGTCAGAACGATTCTAGGCTTCACCTCCAGCATAACTCAACTCCTCTGCAGTCATCCAATGCGAGTCTTTTTTTCAGGAATCAGTGACACATCCGTACTCACGCTCGCCTAAGATCAATATGACGATTTATTTTAACGATGCGAGTTCGCAGTTCGGCATCTTTTCACCGGCCAGCTCTAAATCACGCACAAGAAAGTAAATCCTTAGCGTTAAAAAAAGTGTACCAGAACTATGTATAGGCCTAAGTAATGGCACGCATAAAACTGCGCGTGCAAAGCTATGTTAATCATCCGGATGCTTTGATGGCAGGTATTATAACTGGTATATAAAGAGAAAGGTTGAGAGTGAAGCAGAAAAGCTCCACAAATCAAGGATTGCTTTCGGATGTAGGGTAGATAAACATTTTCCGTTCGAACAAAGGGAAATGTGAGCGGTGCGTGCGTCCAGAGACGTTGCCAGTAATTCACGGTTCACGAGAAGGTCAACACATCGAACTTTTTTCTCTCTGTATACAGATTTATTTCTTGTCAAAAATACAATACATTATGCCCATTCTTCCCCTATATAAATAAAGGCCTTCCTACTTTGACCATGTTTACTACCATTTTCACCAATAAATCGACAGGCTAATACGCAGTGTCCAGTGCAGTCAAGAACGGGTCAAGAAGAAATTTCATGGGACTGAGATAAGACCAGAATCTTCTCAATCCGTCAGACATTGATATCGCTGCCAATTGACAAGGTGATAATTGAATGATAGGAAGAAGGGTGACCCGCGATTGGTGACACGCGTATTGTGGTGAATTAGTTTGATCGAGTGATGAGTGATTGACGCCTGTATAGGTTGACAAAAATTTACGACCGTCTGACAAGCTGCTGTCAAGGAGTTCTGTTGCGTCTCGCGTGGACAAGCCGAAGTATAATGAGAAGTTACAATTTTAAAGGGGATGTTAGTACATCCTGATATTAATTGAAAAAGAATATAAAAAACAGGCTAGACAACGACGGTTTGGGGAAAAATAATTGTAGAATTAGAGAGTTGGCAAATAAGGCCATCTTTTTCATAATTGGCTAAACATATTTTTTGGGTAAAGCAGTAAATACATTATCAGAAGTCCCATACTGTAGCTATACAGTAGACCTACATTATTCACTCGAGATTGTATTACTACGAATCAATCAATCAATTTAATCTGCATGTGAATGAGTATTAAATACTTTTGTCGGGTGGCCTCATTTGCCCATTTCGGTGGGGCAAATACTACTAACGAGTGGAATGCCTCTGGCCGTCTCACCTGCATCACGCAATTCAACATAGCAGCAGTGCTGACTTTGAAAACTACTATAACTCGCACAAGATGTTTCAGTGATACTTGGTTACTCTTATTTCCACATTTTATGAACTAGACCAATACACTACAGAGATAGGATGGTAATTCAACAAATACCCCCAATGTGGCCAAAGTTCATTGACCTCACATGACCTTTGACATTGATCATGTGACCTGAAACTTGCACAGGATATTCAGTGATACTTGATTACTCTTATGTCCAAGTTTCAAAAGTCAGATCAATAAACTTGCGAAGTTATGATGGTAATTCAACAGATACCCCCATTATGGTCAAAGTTCATTGACCTTTGACCTTGGTCATGTGACCTAAAATGCGCACAAGATGTTCAGCGATACTTGATTACTCTTATGTCAAAGTTTTATGAACTAGACCAACATACTTTCAAAGTTATGATGGTAATTCAACAAATACTCCCAATTCGGCCAAAGTTTATTGACCCTAAATGACCTTTGACCTTGATCATGTGACCTGAAACTTGCACAGGATGTTCAGTGATACTTGATTACTCTTATGTCCAAGTTTCATAAATGAGATCCAAAAACTTTTAAAGTTTTGATTGTAATACAACAGATACCCCCAAATCGGCCAAAGTTCATTGACCCTAAATGACCTTTGACCTTGGTCATGTGACGTGAAACTCATGCAGGATGTTTGGTGATACTTGATTAACCTTATGTCCAAGTTTAATGAGCTAGGTCCATATATTTTTTTTTTAGGTTATGATGACATTTCAAAAACTTAACCTCAGGTTAAGATTTTGATGTTGCCTTCCCCAACATGGTCTAAGTTCATTGACCCTAAATGACCTTTGACCTTGGTCATGTGACATGAAACTCTAATAGGATGTTCAGTAATACTTGATTAAACTTATGGCCTAGTTTCATGAACTAGGTCCATATACTTTCTAAGTTATGTCATTTCAAAAACTTAACCTCAGGTTAAGATTTGATGTTGACGCCGCCGCCGCCGTCGCCGTCGGAAAAGCGGCGCCTATAGTCTCACTCTGCTATGCAGGTGAGACAAAAACTATTTTTTGTTGCTGTATTAAAAATAAAACAATTCAAGTTGGTGTGATACAAACACTTGACATATAAGTACCAATGGAAGTATTAGATATTTTATCAAAAGGCCCATTTATGATCAATTTATTAATCTTATCCATGAAACAATGATCCTCGCATTGTGTTTTCTACTGTCTTTTATATTATTGTGTCTCTGCATGTTTTGTTGGCAGTGGACACATCACTATCATTGTGAGCAAACAAATGAGAAGACTCAAACAATTCTGAAGCCTATAGAGGTAAAAAATGGGATTTTTAAAATGAAATTATAATTGTGATATATTTTCACATAATATAAAAGAAAAAAAATATTTGGTCATTCTTTCTTTCACTTTCCTTCTATTTTTATTTTCTCTCCGTTTCCATTTTCCTGGTCGTGGAACTTTCGAGTGAATAACCTCCCAGCCCCCCCCCCCCTCCGCATTTGCATATACGGAAGACAGAAAGATAGAAAAGACTATGATATTATTGGGAAAATTAAAGCTACTTAAAAAGATCATATACAGTGCGTATCAAAAAAATTAACACTTAGAAAAAAATCCTGTAAAATTATACATTTGTAATATCCTGAAGATTTTTCCACATTTTAACATTGGTACAGATCCATTTAAGCAACGATAGAATTGTCGAAAAATACTTCCGCTTGAGTGAGCACTACCTACTCTTAAAAAATGTTAGTGAAAAATGATTTGCGCAGAACTTTGAAATGATAATGCGAATAAAAGAGGACCTTAATCACATATGGAATTTAGCTGGTAAAATTGATTTGAAGATAGCTTTTACCTTTTTGAAATTGTTTCCTTGCCCAAAACACTTCGAAGAGTGCCACTGCGCCCCACCCCACTCATCCACACACCAAGGCCATCGTGACGGTATTTGCTTTACACTGAGCTGTGATTTACATGAAATGGCTTACGCTTAATTTTCATTTTGTTAATCATTGGCAAGCTTGGAAAAGTGTGGAGAAACAAGTATTAAATGAAAAATAAAATGTAAACCCACTTTAAATGACAAAAACTTACTGGAGATGTCTGATCTAAACTTTTGTTTAGATTCAGTTATGTCCTCATATCCAGCTTGCACAAAAAGGGTAGAAGTTGTGCGTACTAAGTGTTAGCATTTTAATTTTGGTGGCAAAATTGTTACAAAATGCTTGAATGTATCCGTTTTTATTTCAGTTTTCTTAAGTACAAGGGAAATGTATGTGAAATGTTTCGCAGGGTAAGTTTGATTTCGCCCTTTCCCCTTGACACAGCGTACAAACGAGCATTTCTGCGCAAACAGATTTCTGCGAGCTTTACAAAAATGTACAGTGCTCACTAACATTCTGTCAGAAGTTTTACTTTCATTGGATAGATGAGATCCAAACCCAAGAATATATGTGAAAAAATACAGGCATGTTGTATATTTTTTTTATCCCAGGTCTTTCTCAAAGTGTAAACTTTCTTTGATACGCACTGTAGAACGAGAACCGAATGTTACGTAACAGAGTGTGTATTCAAAACCGCTGAAATGCGACCAATGATATTTTCATAGAAGTTAGATCATGAAATGAGCTTTCAACTCATGAACATTTATTTGAGAATGCTACCACATTTCAGAGTTAATTCAGCCTTACGTCAGAGGGATTTTGGGGGGCGCACTGTATTCAAGGCTGAAACTATAGACCCGAAAAATTCATCAAAGTCGGTAAAAGGATAACGGAGATATGCATCACATTTATATCAGATCATCGAAGAATTTGATGATAGGTCCAGATCAGTGGCCAACTGTTATTTTTGGCTTTACGTGATGTAAAGAAGAGATGGCGCTATTTTATAGATTAGCACTAACACCATCAATTCCAATCATATTGTTTTCAGACAATGCACCTCATGATGTGTTGTGCTAGGTTTCTCTTTTTTTTCTTAATTCGATTTTGCTGTGCATTTGCGTATAGGCTCTATTTTCTGAATGAAAACTGATGACAAAGATGATGATGGTGACGACGATGATAATGATGATTATGATGATGATGATGATGATGATGATGATGATGATGATGATAATGATGATGACGATGATGATGATGATGACGATGATGATGATGATGGAATTCTCCTCCACAGAGTTTGAAAACCCAGACATCAGCGACCACCTTCAGGGACAAAAGAAATCATTAAAAAGGTTAAGTACTTGAGCAGAACTTTAATCACTTACATTTTGCTCTACAGAACGACGAAATCCATGAATGATTTTATACTGTCCAAGTGCTCCTAGTATTCCATACCTAAAACAGAAACACACACGAAAAATCCATGCTGATTGAAATAGATCGATCTTATTATGGTTTAATGATAATTTTATGCACTAGGTCTAGAATATAAAACTAAATCAATCATCTTTTTCATTTTACAATAATCAACATTATTATCACTATCAAAATCATCATCGTCAACTTTTTTTTTATTTTTATGCTTCTGTTTCAACGAGGTCTAGTAACAAAAAGAAAGTTAGGCATGTTGTTTTGACAGGTAGCCTATGATTGCTATTATTTTGCCTTTGTATGTGAAGATGGTCCTTTCCTATACTAAATCCACGACCGTTTGAGAGTAACAACCATGGACATGATGGAAATCATATCGTATCTAGATATACGTGCGTGGGACCTTTGTTAAACCTTCAATCTGTCAAACAGTAGTTTCGGAAAATTATCATAATTATTATAAACCTATAATCTGAGCGTATTAAGATCTATGTGTGGGAAGAAGTTGGGATCTAAACTATTCTACCCACCTAGTGATTTTGCATATTGGTTACGATATTCATTAGCCATCAAGTCAAGTGACTCATACCTTATTTATTGAGGATTATCATGGGGAAAATAGTTCTCCGTGGGCCTGATGAAACTCTGCAACATGCCATACTATTTTTCATAAATAACAGTAAAAATGTACGGGGATGCAGAAAAGGACAAACAAAGTTGGCTGCCAAAAAAGTTATTAAAAAAAATCAACGATTAGAAATAATCAATCAAATGGATCTCACCTTGCAAGCGTTAAGAAACAAATAGGTTTCCGAGGGCAAACCTCATGTCCCGTGTCTTTCAGATTCGAAGTCGAATAACGCCCGAATTATCGAATATCGTTCATGCCTTTTACGATAATTTCACCTGCCATGTCTTACGCAGGGGCAGCGCCAGGTATAGGGGGAAAAGACGAATCAAAGATGACGTCAATTCGTCATCACATTATCGGGGTCTTAAAGATCTAGAAGACCTATTAAACGCTCTTTAATTTGCTTGCCTCCTTCTTTATTCATTTTTAAAATTTGTCTCTTCTATCCTATTTTTGTTGCTGTTGATGTCTATACTTGAAAAGAAAAATCATAGGAGCTCAACACCCCTTGTCACCAGCCTGTGGCACTGCCCCTGTTTTCAAAGTGTAACGATTCCTAAACGATTCAACGAGATCTGTCGGGAGAAAAAAGAAAGCCTTACGACCTTTTCCTTTAAAAAAAGGTTGTAAAGCTTTCGGCACAAAATCACCATTCTATCAAGAAAAAAGATATAAATTTAATTACCCGTAGGTGACAACACAACAACATTATTGATATTGCACAATAAACTGTAAGGAGATAGGCAAAGATCAGGCTTCGGTCAGGTTCCTATAGGGGACCTATTTGCTGAATTAAACCTATTCTACAAATCCTGGCACTAAAACCAAACCGTACCCATCTCCAAACGGTTTAAAGTTTGAATAAGATCAAGTTAAATTGCCATATTGTTCTACGGGTAAAATGACTTACTCATACAGGAATTTTTGTTCAGTCTCAGCATGTTTATCTGTCTTCTCTTTGATAGCACCATCATGCATCCATCCATTTCCTCGGCAACACGAATTCAGCACCAAAATAAATTTCCATATACTAAGATCCAGTGAAGTAAATATTTATCCACTGCTGTACAAACATGTATCTGTTCTTTGATATTCACAAAATTATCAAGTTCAAATTGATATATCAAGGATAGAACGACCGTTCAGGGACCCATCAACAAACATCCCGTGAAGTTTGGATTAGTCTCGACGAAGCTCTACCTTGAAAATAGTGTCTAATCCGCACACAAAAATGAAGAGATCAGTCAAAAAGAATGTTTTTGTATCGAGTTCTTCCAGTTAACATTCAAAGGTATGAAGATTAGGAATGTATCGCCATGCGAGAATATTACTTCTTCATCTGGTCTTCTCTGATATATTTCTCAAGAACGATACTGGATGCGATGTGGCATGTAGTGAGATCAACATGTTCCTGTCCGCCAATATTCACAAAGTTATCAAGTTTAAATTGATATATCAAAGATAGAACAACCGTCTAGAGACCCATCAACAAACATCCCGTGAAGTTTGGATTAGTCTCGGCGAAGCTCAACCTTGAAAATGTTTTTTAATCCTCACACAAAAAATGACGAGATCTGTCAAGAAGAATATAAACTGATGTTGTATCTCGAGTTCTTCCTGTTTCATTCAAAGGTATAAGATTGGGAATGTGGCATCATGCAAGAATGCTACTTCTTTTATGGTCTTCTTGGATATATTTCTTAAGAACGGTATATTGGATGCGATGTGGCATGTAGTGAAGTGAGATCAACATGTCTCTGTCCGCCGATATTCACAAAATTTTCAAGTTCAAATTGATATATCAAGGATAGAGCCACCGTCCAGAGACCCATCAACAAACATCCTGTGAAGTTCGGATTAGTCTCGGCGAAGCTAGCTCTACCTTGAAATGGTGTCTAATCCGCACACAAAAAATGACGAGATCTGTCAAGAAGAATTATATATATTTCGAGTTCTTCCTGTTGTTATTAAAACGTATGCGGAATAGGAATGCATCGCCATGGAAGAATGCTGCATCTGGTCTCCTTGGCTATATTTCTCAAGAACGTTATTGTAGGAGATGTAGCATGTAGTGATGTCGAAGATGAGCGTAGCATTTAGTGATGTCGAAGATGAGCAAGTTGAACATGTTGAAACACTGCGTGGCTTATACGACCATTGAGTCTCAATTTTAAATGTAGAAACGTAGAAACTTTCATCTCCATGTGCATATTTCGAAACAGATCCCAGATAACTTGCGAGTTCCCGATTCCATGAAAACTGTTAAAGCAATAAAATAAAACAAGAAATTATAAATACTAGTACAATAAGGATTATGATTGCAGTATGACATCATCAGCTGATCTAGGAGACCGAAACGAAAGTGGCCTCTCTTCTGGCACATTAGTAAATTATCGAAATAAGCAATAATAAAATACACCACTTTTTAATTGATTACACTTTATCTATAAAGTTACAAACATGCTCCTTGTTGAAGCATTACACACTTTGTATCGGTGTGGTTACATTTACTTCATCATTGATTTATTTGCATCAAATTGTATTGAGTAAAAAAGAAAATCATCCACATCTCCCCGATTGGCCGCTCGAAGAGCTAAAAGCTGTATTTTGCTGGGGGAGGGGACATATTTAAGCTTCATCTTTACAAACAAAATAGGGTATTTTAATAAGATATAGATGAATACTGTAATGCAAGCATACAGAACGAGCTGAAATCATTTCATATTTGATGCATCTAGAGCAAAAACGGAGCGCCTTTTAAGCACTTTTTTTTCAATCATGAACAAGATGCATATCCAACGTAACAATAGATGTCTGCGCGTAGCGCGAGGTGAAATTTTACACTTCTTGTTCAAGATGTTTTAAAAATTGCTCAGTAAAATGTTCCGTTTTCAGGTCTGAATATAGAAAATAACCTTTTTCAAATGTTAGAAACGTGTTTTTTCTAATAAAAAATGCTTTTTATTATTATTGTAAATAAAAATTTCAAAATTTAGGACCTGATCAATTTTCCATAACCTGTAATACCTTGGTATTAATAATAACACTTTGTCCATTCGCTATGAGTCAAACTTGAAGGTTTTAGAATAATGTAAATATATATCACTACGGCCCCTACTGTTAAGACCATGATAACCTGAATTTCTCGACCCCTCCCCATTTTCAAATTCTGGATCCACCACTGATTTGTACATAACTTTAACTGATCCTGAGAAATTGTCAGTAAAGAATGCACTTATGCAAAATGAACAGTAATCATTCTCAAGTTTTCGAGTGTGCTTGCTCAAGTATATATATATATTTTTTTTAATCGGAGATAGCGTGTGTGGTAATAAAATGATGGATGATCAAAAACAGCAGCAATTAATTCGAATCCGTCCCCCGCTATACCGATTGAGCTATTCACTCAGAGGGTAGCTTATATAGCTTGAACCCTTGAATTGAATTGAAATATATAATTACCTATACACGTCCACGTATTTCAACCGCGTAGCCAGGATTTAATTTTGGAGGGGGCGGTAAGTGCAAGCGAAGCGTGCTCCCTAGGGGGAGGGTGCAGGGAGGGGGGGAGTTTCCCCCTCCCACGCGGAGCGCGAAGTTTTTGATATCTCATCAAATTCAAATCAAAAGAAGGCGTCTCTTGCGTCTCTACCCTTATCAACTCGAATATTGACTTGCTGTGATTTAAAAGCAAATTAGTTTTCTAAAGAAATCATGAGCGCCCAAAAGTGGGAAAAGATTAAAGAATTTGAAATAATTCCTCTTACCACGCGAAGCGCGGAAGCTTAAAACGTTTTATAAAAATAGAGAACATAAATGATAGGCCTACAATTGTGCCTTCCTTGGTCACATCAGATTTGATTGTAAAAAGTTTATCCACATTAATTTCGTTAACTCAAGTCGCAAAACAGAGTAGAAGACGGGTATAAAAATGAAGGAAATGTGCCCTATTCCTTCCCGTGAATGGCATTGAAGCTCTGAATGAATTTTAGAATTTTCTATGAAACTTTAACCTGTTCTAATTTTGATATTTCTTGGATTATATATAACTCGATTAAGAAAAAAAAACGAGCTCAAAATGTGAAAGGGATTGTGCAAGCTAGAAGATGGACTTTTCCTTTTTCATGCTCGCGAAGTACAGAAACCTACCTGATTTATTTTGGAAGAAAAAAATTGTGCAATTTCGCTCATATTAAGCGCTTCCTTTTGTTTAAGAAACTTCATTGATAATCAAAATGTAAAATCAACATGATCAATGGCGCAAAACAAGACAGGAGATGGATGTGCAGCGATAAAGTTTAATATCGTATATACTTTTGCATAAAGCACGGCACGAGTTTAATGCCTCCCCCTTTAAGCAGATACTTTGCCAAAAATTATTTGCTGAAAAGCGAATGAAAATAGCATTTGGTATTCGGGGAGTGATGGTAATGTTTACCTGCTCCGAACAGAAGAGCCAAAATATGATGTCAATGCAATATATAAAAAAAAATACTTTTCATACTCTTTACAACCATGTGTACTTTATAACGTCTGGCAAGATTATACGATTCCCACATCCGGGAAGGGTAAAAACAGAGTAGAAAAAAGATGCGGGAAACAAAAGGGAATGGTTTTCTTTTATATTTTTTCCCGCGCGGAGCGCGGAAGCAAAATTTCGTACGAAGAGAGAAGAACGTCTCGTTTAGGTTTTTATTCTTTTGACCCCCAAAAAGAAGGGGGAAAAACAAACAAAGCTATACCTTTCTTCCCTTTCCTTCTTTCACTTTTTTTCTTTTTCTCCTTTTCCCTTTCTTTTTGGGGGTCGACCGCCCCCACCGCCCCCCCCCCTGGTTAACACTCATCCAGTTTCAGAAATTATGGGTGTTTGTTGAAGGGGAACTTACTTTATTTGTTGGGTAAATAATTTTTGTTTTATATCTCATAGAGTAATAGTGCCTATATAAATAATCAGTTCTACCGCACATTAGAAGAATATTTCCTCGCTCGCTTTGCTCCTTCATAAAATCTTATAGACAGGGCAGTTAGAAACAACCCTGATTTTTGTTTTTTTTTGGGGGGTACCTCGGTATCTTTTGTTTGATTTTGTTATTGTTCTTTTATATAATTCTTATTGACTCTTCCAGTGACATCAACATTTACGAACAGCAATGCAATAGTTTTGATATACAAACATCAAGGTTCCAGTAAAATCACAGGATAGATTCATTAACATGAATAAAAAAACGATTTCTAAATAAATTCAATTGGTTCATTCCTGCTTCCATTTATTCAAACTAATCCTTCTCCATAAGACCCACCCCCCCACTCCCACCTCTCCCACTCCCCCCACAATTATAGCTGCCTCCCCTTTGCATATTTATCAACCCCACCACACGCTTGGACCGGACTTTGGTAGAACGAAAAAGCAGAACCAATCTATTAAATAGATATTATATTATCTATTTTTCGTTTAGTTAGACTTTGATTATTCTGTAGATAGCCAAATGTCAAAATTGACAGAGTGGTTTGTAGAGGTGGGAAAAGTGAAAATTATGAAATTAAAAACATTTTTAGTAATTTTAATTAAATATTTCCGAATTGATTTTTAAATAATTGTTTTCGTGATTCAGGATAGATGGCTGCGTGATGACAGTCGACACGTGCCGCATCTGTCAATCCAAATAACGGTCGAGAAATTTACAAGTGTTTTATAATTAACGCATACTTGCAAGCGTAAAATGTACAACATTCTCCGATAAGATGCAAAACAATGTCAATTTCATAAATTGATTGACAGCAAGTTACATTTAAGAATTTGACCTCTTGAAATTGACGAGAGAAGGGGAATGATACCCTATCATGTTTTGCATGGAGCACAAAATATTTCATTATTTCAGGAACACCAAATATCGCCTTTTCACGGCTTCGGAAATTTAGGTGGTATATTTCATGTCTCCAGAAACTGTTATGATATGGCCATCATTATTATTTTGTACTTGGTTACTGAAAAAATAAAAAGTTGCGGCAGACCCCCCCCCCCCCTATAGGTTCTACAGCCCCTGATTAAAAAAGTGTACATTTTAACTACTGTATGTTAATTATTTTAATGAGCAAACCCGTAAATAGTCTTGGCGATTCAATTTCACTCATTATACATGTTTAAATCATTCTTGATGTTTAGTTGAAGTCATAAGACACAATATTGAACAGGTATCTCCCTAAAAATGTGTTGTGAAATTCCTAAAAATTTAACATGTGTTAGAAACTGGTCCCCATTTTGACTGGATATTCTTTTTTCGATACTGAGTTCAAAGAGTAGTTCGATAATATTGAAACAATAAAGATGTTCAAGCATCTACCTTAGTAATATTTTAACGAGCTTCATCTTATCGTTTTACATGCAATTTTCTTTTATACAACAGTTTGAAGGTTCATGTTGACCAATATTTTTAAAGCCATTGATCAGGCACACACAATCCTGCCTAAACATGCTAAAGTCTGTGACTCTGCATGTTAATCGCTGAACCAAAGATGGGTGCATGACAATAGATATCCAAGTCTCGGTTTAAAATTGGTTAATCCTTTTTTCCAGTGATTCTTTCACCTTTCTATTCCAAAAGTTACTTTCAATGTCAGTTATTTAGGCATCATCCCATGCTACAGCTGAATGGGATGGATTGTTCAAACTGAGGACTCTTTAATGTTCCTTTCAGAGTTCTGCCTGTTTATCCATCATAACAATTGGCACAATCTGTGCAAGTGATTTGGTAAACAATACCTGACCTTTTTTCTTTTGGAACGTGTTTTTTTGGATGGGCCAACCTGCTTGTAAAAGTGTAAGGGCTCTTGAAAGCAATAGCAATATCATTGTCTTGGAATGCTGTTTCAAAATTCCAAAATAAGATATGCTATTTACAAATCGACGAAATTCCCTTCAAGTTCATATCACTCATTTTAAATGTAGCTTTCTCTCTGAATCTCAGACACAAGGGCAAATATTTTTTATTGTCTTTATTAGTTTTCATGGACAGGTATGCGAAAATTATTATTTTGATTTTCTATATATTATCTTACACATTTGCAAATTTGCATATCGTAGCTTTATGAAAACTTCTAGTTCTACTCATGGTACTGGAAGTCGTTTATCTTATTTTTCTCCTGAAGGCAAAATTCACCCTTTTGAAAAAGTACCGAGTCTAGGTATCTTTTGTCAATAATTCCTTTTGATGCTTTTCCCTGGTCCTAGATGCAAATATCAACAAAGATATGGCCAACTCTGTTTTCTATTCATAAAACAAAAAGGGAATCATTAGAACCATTAGACAGGTTGGTTATTAATGATAAATGATGAGGGCCATCTTTAATAATCTACCATAAGAGATACTTACTCACAAGTTACTCACACGGGAACGCTCATGTAGTCTCGGCATTCTCATTTGTTCTCTCTTTTACTAGTTTTAGCAGCGTCAGGCATCCATGTTCGCAGCAACATCATTTCATCATCAAAATAAATTCAATCCATTGAACATGTACCAATGACAATATCTTTTTTCCACAAACTTTGTCCACTGATGTAGAATGACCGTCCAAGTTCGGATGAGTCTCGCCGAAGCTCGACCAAATACACGAACGATGTCCTTCGCACGGAGTCTGGTTGGGTTAGCAGACGCTGTGCCGTCAAGATACTGTCTTCGATCCCCACACAAACAAGTGAAGTTAAAAACTCTTTCTATATCTCAGATTCTTCCTGTTAGTATGCAAACGTATGACGGTTCACCAACTCAGTGAAGAGATTTTCGGAAAATAAATGAAATGCTCCCATTTTAAGAGGTGTTTCTTTGGTTGAACGTTCTTTGCCTCTCCTCTCCGATCGGGAAAATTATTGGACTGCTAGTGCCTCGTCACGTGATACAACAAATGTGACGCATTAATTTGTGAGAATTAGACCATTGGCGCCAATTTACAAGCACCTGTGTTGATCAAGGAATGTACCACCAAGACCACCCCCCCCCCCCCCCTCCCGAAAAAAGGAAAGACTTGCCCGATGGTTTGCTAGTCATTAGACAGGAATCCATTATTCATTAAAAAAAAATAGGCCCTGATAAAGGCAATTAGTCATAAGGTTCGTTACGGGTTGCTTTACAATCAGTGTATCCCTATTGTCCCATTTGACTTTTAAAAAAGTGGTTTGTTGGATGAGCAGGCTAGAAACTGAAAAAAAACGAGACAGTATAATATGCGAGATAATGTCGATTTTGAGAATTAAATGTGTGTTTCAATTAGGCCTATTTTCTTCACTCTCGAATAGTAGCGTAGTGATCCAATCATTTTTCAGTGGAGGAACGTCAATCTTAAGAATCTGCCAGCGAGCGAAGCGAGTAAGCAAACATTTTGATATTTTTAATCCAAACATATAATTTTGTGTTAAATTTTTACATACTTTTCAGAAAAGGTATCACATTCCATCCTTTTCCCTTTCTTTTTCTTTCTTTTACTCCTTTTGTTCTTGGTCGTGAAACTTATGGGGCATGGTCTCAAGCCCCCAGGCGGGTGCTAATAATGCCCATATCTTGCCATAGTAAATTTGAGATTATAGTACACATATTTCATTTTATAATACGCAGGCCATTTTGGAAAGTATACCCTGACTGTAAGACAATTCCCTTGGTTATTAGTGACGACGATAAAATGTGGTTACCGAGGAGATTGTGAAACATACAAGTACCATGTTCACGAATACTTACAATAAAACGTTTAAAAAATCCTTTCTCAGATCAGCATAAAAGAAACGGCAGCTCACTCTTCATGCTCCCATTATTTTTCTTTGATAAATACGCATCAGGTTCATTCCAACAAAAAGTATTAAGGATTTAATCGTTTTCAGGTCTTAATGACATTATTTAGCTCGCGCTTCGCGCTCGCATTATTTGTTTAGGGAGATATCTATCCTCTATATACTGTAAATAAATCTATAAAGAATTCTTATCATGCTCTTTTGCAGTTCAGTTTATATAGTTTATAAACACTTTTAACTTAATTCAACAGGTTTATTTGCAATGAAATGCAAATGCTGTGGATTTGACAGCGTGATTTCAACTTTGGTGTTGATGGTGGAGTTTATGTTTGAAGCAAGATTTTTATCGCGGTACGCATAGTTTGATTATTTCCACAATTCCTAATCACATCATTGATTGCTCAACATCAACGAGTAAAACTTGTCCTAAGACAAGTGTTATTTTCATGTTGGTGTTATCATGGTTGTACTGATGTAAAAATAGGCAAAACACCAAAATCATCACTGAAGTTTACCTAGCTTCCTATAATCATTTATATCGTTTCAGCATGATCGTTTCAACACGGAGTATGCCCCCCCCCCCACACACACACACACACACACACACAAATCAAAGCGATATAAATGAAAAAGAGGAAAGGAGACAAACTAAATCTAGGAGATTAGAAGAAAAAATACCAGAAACATCTTTGGAAACATAATGTCAAATCAAGACCTCGCTTTTTCATCTTTCAAAGTCAACTTTCGATTTATAAACCAACTCAATTCGCATCGGAATGGAATGTTGCTGAAATCATAAATGCCCCCTATATTTTGTTTTTCTTGCAGAAATGGGGATACCTGGGTTCTTATGTTCATGTACTTTGTTCATTCTTCCCTCGTCACCATCTTATAATCTTTTCAATTGAAACATTGGTGAACTCGACAGCCGGATTTTAATCTATGAACAAGCCACTTGACATACAAAAAAAAGATGATACAATCTGGTCAAAGTCCTATACACAAGCAGCTTCCTTTGATTGTTTCCAGATAAACCATTTTGACACTTCTACAAAACATGTAAAGCTCTGTGGACAATGATCACGATGCTGGAACCGTTTTCATACTATTTTCTCTTTACATAAAAAATTCTCTTGGTCTGTAAACCTGTCCATGCTTTGATCAATAAACAGTATAATATAGCCCTGGATCCATGATGAATATCGTGTCGGTGTTTGTTTGGTTATTCTCCTTGATCGGCATCACACCTCTTGATCCTCCGAACACCGATGGACTTGTCGACCACGGGAGCGTTGGCAACCTCGTCACCGATGCTGGGAATATTCTCCACGTCCTGCGTCAATCGGGAGCGACATCCTTTCTATCTTATGCCCAACGATGTCCGTGGGTCCTTCAAGAGCTTGGTGGTCGATCAGGATACACCGTACTGGCACCAACCAACCGGGCGTTCGAAGAGATACCGAGGGTCATTTATAATGCGATGAATTCAAGTGCTGAGGTATGAATATTAATTCATGTTATATCCATTTAGATTCTGTGACACACTGCACGGTTGATATATGGCATCATACTTGCAGTGGTGGTGATATGCTCCCTGTTCCGAACTACCGTATCTGCATCAGTGATAATGTGTCACTTTCATGTTTATTTGATTCTATCTGGAGATTATGTACACACAACAATGACGAAGAAAGAATATAGGTTTAGACTTATAGCAATCGTATCAAATAATAAAGTAAACCGACAAGTTCATACCGTAGGATAATTCTGATTCTATATCCACCCCCCCCCCCTTTTTGAGAGAGTAAGAAAGATGTCAGGATACAAGACATAAAAGCAGTTAGCAGTTAGCACTGCACGTAACTTTATAATTTCATATACTATTTTCCAAGTTTATTTTAAGCTGTCATTCTCTATTTTATTATACTTCTAATATTATTTCGATCGTAGTTACCAATGGTTTGTGTGATGTTGTTACTCCATTACAAATTTATATTGTGCTTAAGTGTTATCAGGACATGATAACGATAATCGACACACCTAACATAGAGTTTCAGAAATTTTTCGTAAAATGGTCATACTTAACCTATTTCTTGATCGCTTATAAGAAGCCAACAAGGCAACATCATCTTTATAATTATGGCGAGTTCGAGAGTCCCCACCTCTATTAGTATCCCTCTATCTATCTTGGTCAATTGGTGGAACATAATTAATAATTATACTAACCTGCACTTTCTAACATAGATGTCCCGCATTTATATATAATGTATATAGTAAACTTTTCCTCTAACATAGCATTCTGGTCATTTTACCTCCGAAGAAGATTCTGATAGGATCGAAAGCTTAGGCCCCTTTTGACTCTCTAACATAGCATTCTGTCACAAATGTGAAAATGAAAATATCTCTATTTTTTACTGTGATGTGTCGACCTTCTTTCACCCGCCTTGTGCGTTCTGTAGGTTATTGGTAATATTCACCGGGTCAGAGCTCCAGGGGAGGGGGTGTTGGCCGATGGCCTCATGATTTAAGTCGTTAAAAAAAGGAGAATAGATAAAGAATGAGGAAGGAAAAGGTATAAAAATTGAAATCGTATACAGACAGAGAGGTCTCAGTCGTGTATTACTATTACCTCTGTCAAGGATCTTTAAGTCGTCATACCCCCTCCATCGGCCTATCAAATAACTTGGCGCCGTTTATACTTCTAAAACGTAATTATCATTCTGGCTAAATTCTGGGTTTTACTTCATACAGGTAACTGAGTGGTACCTGCGTTACCACATATTACTTGATGCGATACCACGCTCAGAGATGTGGGATAATCGTCTTGTCCCGACGGCCTTCAAACCTCCACAGTCAGTCAATGAACCAGTTCAGTTGATGAGGTTTAACACCTATACAGTGTGGAATGATATGTTGACAGAATATGAAAAGGTAACCAAGCGATTTATGACTTTGCACTTATAGTTTTAGATATGTCCATGATTATATAATTCATTTTTATTTTCCTGAAATATGCCTGAAATATAATCCAACGCCTTATAGATAGAGTAGACCTATACTTGACATTTTCATCCCCATTTTTTTAAATCATAATCATCATCATCATCACCATCGGTAGTAGGAGTAGTAGCTGCTGTAGTAGTAGTAGTAGTAGTAGTAGTAGTAGTAGTAGTAGTAGTAGTAGTAGTAGTAGTAGTAGTAGTAGTAGTAGTAGTAGTAGTAGTAGTAGTAGTAGTAGTATAGTAGTAAATCAATGAATTTAATAATTAAAGTAAAACAATGCATGCAATATAAAATTTCAACAATGAATATACATGCAAATTTAAAAATAATCATTCAAGTTTTTGTTTTATCTAAAATAGTGTTAAAAAACAACAGGACTTAGAATGTTGTTAGCTAAGAAAAAAAATAATTAATTGCCTGCACACTTTAAAAATAGCCATTTATTTCATAATTTTGTTTTCGTCAAATGTCAGCAAGTGACATTCAATTCAATTCAATTTGATCACTAACATTAACAGGTTCTGGTTGTTTATGGTTTTATGAAATACTCCTTTAATGAGTTCCAGTGCCACATTTTCTGTAATAATACTGCACTGTACTGCCTATTCCAATTGTATTTGATCATATTTCATATTTTTTCATGCAACTTGTAACTCACTGATATACTTGTTCTTTAAAAACCTTCATAATTATGTTGTCTTAGATAGCCAGATTGTGTATTTTGATATTATCAATATTTGTTTAATAATTATCTCATAATCTCAGCTTGTATATCATGTTTTGTGAGTATTATTTACCAAATCACTTAACTTTGTTTAGATAAAAAATAATGTGATATTAATTCATCACTTTGCCACATTCATTTTTGTTTTGTTCTTTTTATTTGGGGGAGGTAAGGGGGAGGGGTGTGAATTATTTCATAACTGTTTCTGTTACCTTTCTTGTAACCAGCTTGGTTTATGCAATTTGCCATCGTTTCAAGTTTTTAATTGACTTTAATTGTTTATGAAAAAACAGAAATTTGAAAAAAATCAATTATTAATTATGAACTTAAAACCCACATTAAAGGACAAGTCCACCCCAACAAAAAGTTGATTTAAATAAAAGGAGAAAAATCCAACAAGCATGACACTGAAAATTTCATCAAAATCGGATGTAAAATAAAAAAAGTTATGACATTTTAAAGTTTCGCTTAATTTCACAAAACATTTATATGCACATCCTGGCTGGTATGCAAATGAGGAGACTATGACGTCATCCACTCACAATTTCTTTTGTGTTTTATAATATGAAATATGAAATATTCTAATTTACTCCTCATTGTCAAGTGGTACAACAATATTAATTCCTCCCTAGAACATGTGGAATTAGCATTGTTTAACACTATATGGTTCAGTCAAGTTGGTCCTTAATGTCAAATCTATAAAAAGTGAAATATTGTAAAATTCAAATAATAAAAAAACAAAAGAAATAGTGAGTGATGGACATCATCGACTGACTCACCTAGTTGTACATATCACTGTTTTGTGAAAAATAAGCGAAATTTTAAAATGTCATAACTTTTTTATTTTACATCCGATTTTGATGAAATTTTCAGCACTATGCTGGTTTGATTTTTCTCTATTTATTCAAGTCAGCATTTTCCTGGGGTGGACTTGACCTTTAATAATACTCCTGCAATAAAAAGCTTAGTCCTCGAGTGACGATACAAGCTTATCTTATTTGGTTTCTAATTTCTCATGTTTGAATCAGCTTATTATCATGTCCGATTTTGCATTACTGTATGTATATCACTGACGAATATCCCAACCTTTATATATTATCGTGTTGTATTGTAATTATTTTTTGTTTGTTTTTGATATATGAGAAATTAAATGCCACTTAAACTTTAATTTGATATTACTAGTATCATCATTATCATCATCATCGTCATCATCATCATCACCATCATCATCATCATCATCATCACCACCACCATCGTCATCATCATCTTTACATGGGACGCGGAACGATTTTGAAAGAGGGGTGTGGTTGGCTGAACATGTTTAGGCCTATACTCGCATTTTGGTAATTTATACATGTACATAGCTACTGAAAATGTGGGGTGGGACTGAAGCGCACCACCCACCCTGCCACCCTACCCCATTGTGTGCCCCCTGCATCATCATCATCATAGATTTGCCACTGCGTTGCAGACATTCCTTCGATCTATCGCGTCCATGTATTTATATTTATTTATTTTTTATTTATTCGATTACCAGACATTCCCAACATGTTCTTGTAATTTCACACCATCGAAGATTGATTTGAATAAAAGCAGAAAATCAAACTAGTAGAACATTGAAAATTTTCATCAAAATCAGATGTAAAATAGGAATGTGATGACATTTCAAATTTCGCTATTAAAGTTACACATGGATATACAAATGAGAGAGCCTATAGTTAATCATGTCACTCACTCACCAATTCTTTTGAATTTTATTGCTTTAATATTGGGTTTAATATACAGTATTTCAGTAATTTTTGCTCTCATTTGACAATAACTAGACTCTCCAACAAACCACAACAATAGTACAGTTTCGAGATGCCTTCGGAACTTCGGAATCAAAATTTGTTTCACAACAAAGTGAGAAATAAGAAAAATATTTTTCATATTTACTAGAACTCATAATAAAATACTGGATGGTTGATATCATCGGTTCCCTCATTTGCATACCGACCAGAATGTGAATATGCAGAGATACAGTATAACTTTTGAGATTTTGATATACTGACAGTATTCTGTTTTGTAAAATGAGACCCTGGATGTGTCACGTGAAAAATCACATGTACACCGTACACGACGTCCAGCGGGGTGGAGCCAGCAAGTGATGTGATCAAGGACTGAAGGAGTCTCGGAATTCTGATATTCTACCCAAACGTCATCTTTTGTGGAATAACTACAATAGACAAGAGCCATTCTAGAAAAAGAAGACTATATAAACTTCTAGAGGCATTTTGGGGTAAAAGTTTGGAACCGTAATAAATTTCACACAATTCCAAATGTGCTGAATCTGAATAACTGTCTTCGCTACACTACAGCCAGTAGACTACACTCCGGGAGTACACTACAGTACCGTAAGGGCCCGGGGGGGGGGGGGCACTCAGTATATAATGCATAGTGGGTATGTGCCGCGGAGGGGACCCCCATTTTTACACTCAAATTTCCGTTCCAAGGCATAGCATTTTTGTCTTATTGAGAAAAAGAACAGAGAAAGCCGCTCCAAGGCATAGCATTTTCTTCTTATCGTGAAAAGCGAAGAAAGAAATCCGCTCCAAAGCTTCGCATATTTTCCGTTACGCCGTTCCGGTCGCATTGATCTGCTACAATGAGCCGCAATTTTGGTGAAAAGCGGCCGCTGAGCGATGTCCGACCATTGCCTATGTGCTAGCGCACCCGGCGCCCGTGCCGCCGTGCTAGCTGTATGCACGTATGCCCGTTCCATGGGGATGCAATTGCGCATTCACATGCAGGCGACTCGTTCCAAGGACCCCCGTTTTCACAAACATTTGTAGTTCCGAAGCCCGTTCCGAGGACCCTCCTTTTTACAATTAGCCCGCTCCGAGGCCCCCGTTTTTTGTCTCGCCCGCGGCACACCCCCACCACTTTTTTGGTCGAGTGCCCCCCCCGGGCGTAAGGGCACTAGTATTCAACCCGTTTGGAGAGTTTCCTCAAATATATAGAAACATAGAATTTACCTGAATTTCAGACCCATCTTATTTCTAAGAGCAAATGCTGGTTATTCTTTTTCCGTTATTTTTTTCTTCAACCAGTCGACTGTGTGCGCGGGCGATCAAATTATACGGCGACGGTTTTTTGCACTAGTATTCAACCTAGCGATGAAAGATGGTCCTGTCTCTCAATCTGCCCTTGTCCCATCCGACTATGGACTAGACCATTTGAGATGAGACCAAACAGGGAATTAATCAAAGCCAGAGACTTACATAGATCTAGATCTAATTTACCAATATAAACCCTTTTGAGATTTGCTATCTATCCTCACTAGGTTGAATACTAGTGCAATTCAGTGCAAAAGGCCATCGGCGCATAATTCGATCCTACGCGCATACAGTCGACAGATTGATAAAGAAAATACCGACAACAGATTACCCTGGAAATAACAAAGGTATGAAATTGAGATAGTTTCCATATTTCTAAATATTTTTGGAAATATGTCAAAATCTTTGAATTATGCCGGGTTGAATACTAGTGCACTTACGGTACTTAAACCCGTTCAATTTCAATCCCAAGCTGATCATGCTGATTTTTCATGTTTTGACCATCTAATTTTCATAACGGAAATGGCTGCTAAATTTACCATTTATGATCTTGTTTCAACAAGATTCTTTAATTCTAGGAGTGGATATATAGAAGCACTGTATATATACCCTTCATCAATTACTTTGATAGTTAACTCACTCAGAGTCGGGGGAAGTGCAACGTACCTCGGCCAAGGGAAAAACTAAAAACCAGGGTAATGACCGAGAGACCCCTTGCCTTGATTGCAAATCGTTATTTGGTTAGCTGCAATGATTGCAGATCTGATGGGAACTGAAATAATATTAAAGATATAATTTTGCTACAACTTAAGGGTAATAACAATGTTAAGTATTGATACTTGTAAGTTGTATCTGATTGGTATATGTTACACTGCATAAATCACATGATCACTTGAGTATTACTTAAGTATTTATTTTCTAATTATGGACATGATGGATTTAATATATCTAATTCAAGAAATCTAATTTTAGTATTGATTATTAGCTTATCAATTTATAAACTCTTTGTATTAGGTTCATGGAATAATGGAAGTTGTATCAACATCAGTGTTTTTTTTAATATTTGGCATGCCTAATGTACCTTGCAAGCATATTGCTTTCTGTGCAGATGTGGATGTGTGTATGTGTTTGTTCCTGAATACAAATTAAAACGATTGAGTAATTGAAATATTGAAGCTTAATACTTGTCTGCCATTGATAAGCAGTTGTTATAAGATCTTGTAACAAAATATGTACAAAACAAATGGTAGAAAATACACAGAAATATATATGAAATTCAAAGAACAATAAAATTCATAAGCATTATACTTTGAGGGCCATACAATTATTCATATGATGAATGTAATTAGTACCAAAAATAATAAACTTTTGAGCTGAATTATCAAATTATAGCAAAAAAAATTATAGCATATTGCAAAATATGCATAAATTTGCATAATAATTCAGAAGCAATTTTTCTGAATATGTATACAGGATTTTGCATTATTCATTCATTTATTTACTTCCATTAAAAAATACATATGTAAAAAAAAATATTCTAATTGCTTAAAATTATTCAAGTTATGTGAAATTGAATACTATGAAAGAATATCGTTGTAATAAGATTCTGAATGGTCAATTTGGCAGCCATTTTGTTTATGTAAATTAGGTGGTCAAAACATGAGAAATCAGCTTGGAAACTGGTCTTATCAGATTCAGCAAATAAAACTTCATAATTGTGTGAAATAGACCGGGGGGGGGGGGGTTCACAAAGATTTAAATATGACTTACAGTCGCAATTAAATGTCAAGTTGCATACGGTATAAAGGGCATGACCGCATTGGTCAGATCATGCAAAGGGTTATATGTTCCTATCATGTATGCATCAGCATTTAAGCGCGACTCTTAACTAGCTAGTCCTACTTAAATATTTGTGAAACACCCCCCCCTGTTCCCAACGTTTACCCCAAAATGCCTCTAGAAGTCAAACTTTCCCCCAAATGGTTCTTGTTTGAAATCACAGAAAAACAATTATTTTAGAGAGGATATTTCATTCAAGATGAAGTACTCAATTTCCTGTGTGATATTGCTGACATTGGTTGGAGGAATTGCTAGCATCCATGCAAGAGTTAAGCCTCGGCTGCGGGAAGCTGTCCTTAGCAATTTCAATCCATCACTTCCGCGTGTAATCAAAGCATTCACAATACAGCCAGCTAAATCTCTTGAGAAAAAGAGCCACTACAAGCCAGTTTTGAATGCTGTTCCTGATGTGCTGGAGGTGGCTAGAAAAAACCTTGCCACCAAATTTGCTGAGTTTGCCTCTAACACATCTTGGTTGAATGACACGCTGCATGGTTCCGGGAATAAAGTGACAGTTTTCGCATTCTCAGATGATGCGTATAGTCACAGCTCCTCGGAGGTGAAGGCGGCACTGGCAGATGTCTGGGGCAGAAATAAGATTTTGCAGTATCATGTTGCATCAGGGGTTTATTTCGGCCGTGACATCAGCGAGAACGAGAATACGGTCGTTTATTCTTTGTACCCATCTCCACCTTTTAAGCCCACTCCCCAGTGGCAATTTCAGCCCATCCAACTTGACTCATATTTGGTGGATTCAGGAGGGCGTAGCACGGTATGCATAATGTTTGGAATCTTCAAGTTGAAGTTTCGGCTTTAAAGTTCAACCTACAATGTAGAACCCTGGGCTAATTGCTGATTCAGAGATTTGGTTGATCAGGATAGTCATTTGTTGTCATTTGCTAGTCATAGTCATACGTGTTGAAACAATTATAAGCCAGTATATAGACATAGTTTATGTTTGGGTAGATGTAAAATCAGTAAATTTAACCAATAAAACACATTTTAGTTTAATTTTAGTTTATATCCTTCACAGTTCTCACCATAACCATTTTGAACACATGCAGTAATGAATAGGAATGGACATGGACTTTTGGGGGATTTACAGAAATCAAAGATACGCTTCAAGTGAAATGTAGCATTTTAGGCTTATTTGGAAATTAAATCAAAGTAAAGTTGTTGTCGTCTGATTGGTATCTACACTTGTAATTTTGGTATTGTACTATATACCACCCCAGTTTCTTGAAATATTAAAATTTATTCATTCTTTGTTTCCAGAATGTACAGAAATGCTATATTCAGTCATCAGGTTGCAATATCTTCCCATTGCTCTGTTTAAAATCAGTCAGCAGTTATATAAGGTTTCCTTATGTGCAATGTTTTAAGGACGATCCTCCAACTATCCAAAAATATTTTATCAGGCAGGGCAGTTGGGCCAGTTCTTTAAATTATCAATGATTCTATGTAATCTGCCTAAGTCCAATCTCTTGGGACCACATAAATTTCTTTGAGTATAAAGAGAAATTTGACTTGGAAGTAGCAAATAACATGCGATCTGCAAAATTGCTTCTACTCCAACTCTGACAATTATGTGACTTATACAACGTCGACATATGTGCGACTTAACTGTGCTTACACTCTAACAAATGGTGTTTTTATTTTCTCTAGGTGAAGACGGCGAGTGGTTCTCCTATCACAAAGTTTGATCTGACGGCTAGTAATGGAATTGTCCACATCATTGACAGGGTCATGTACCCGATACCCACTGGATCAAACTTGGCCAGATACTTTGAATTAGAACCCAAATACAGCTCCCTCTATTCTGCACTTGAGGTATGTATCAACATGTTACCTATTTTTTTAGGTTGGATAGTTGTTACTCCATGCTGGACATAATGTGATTTGTGCAGGTAGAGTAAAAAAAAATGCAATCAAACAAACAAATCACTGAAAATTTCATCAAAATTTGACAAGGAATAACAAAGTTATGACATTTTTAAGTTTCTCCTTCTTGATGAAAAAGTTTTCTGCCTATTTTCATGAATATATGCATTTAGCAAACTGATGACATATCCCCACTTATTAGTATTTGATTAGACGAAATTATATTTTTTTTCACATTTTTTCAATAATAATCATCTTTAATGACTGTGGGCATCAACAGGAAGACAGGACAAGAAAAAATAATCACTGCTAAAATTTATCTGGTTATAATGGAGACATATTATGCATGCATGCTTAAAAATATGAAATAATTATGATTTCATGTTATGAATAAGAAAAAGGAAAGTAGAGTTATGACATCATCAGTCCACCTTTGCATCATTATGGTGTGCATGTAACTGATTTCACAAAATATTGCCAAACTTTGAATTAAATTACTGTTATAGTGACATAAGGATCTTATTATAGTATGCAGTGGTAGGTAGGCCTATGGATTATGTGTTTCTAACAGATCACATTTCTATTTTCTTGTATATACCTTCTCAGACGGCCAACCTCACCCTTGCCATATCGACCCCAGACTTCAAGCCTTTGACCCTCCTGGCACCCAACAATGGTGCCTTTGACAAACTCAGCAAAGCCCAACAGGAGCTACTGAAGAACACCACCATCCTCCAACAAGTCCTTACCTATCACGTAATGGTAGGGTCCTACTACAGTGCAGCCATCTATGAGGATTTCCAGCATCCTTCCTTGGAAGGTTCTACCATCTACTTCCAGAAAGGGGCAGGTGGGGTGTCTGCCGAAGGGAAGATGGTGGTGAGTTTTGATACAACTGTGACCAATGGGGTGGTCCATGAATTGAATGGCGTCATGTTCCCTCGATCCCTCAACCATCTTCTGTCCAAAGAGTAAATATCTCTATTCAAAGTCCTTGATATTTTCTTAATGACAGGTTGAATTAATGTGAATTTGGAATTGCTATGTAATGTGATAATAAAAAACATGTTTATGTCGTAACAGTCATGTGCATGCAGTTTTTTAATCAAGTAACTTGCATCAGGGCTTGAATAAAACCAAGACCATTGAAGGCCATGGCTGCAGATGCCATTTCAACTGGCCTCAATGCCCATCTCATTTGCTTTGGAGATTTTTGTGCTTTTCTTTCACTTTGTGCTGTAATATATGCATGTGCCATAAAATATCAAAATGAAAGGGATGTTTCATTGAATTTGTGTTGTTGAATTTTGTTCTTAGATAGTATTGAACATAGGTGATAATTTTGAATATCTTATAATCAATGTGACTTGCTAGTTTTTACCGACCTGCAACCTAATGTTCAATTTATGAGATTAAAATGAAAAAAAAAATAACCTAGAAACTAATTAATGAAGCTTTGAAAACCATTCAAATTTTTTGCAGTCTAAAGAAAATTGAAAATATAGAATGATAGTATAAAACATCACTCTATGATAAGAGACCAGACATAATTCAATCTTTCCTTGAAAGGCAGGCTTGCTAAAAAATATACAATTAAACATCATTCTACATTTCAACAGTGTTCAGAAAATATAGAAATGCAAGATGATCACTCAAACTACAGAATGTATACATATAGTGGACTAGTGGTGTGGTGTTATTTCTGGATATCTTTTGCTGTTGCTTGTTTACTCTGTAATGTACTTTAAAAGATAAAAACAAAGTTGAATTTGTTTATCACAAGGTGGAATCAGGGCTTGTTTCAAGATATTACAGAATATTTAGTAGGTTAAGAGTGTTTGACTTTTATTTCATTACTATGTTTACCCAGAATAAACATCCTATAATGAAAGGGTCTTTTGATAAATCATTTAATGCTTTTTCAAATGTAATCGTCTTTGCAGCTCTCTATTTTTTCATATATTCTTGCCTTACACATTTGTTGCATCCGTCTTTATCCATTACATATATATATTTTTTGTTCATTTTTTAAAGCCAGGATTGTGATTTGTAAGGCAATATTAAACCATCTACTGTTTTTTTTTTCATTAATGCCAAAAAAATATGAGAAGCATAGATGTTGAATAACAGGCTAAATGATTTGATATCTTGGAGAGGGAAAACATTGTGTAGAATTCTTTCTATGTAATTGTACCTTTTAAAGGTTTAAGTTGTACTTTTTATGGAATTTAAGGGCAACAATATGTTTCATGTTCGAGCATATATTAATATGATAATGTAGTATTAGAATACATTCTTTTTTATTGTACAAGTCAGGGAAATTGATATATTCAGCCAGAACTAGCATGAACATTGGTACACTTCATGACTAGGATACATGTATGCCTATGCTTAAATTCATAGAAAGTTGCACTTTTTATTGAAGAAATCCATCAATGTCTTTACAAATCACCCACCTACCACCATGACACTAAGTTTCAGTTACTGTAATGGTGTATTGTAGTTTAGACCAGCAACATGAAATATATGTATATATAAAAATCATTAAGTCACAAAGTAGTTGTAATAATACTTAAATCTAGTATAAATGTAGGTTTTTCCAATTTAATATTGAATTTGAGTTAAAATTGGGAAATTGGGTTAAAATTGGAAACTATAGCTATGTTTTATGAAAAACTTTCAACAAAAATAATAGAAAAAAAAAATTATGCAATATGTTACTGTTAGGAAAAAGTGTCTTTCATTTGATTTGAGGAATAATGTAATAATGTACATATATTATGAAGAGATAAACATATCTTCAGTACTAACCTATACTAAACAAAACAGGAGCATGTTGCAATATGCACAAGAGCTTAATCTAATCATGATTATGGTTTGACAATTTTCAATTACAAGGTTCTATATTTTTATTACGTTTTCATTAAAGACAAGATTTTTGTTACTGTACATCTGTTGTCAGTGGAGTGTTATAAATTTCTAGTCAACCAAGACTAATTACATGTATGTTGAATTAACATACAATTATTAAACAGTCTATGAAACTAAGACCAATAGTGAAAATCACATACAAAGTTAATGGAAAGCAACAAAGTTACAGCACTTTGAAGTGTTTTGCAATGTTTTCAGGAAATATCAAACAGTAAAGGACTATTGGGCTGTATACAGATAAGCGGATTGGTGTCAAGCGATCGTTGTTTTTCTTTTCATGTTGTATTATGTGAAACTTGAATAGCTTTGCTTTTGCTCAATGTAAGGCATGGTTCGACTTCTTAAAAATGAATTGTGAAATTTAATATTTATAGCATTTTTCTAAAAATAAACCTTGCGAGGCAATCTTCTTATGGAGCATCTATGAACAGTACACTACTTTATATTTGGTTTAATAGTGAAATGTTACATTATAATACAATCCATCAGTCCTATATCACTGATCATTGCCAATATTCAAAATGCTGTAACTGTTTGAGTTCATGCAGTTTTCACTGTTGTGCCACAAGTAATAAACAAAACTTCAATGATAAATGGGGAAAAAAGGAGGAAGAGAAAGGAAAAGAGAACAATATGTGAGGGGGAGGGGAAAGCGAAGAGTTTGATCCAGGGGCGGAAATCTCTCCGAAAAGATAGGGGGGACAAGGGTCTGGAAAATTTGGCAAGCAAAAAAAAAAAGGCTGTTACCTAAAAGTTAAGGTCATTTCGACGAAAATATATTTGAAAAAAAGGCCATCTCGTCCCAAAACGCATGTTTTATTCCCATTTTGAGTAATATATTTTTTTAGCATCACCAAAGACCCAAAATAGTAGGGGGGACATTTGATATTGTGTCCCCCCTACTATTTTGAGTAGGGGGGACACGTCCCCCCTGGGATTTCCGCCCATGATTTGATCATAAGACCAAGGGTGGAAACATACCCTATGTATTAATGTACATCTTGATGTTTGAGTGGAGTGTCTTGCTTAAAGTCGTCAGATAGTTGGATGCCAGCATTTTCAGATAATTACTTGTTTTTTTATATTTAATTGAATAAGTTTTTGTTTACCCATCCATGAGTATCTTCATCATCTTCCTTGACTCACTACAGGGTGTGACCACCCCGCCCCCTTTGAATTTTTGGGGTAGTAAAGAAGTGGGAAAATACACAAAGAGGAAGAAAAGGGCAGAGAGATAAAGTATCAACCTGTATAATTCAAACAGGAAGGGCCACCCCCTCCCCCCCGAAATTCTGAAATCTTGATTTTACTGAGAATTTTCAAAAAATTCTCCAAGATAGTGCACAGAAGCATTAGCTTTTGAGTTTCTTAGACAAGTTTTTGGATATCTAGCACCACAAAATTTCTGCATACGGCCATAAATGAGTTACGGAATTCTGTCATTGGATGACATTCTCTTCAGAATATCCTCCACCCATGTGCCCCTATTGATGTTGGTCACTTTTTTTTTCAGTGTTCCTTAGTATTCAAGTTGCTTTTTACAATCGGCTACTATGATATATTTACAGTATATCTCGCATCAGAGGCCACCTGTCAATATAGGCCACAAGTTTGGTTTCCCTTGAATGAATGGAAACATGAATACAGAAATCTGGCAATAAAGACCACCTTTTCTAATCTTCCTTTGTGGTCATTGTAGACAGGTTTTACTGTATTTGGATTTCATTTTGTTTTTCCTTCAAGCTATGCCGGGTACAATAGCAAGCTTGACCTCTTCATCTATAAAGAGAAAAGAATATACTATAAAAAGAAAAGGAGAAGAGACCCTTGGATCAATTCAGCTTGGATTCAAACAGAAAAATCAAAGAATAAGATCAATGAAAGTTCCAGAACAGTTGGACAAACAATAAAACTTATGAGCATTTAAATGTTGACATCACTAGGGCTATGAAGATACTGATTGGCAATGCGACCAGATTGTTGATGTCAAAGAAGAACTCTCCCCTTTATACATGTACTGAAAATGTACCCCCTAAAAATCAATTTTTGCTCATTATAATATTACAAACTCCGTCCATGATTTATTGGAACCCATGTCCTCAGATGAAAAAAAAACCTGATTTATGAATAGTAAAATATGTATTAAGGTACTAACTTGACGTATTACATGATGGTTGCATTTCAAATGAGAAGATACCCACATCATTAGTGATGTTAATATTCTAATGCTCATGACTAATTTTTTATTCAAGTTTCCTGAAACTTGTGTTCAATTGTTTCAGTTATTTTTGTTTTCACACAAGTTTATTTGCTCCCAGTGTTTATTCTCCTTTAAGTTGGATTATGTAGATGAATAATTATCAAATAATCCTGTTTATCAATACTGTGACACACAACACAAAAATGCAGAAAATGAATAAATTTGATAAAGTGGTAATACAATTTATTCTTTGCATGGATTGATCATGCAGACATTTGTGCTACAGATACTAGTCATTCTCAATCAACAAAGAAAAAAATGACAGGCATCAACATTTTGATTATTGGCGTCATATTCATCATTCAAATAATAATGTACTTTATAAGAAACGTTTTCCTTCACAACTATTAGCTTTCATGAGATATGGATGCTGAAAACTAAAACATACATGTGAATATGCTATCATAATTGATTTAGAAGTACTACACATGCCATTATTGAAAGGTTGGTCTACTGTTCGCATCGTAGTAACATCTGTATATAACATTATTGTTTTATCCATATTTTACAATAATCACATTTTTTGCATATAATTTAATTTGTAAGAAATCACTTAAAAATACGACAACTTAAAGGTTTGGACTTTTGAGCAAATGCCATCAATAACACTATTTATTCCAACCGATGTCAAATGGCTGCAGCTAACCACTTATGAATGCAATAGCCTGTACACGTAAACTTAATTAGCTGGAATAAGGATGAATGATATCATTCCATGTTAGAGTAGCTTTGGTAGCATTTCTGGCTGCAAGTACATTACTACCATGATGTTTTATTGTTTTGTAACACATTCATTTCTCATGAAAGCTAATAAACAAAGTCCTTCTAATATTGAAGACAGCATTGGCACAATTCTGAGATACACATATTTGGATTTCTAAGTCTACTGATCAATAGTGTTAAAGCATAGATATTACTTGTGTGTATTCCTTATGGAATATCGAAGTCCTGACAAAAAAAAAGATCAACCGACATTGTATCACCACATTACTGTTTTGACAACGTTAATAACAATATATTAAATATATACCACCCAACTCTACAGGGGTAGTTAAATCATCACAGTATTAAACCCTCCCCACCTTCCATCCATTTTTCTGCATCGAGTCCAGCCGTTTTTGATTTTATACACTTTACATTATTACATTGCTTACATACAAATGTGCACCATAATTGAAGACAGAGAGGAGAAACGATGTTCTGTCTGTTGTCCCCTGGTTTTTTAAATGTACAATTATTTACATGACACACTCAACTTTGAACTCTTGCGCATCTACAAACTTGACACAAATTCGCAGACTACAAATACAAATTCATGACCTACAGGAAATAATACTTGGAGAAGCGGCGAACAGAGGATGCAGTACACTACCAAAGCCGTCGCCAACAAAATTTCTCTTAAACCCCAAACAGAGTTCGTCCAACAAATACTTGTAAAATGGAAACAGATAGATCTTCTAAAGATGGTCAAGGTTGAATATTTCGACCTACAAAGAGAAATTTGATCACAAAAATCCATTGATGTGCAACTTACATTAGAGAATCTTGAAAGTAATTATTTTCTGACATACCATTTTTCAATGGATAAGAGTAAGTTAGTGTCAACATATATGTACGTGTGTACAGTATTGACAATTATTCACGGGGGGGGGGGGGTTCAACCATCTTCACAACCTTTATCTTTTATTTTATCCCAAATTGTTACCTTATCACATAAAGTTTTGTAGATATATGGGAGGATCATGTCATAGACAATAATTATCATCTTTGGTCAATGTTTGAAGGTCTACAATAATAAGGATGTATTTTGGTTAACTTCAAAAGTACTTTCTTGCACACATGCATCTAGAGAGTATTAAGTTCTCTGCTCAAAAATTATCATAACCCTAAGGCTGGATTCCATGACAGCAATGCCTGGTTCTTCCCAATATATGAACAAGCCACAGAATAGGTTAACAATATGCTTTACAATACTTGTTCTGTAAAGTAAGATGAAGTAATATTTTAAGTGCCTACATAATAATACCATAGTCTAACATTTTACTCTATATCACAAACCAGAAAAGTGATATTTTACATGTCCAATTAGATGTAATACAGTTAAATGTAGATAATTCTAACATTACAATTGTAATAAATTGATGTATTATTGCATTTGTAAAAAGACTGGCACATACTTGGAATGGCTGGTCAAATGTAAAGACAAAATAAAGACTTCAAAGCTTCAATCAGGCAAAGATTGCTGGAAGTTACTATCTTCTTATGAGTTGAAAGTTTAAGTCACGTTGAATCAAATAATTGTTTGCTTCATAATTTGCAATCAAATACATCTTGATTTTCAACAAATCACAAGTGGACATAAATTACTAATTACTTGGTCTTCCTATATTTATATTAACATGAAAACTTCAGTGTTTCCCTTTAAGCTGGTGTCTTTCTCAGGGTATTAGATAGCCACTATGCATAGGCAGTCTATGGAGCTCCCCGATCAGTGGAAGATGTACATGTATGTTAGTGGTAAAGATGCATCTTGCAAGCGAAAGCAGGAGGGGAGACGGAGGGGATATGCTGAGCCTGATGTTAAAAGCCCATATTTTTATGCATAACTAGACTTTAATGGTAATTGATAATTTAACCAATTTGATTTTAAGGGGTAAAATAAAGCATAACAACAATCCCACAAATGACCATATTAAAGAAAGAAAATATATCAGCAATGAACTGATCCAACAATATTCCTGAAGAGGGGGGTTCAGACAAAAGTTATCATCCACAAGTTTTTTACCTGGCGAGAGAACTACAATACACAGAAAATTCTTCAAATTCATATGAATTCTTTCAAAACTTTGAAATAAATCTGGCATCAAAATGAATCCAAACAATTAACGTAACAATTTGACTATTCAGAAAGCACTACAAATACAATAACCACATTTGATCTAATTATCCTTTCACACAGCAAGAGCCTGTACAGTTTGAATATAGAGATTGATCACAATGCTTTATCCATTTTTATTGCTTTGGTTATCACATTCATGTGGCACATAAAACACAGACTCGTTACTCCTGTACAACACAATTAATACACAGCTCAATATGGCTGTTCAGAGATTGACCCATTCTCATAGAATGCAAACATCAGGGGCAGTTAAAAGTAACAATGTTTCTTTCAGAGATTAAAGGGACAGAAAAGTCCAAAATTATGGGGATGCTAAATTGCAAGCAATTTGCATAAGGCTGTTATGCAATGAAAAAAATCAGAAAGAATGAATTTGACTCGGGATGGTCATTTATTTTGGGTGGCCGAAATTCTTGACAATCCCAAGTCTTAGACTCGTAACAGGTCTCACGATTGTAAATCCCAAACAAACATCACATTTCATGTAACATGCTTCTATGTTCCCAGCAAAAATGCATCGAGTTCTGGCTGATGAGTCTTATATGATCTGTCTCCCGGACCATTCAGACATTTCAGGCGCTGATTGCATTACATCCTGCATAACATCTTGTTTCCCAAAAAAAACACCCTTTAGGCTTTGTCTGGGAGAGTACATGTGATTGCTTTTCCACAAGTTCAGCTGTTGGACTGACTTATCACAGCGATAAACCTGAAACTTGGGACAGTATTGTCAAACTTGGCATAATTATCCTTGTACCAAACATAATCCAGAGCGAAGGGCAGCTTCCCATGACTTCTCGATTGCTTGCCACTTTAAATGATTTACATGTTGGAATATGCAGTGAATATCCATGTACAAAGGTCCATGTGATCTCTTTCTATATATATATATATATATTAAACCCATGGATGTAATCACGGCCAGTACTTCCGGGTCACAAGGTCGCTTGAGAAAACCTCCAATACACAGTTGCATGTGACTTTGCCTGAGGTCACAGCCAAGGCTGGCAAAATGAGGCCAGTCTCCACTATATCTCTGCTTTCTATTATAAGCGACAGAGGTGTTACAAACCCTATGCTCAGTTTCCCCTATAGTTGACTGCAACAGTCTCCCATGCTATTTAAGAATGGAATGCAGTTTTATCCTTCAAATTTGGTGCATTAAATATATTGCAGAGTGAAATATACTGCAGAGGTAACAAGTTTGTATAAAGCATTAGAGAAAGGGAAAAGAAAAACATCAATATAATTGTTTGACCTATTCTTAATGCGCCTGCACATGGTAAAACAATATAAACAAGTAACACTAAAATAATACATCAACATCTTCATAGAAAATGGTTGTACACAAAATATACTTGAGATAATGACATAGTCAATACTATTGATAATACTACAACTGAAATATTAAATAAATGTAGTATATACATCTATATTTGTGAATATTCTATATACAAATACAAAATCAAAGGACAACAGTGTTGTCTTTTAATAATAGTTTCTTGTTTTGATTAAAGTTTTAAATGATATATGATTACTTGAGATAAATGAGAAAAAATATCATTGGGTAATTCAATGAGTTATAAGGAGGAAAAAACAAGTGTAATGAAGCACATTTCTGTGCAATGGCATCATATTAAAAAAAAAAGTTTAGCAACATCATCATCTTGGGCTTCAATTATAAAGGATGTTATTACTTTCATATACCATATATCATCTGAATTAATGAAAAAGTAAAGATTACTCTTTTTTTTTGGGGGGGGGGTTAATTTCAGCCACTCAAACAGTGCCCCCTTGATGCCCTTATATGCTTTTAAGTAACCTTTTATTTAAAAAATATATTCCCAATCCAAATAAGTGACATCAGTGAAATTATCAGTTCTTACATAGATGAGCTACCATAGTCTTTCCTCGATCAAATTTTCTTGTTTATCATATTGAGTGCACACAAACATATTTATTGCAAAAAAACTGTTATTGATTTGAAAAGAATTTCAAGGGGTTATCAAAGTATAATATGTCTGTAGAAACGAGTGTACTCTTCAAAAGAGTATAATCACAGGGAGGGATGGGGTGATATAAAGTGAAACTCAAAATAAGGCAAAAATAAATGATCCAAAGGTTGTATTTTCTTTGTATAGAAAAATCTTCAGTTGAAAAAAAAATCATGCAATATCATACTGAAACTTAGAATTTGTGATGGAAAAAACACATGTACTGACTAAATTATGATAATTGTGGCTCTTAGTCATGATTGCCTGATTTGATATCGCTTTTTAATTTATGATCATGAATGTAATATTTTACTATGTTCAATTCTGTTTGATGAGAGAAGAGAAAAGATTATTTTAAAAAAATAGCAGTAATATTGGTAAGCTCCTTCAGGTTTTTATCAAATGAATGCACTGATCTTTACTGTTGTATTTTTAAAATTCAATTCATTTGTAATGGAAATAAGCTGGTTCAAATCTATGTCTCTGGTAAACCATTTGGCACCAAATGCATTATGGAGTGTATATTGCAGAATAAAGCACTATACTCATCTGAAATAGTTTCCAGTGGGATCATAATAAAGGCTTGTCTTATATCACTCAACTACAGAATACATTTTAATCTTGTAGAGTGCACACAAGCCTTTCTTACTTATGAAGGATCATTATATACATGAAAAGAAAAGAAATAATAATCTCCCACATTAATTCAATGACCTAACCATAATAAGATCAGATATGAAGTATAAACAAACATCTGCAATCATATAATAATCGTTTCATCCAAATTCTTGTTCCCTTGGGTTGGTCTGTTTAAAGATATTGTTCTTGCTCTTTAAGTTAGGATTAGGGAAACATAAGTTTCGGGAGAAATCAATTATAAAGTATGGTCAAGGAAAGGTCATACTGGGGTCAGCATTGGATTAAGTATAAAGGTCAAGGCTCAAGGGTTGCATGATATTCAACTCAATATGCCAGGAACATGAACAAGCCATTCTTATTTGGAGGGGGAAGGGCAAAAGGGGAACTACATGTAATGTATCATCATAATAATTATGTCAAGATAATGCACGGGCCTGGATATCAAGGAGAACAGCATGCAGGATTAGTCTGTGTCATGCTAACACGGATAAAGGGTTCATCTAAGCACTTTCAATGTTTTCTTTTTTATGAGCACTTGTTAAAAACACACTTTGAATGTTAATAATGTTGATGATGCTATCAATCTATAATACCACTGGCACTTGGCTGCTCTTGAAGTATCATGGTGATGGACGACACCATGACAATCTTGACAAGCGTAGGTTGATTTCACCAATATTCCGCAAAAACACTTACTGAACGACGTAAAAGACCACAAGGTATCCACTCACATTGCACTGGTTTGATAGCTGACATGAGGATACCTAAGCCACAATGAAAATGATGCAATTGCTTTTTTTAAAGTCACAAAATTGCAATATGACAACCGCGTAGCACAGCAACGCTCAATGGCATTGAAACCTATGAAGTGACACCCAGACCTTCATAGCCAGACACTTCCTACATTTCCATCAATTTCTACATTTCCATCAATTTCTACATTTTCTCCTCCATCCGCTTCATGAGTTCTTCCTTCATTCTCTGGATTTGAATGCCCATTCATATCCAAATCTGCTCTTATTGTGTCGCCCTTTTCGGCCATCAAAGCACCTCCCTCTGACAGGTTCTCCTGGCTTCCTTTGAGGATGATGTTGTGGTACTCTGACTGGTGGTAGGGTGAATCATGCATCAGGTCATGGGACTTCCTAGGGGAGGACTCGCTACCGGTGTCAAGCGTGCTGCTGCCACTGTAGGAGTGGGGAGGGGAAACAGATGGGGTGGTCACGGTTGGGGACGTGGTTGGGGTGGGGTTCGGGGTGAAGGGTAACATTGTTGTTAGTGTCGGCCTGTCACCGCATTCCAGAGCAGAGAAGAGGGTACGATATGCAAGCAGAGGTCGAGGTGGAGCAGAGGTGCATAAGAGACATGCAGGTTGAGAGGTTGAGCATACATGACAGACAACAGGAGCAACCCAAAGAAAGCAAGGAGCAACCAATAAAAGAGCAAGCCAAGCAGGAGGAAGTCAATTGATAGGATATAAATAATACAAAGATTATCCATATGTGAAAGTTGTGATAAAGAAAAAATAATTAATTCATATGACAGCATAGATTGAGGTATAAGGCAAGGGTGATGGGTCAAGAAATAGAGAGATGGGGAGAAGAGGATAAGCATGGGTATTAGTTGTTTCTAATAGAATACACTGGTCTAAAATCTAGTCTAACAAATGAGAGATTGATAACATACCATGAAAGTTAGATATTAATGATTAATGACATGAAGTGAAATATGAGGTGAAAGAAAGCATCCCTTTACCTAGTTCATGTGAGACAAATATCAGACCTAATCATCTCTATCATTAAATTGAATGCTTGCTTCAGACAGCTTACCGAGATATAATTGTAGTTTAAAATATTTTTATAATGATTTGTCAAATATGTATTGATATTCTTTTATCTAAATTTCATCAAACACAGCACCTCCCTCCCCCCTGAATATTCAACTGAAACTTTCTATGATTGGTACTTATGATCTACATGATATTTCATTTCATTTTACTGTTCTCCTGTAGCAGGCATTGGAAATTCATTTTCTTGTACCTTGAAAGTATAAACAAGACATCTACAAATATATATATATTTTTTAGGGTTTATTTATAGTCACATGACCAATGTTTATTCAGATCTAACATAAAGAAAATACTAAAGAATATGATTTCTAAACATCATGGCACAAACTGGCTAAGGGGAATGGTGGGTTAATTCTTTGATATCCTCAGTTCTAAATAGTTCTTAAATCTTTCATTCTGTATTACCATTGATATGGTTAAGTATTTGTTAATATAACACCAGGAGATCATTTCATGTAAGTTGTCAGTGCTGACAAGTTGTCAAGATGAGACAGGCACTACAGCAACACCTGTGCTTCTCTGCCAATCAAAACCAAGGAAACCTGTCAGATCTGACAACTTGTCTGTCGGATGACAAATATTGGTGAAACACCTCCCTGACTTTCCTATATAAAGCCCACAGATACAAAATCAGTGAAAGGATATATGTGTCATGTATTGCATATTCTATGTTGGGAATCAGAAGGAAATACATAAAATGCAACATACTTCTGGCTCCAAACATACAATGAAAGGTATCTTGTGCTACACCACAGTGCTACACCACACTGTGATGCCACAGTCACACCAACGAAACTGACTCCACACTAACTAATGACCTCACATTGGATATTGGACGGTTTCACCAATGTGACTGGGGCATCAGGGGCCCGTTTCATAAAGAGTTACAACTGGGGCCCGTTGCAGAAAGAGTTGCATTTAAACGCAAGCCAAAAAATCAATCCGCAAAAATCAGTCCCAAATGCGCGCTGTTAATTGGTTGAAAATCAAGTTGCACATTATTTTTAGAGTTGCGATTGATTGCAAACTCTTTCTGCAACGGGCCCAACGTTATAACTTTGCCATTATGGCAACTACCATGGAAACGGGGCTCAGCAGCAAATCAAAATTAAGGTTGCCATGGTAGTTGCCGTAATGTCAAAGTTACAACAGTTGTAACTCGTTATGAAACGTGCCCCAGGTCTGATCTATGGGTAAACACAGAATGTACCACAGATGCAATGGACACAGAGGTGTGATTTATTTTCAGCTAAATAAGGGCACATAATGATGCATGTCTTTGGCACTTTATTGTTATTCCTATATATATAAAACGAGGAACATGTGAATTTAAATAATTGTCAAACTCTGACACAAAGGGAGATTTAAATTGCTCAGTGCCAGAAAAGCAGAATGTCTAATAACCGCCCCTCGGGTATTGAAAACATTGAAGTGGTTCCGAGGAGATGTGTGTTGCGTACAAAATATGGACAATCTGACTGATTTTTAATCAATTAGCTCTAGAGTATGTGAAAGTAATCATAAATCATCCTCCAATGATTAAATGGAAAATTTACAAGGAATGGGGCAGTTCTCGGGTAATAAACAACCTAAAACTTTAATTGCATTCATTAACAACAAAACATAAGTGAAAAGTTTCTCATGTCCTAATACTTATGTTGCCATGTTCATGTAATTAAACTCCATATTTGGTCAGTAGTATTCTTGAGAGTATTCCGTTTTAAGGAGAGAATTCATATTGAGAAACCAATCTTTAGCTCCTCCTTACATTTCTATACTTCAAAACAATACAATTATTAAAATTCTCCGGTATATTTGCAGCTCCATCTTCCCTATATGAATCATCTGTGATACAAATCCATTCCAATTCTTTCACAAAACGGCCCCTAACAATCGACAGCTCCTAACCTCACTAACACACTCTTTCTCACCTTTGTGTATAGTCTATATTCTGTTCTAAGTGTGCCGCTGATAGCTTTCGCTCAAGCTCCTGCATGGCTATGCCACTCCCATCGGTCTGGATGTTGATATCAGACAGTGAAGCCTGATCTTCGCTGGTCCCTGTTGTAGTCTTTGATTGCTGTTTGAGTCGGAATGCTGTTTTGGCTGGCATTGCATTATCAGCACCGCTTGAGTCGGATGTCTCCGTTACCTCAACTGCCGGTGTGTAGCCAGAGGCTTCCCCTCCAAGTGGTGGGGTACTTGGAACTAAGTCGGGTCTGGGCTCCTTTGGACGGGCACCTACATTGTGTGTCACATAAAAACACTCAGTAAAGGTCAAGTAATCATTTCTCAAGAACAATCTTTCATTTCATAATAATACCAACCAAACACTCTGGGTGATGTGCAGGATGGTGATGTGGAAGTGTAGTGAATACTTTTGTAAATCCTTTCCTTCCAATAAAACTTAACAAAGAATCATCACAGACCAAACAGCACAACATTATATGAACAAAATGTTAGTGTAGGTAAAACTACATTTTGAATACATTAATGACAGCTGGGGTGTAAAAAGAGGACTCACAGTATCATTTCTTGTCAAGTCTATAAGTTTCCAATTAGAAGGGTACTTTATCCTAGCTCATCAGAATTGCAGCAGATCTGTAAACTTATTTTTTCTCTATGTAAACAGTGAGCACAATAGATTTGAATGCACTATGTCTGCATTGTGAATAACATGTGACTTGAGTCAAACTCATAGCAGCTCGCTGTATTGCTCCACTATTTAAACATTGCGGTGAAGCAGTTTTTTTCAATGATATCTTAAAGATTGATATTCTGAAAAGCACACAAAGGTTTACAAAGGTCCTAAAGATGAAGATCATGATGATTCACCTGTTTCTTCTGTTGGAAGTGTCTTCTTTGAATGAGGTTCTGATAGTACAGGTTCTGTTTGTGACCTTGGTCGATTGGTCCCGCTACTGTCTGCCTGCCTGGAACTTTGACCGTACTGCCCAGCCTGACCCCTCTTCTTGGATGGCGAATGTTTCACTGAAATTGGACACAATTAAAAAAAATTAATCAATATAATGCTTCATTTATTTATGTTTTCAGATTTACAACACTCATCCATTATCTTCCAAAAAAAAACCCAGATTTGATTTGATTTGATAAGGCATTTAGGAATTTACATCACATAATACAATGCAACAAAAATATCAAGATATCAAGGTCATATAATTCCTTGAAGACATTCAAGACACCAAATGCTGGAAAACAGCAGCGAGATCTATAAGTCGTTGAATACAGTGTGCCTTTGATTAGGCAACTATATAAATGACACTTTATAAATGCCAATATGCCAACAAGGACAAGCAGATAAGAAAATAAAAAATTTCATGCATGATAATCATTTTCTAGAATGCTTGAAGATACTTAAATGAACTATAAAGTTGATACTACCATGTTGTTGTTGTTTTCATGTCGACATCATTCCATTTACTTGTACCAAATAGATATGAATTTACTTGGAAAGTACAGGTTATTTATTCCTAAATTTTAACAAAGCTAATACATGCATATAAATTTCAATTTTTTAGATAGATTTGGAATGAATTGAAAAAAACAAGGATGTTTGACTTAAATGAAAAAGAAATATTGCAAATGATATTTTATTGATTTGAAGTATCAAATGAACTTGGAGAATATCCTCACACATACTGTATTCAAACACCATGATTAAATGATATACATGTACCATAACAATCAGTGTCAAATACTCTGAAATAAACAAGCCCATAATCAAGTGCATCAGAGTTGGACATACTTAACTGTACATATTTAAAAAAAGGAAATCTATTCCACTTTGTTGAAAGAAGAGGAAATAAACATTTCCAAAATAGTCAATACAATATGTTCATCAAGATTCATATTATCTAGTAATATCATAAGACTATTCAGTCACCCACTGGTTGGGTCAGTAAATTCCTGTATTAAACCTATAAAGAACAATTAATGCAACAGCTGACCAGTTACATTATCAGACCTAAACTTGCTATTCAGTTCATTTTTAAAAATACACAAATACAACAATAGATCATTATTATTTGTCCCAAAGAAATATATGTAAAGCCAAATTTACAATCCACGATTTCGTTACATATCATATTTGACCTGTCTAGTAGAAGGTGGGTTATTACAATCACTGGCTAATTAAATAATTAGTACACCTTTCTACCCAGGTAATGACAACACACAAAATAATCCCCTTTAATTTCTGTTGGAGGTTTATTTCAAGTCTTCTGTTTGTTTGGCTGCAGTAGTTAACTTTACATGTACATGTAGAAAGGAAACTAGTCATCATAAAAAGAGATTATCTGACTCTAGTCTGCAAACACAGACCCTAATTGAAAATTTAATTGATAAGGGATCGACAGAGAAATCTTCACACTAGCTTTATCAATAACAGATCAAAAAGCTCCAGTACATATTCTCAATACACTTCTTCAAGTTAAAATATCTAGACCACCGAAAAATGTTTCAACAAGGGATTTTTGCCGAGAAACTAGTATCAAGCCCTTCATACAATTGCTTTATAACTATGTATTACACATAGACCAGGGATCAGCTGGGTGTTTCATAAAGCTGTAAGTTATGAGCGACTTTAAGAACGACTGGTGATCCATTCTTGTGGTAAATGGTATATTCACTGGCGATTGTTTAGCGAGTAAGAAAGGATCGCCCGTTGATCTTAAAAGTCGCTTTTAACTTACGAACAGCTTTATGAAACACCCACCAGATCTGTACAGTGCATATTACCATGTGGATCTCTAATCAGACAAATATCAAATCACCCTCCACCTTTTTATTCATTTGATCTTGCTCTTAAAAGCACAAATACCACAAAGAGGTGACTGTCAAACATCTGACATGCAACATGCAATAAAAAAATGACTAATTTAGCAGATATTCAGAACATGCAAAAACTAATCCAAATCACATAAAATGTTTTACCTTCCTTTTCAGATTCTATTCAGCAATAACTATATACATGTAGCTGCATCTACATTTACATGTACCATTACCTCAGCTTTCAAAGGAGCGGTGAAGAGAGTGAAATGATTTTACTTTTTTATCACTAAACAATCTTATATAAGCTATTACTTTGAAATAAATTATCATAACTCAAAACTTTGTGACTCGCTACTGAGAAACAATGCATTCTGAAATTAATGATAACAAGCAAATACTATACATAATAATGATCTAAATAAAAGAAAAGCTTCAAGTAATTCTTGATCTCATATATACAGGTGAAATGACATCACACTAAATTTTGTCACTATCATGAATTATGTAGATCTGAGCATATAATGCAAGTATTTGATTTCAACTTTCTAGAGCACATGTACACTGTCAATAGAGAAAGTAATATTAATTAGTTGTAGATCTACATATATATGTAGTACCTAATTAAACCTGAATAATATGGTAATAGCTTGTCAGTACCCTTATGAGAATTCATAATATCTACCCAATAATGAAACAGCTCAATACATGTATACCTTGCATGAATTTGGGTTAATTATCCTGATTACAAAGATAATAGACTCTATATGAATACCCTTATAACAAATGATCTACCTTCTTCTAGTGTATACTAAGAAGGACTACCGAGTATAAAAGCTGGGTTTTTTTTTTTTAAAGAATACCAATCACCTTTCCAAGCATGGGAATAAGGGCAAAGGATTGATAATAAAAAGGAAATGATTCTAAAAAATAATAAAGTATGTTACCACTGAATAATGGGGTTTCATCACTCTCTATTCGAACTGGAGACAAAGTCAATTAAAAGAGATTTTAATGCAGGACAAATAATAAATGAAAAGGGCCACAGCTTGATCTCGGCCTTACAAGCCCTTATATAAGCTTGAGCTTGGACAAAGGTAAAAGCAAAGAACAAATTCCAATGAAACAAAAAAAATAGTTCCATTCATATTCAAAAACATATGAACTGACTGTATCTTTAGCAATTTGAACATTATTTGATTTTTTATTCTTATATGGAATCAATACCTACATGAAAATAAGTTAGAATCGAACGTTTGGATATAAAAGAAACCCACAAAATTTACAGTGAATGTGAAAAAATAGTGGAGTTGCATGCTACATAAAAGCAAAATGGGGTAATGCACAAGCGACAGCATTAACACATTCAAACAATGATAACCATACTTGACAACTGAAACAAACAATTAAGTTCTATTTCCTTTTATATACTCACACAGACCTATTTTCGCAGTACTATATAGTAACTTTAATTGTGCTGACTGATTATTACTGTTATGCATGCATTTCTTGACCGGGTATTCCAAAACATTATTATTGAAGAAGTATAGATGTATAACCACTTAGATTAGTTTACCCACTGCATCTTAATACATGATGTCTATTTGTGACGAAATAGCTAGAGGTTAAATTTTGATTTTATTTTGTTTCTTGTGAACCAGCAGAGCAACTTTATAAATTAATCAAATATTTACCAAACAAATCTAATACACTGGCATGGTTTGTTAAAAACTGGGTCACCTGATTATGGGGCCAATGCTTTTCCTCTTAATAAATCCCCTGATCATCAAGAGAACCATTCTAACTATTAAATTTTTCTCAATCTTCTCACAATCACAATTTGATCAATACTCAATATTTAATATATTACATGTAAGGAATAGACAAATAAAATTAAGGAGGGTGTTTTCATAACATATTCTAATGTTTGTCACTCAGCAATTAAAACATGAAACAAAGTCTAAGGTGGGCACAAATGCTGCTTTGTTGTTGTATTAAGACCATCTATATCGGATTCTGAGTTGACTAAGTTTTATATCTGTGCAATGAGACTAGGCAATGTCAGGGTGCTGATGACTTCTCCCAGTGTGAAACTGATGTCCAAGTTGAACATTCAGTCCAAGAAAAATTATCAGCAAACATGGGGAAAATGCAGACACACTCACTGTAAATCCAATCCAATATGTCATTAGAAACCAAACCGAAACCATACCACTACATTACCCCTATGTGGAAGAGGATCTTGAGAAACGTTATCAAATGAGAATAAATCTACAAGAAAGAAAAACATATCCATACAGACAGTATCTCAAACTGTTACTATGGCAACAGAATATAACCAAATAATATCCTTGCATAGTACTTTGCCTTGATTAAAACCAATAACATGATATATCCCTCAAAATAAATTAAAAACAAATGAAAAATAAGTATGACGAAGAGTTGAATTTCAAATAAAAGGGAAAACATATTTTTAATCAAATTGTACTACTAAATACAAAGCACAGATCCACATGATGATAAAAAGATGATAAAAAATATCAACTTACAAGGTATCTTCTTGAAGACAGTTTTAGCCATGAATTCCTTGAAACGGTTGGCATAGAAACCTGGTCTATGCACCGAGACTGTATCACCATCGTGTACCACTGACTTCCACGTGTGTTCTAATTTCTTAGTTAATCTAGGCAAATACAAAGACAGCATAATAACAATGAAAAACATGAAAGTAAAAAATCCACTATCACTATCTTGGGGTCAAGTCAAATGTGCATATTGTCAAATGCATTATTATAAAGATGGATAGTTTTTTTTATCTTAGGACAAAAAAAAAGTTATCCTGAAGCTTTGGATAATAGTACTTTGCTATTTTCATTCTTCTATTGTAAATACATATTTGGTTTGCATAGTTGGCATAATGCCTAGAAACTGGTTCTAAGTTTAGGTACGGATTTAAAAGTATTTGAGGAAGCTTGGACTATTATGGAGGGAGAACGACTGTTCCAATCCCTTATTGTCCTCGGACAGAACATATTATTTGTTCCACTTTCAGTGCAATATAAAACATAGAAAACAAATAAACATGATAAAATTATGATCATTCACAAAACATCACATGAAACTTCAACAAACTTAGTATCAAATTCTGTAACATTGCAACTGATTGCGTAACTTACTTGTAACATTGTAAGATATCAATAATGCCTATGAAGAGTAATAAACGGTCTCCTTTTGAATTTTTAGCTGGAATACCACCACTCCTGAAAAAAAACACATTTAAATTTAATGTACCACAAAAAGAACCATAATTCCAAGTAATTTAGTGTTAAAAATATATATTTATAATTCAAGGGAACAGATACCACAAACTAAATGCTTGATATTTTAAGCCCTATCATCAATGATACTTTTGACCCATATGTCTAAGTTTCATAAAATTGGAACATTCCAAATAATGATGTTTAGAAAACTTAAGAAGTATTTAGATTTTGATGTTGACAATGCCTATGACACCATTAATAAGAGACACATACTTCTTACTTTGGCCATGCATTTGAGATAAAATTAAACAAAAAAATAATCCATCAAAAATGCAAACTTACTGTTCATCCTCTCCTCCTGATACATATGTATCAGACTGACCCTGGATTGCTTCTCTCGTTGTTGAGAAGGCTGCTACTCTCTGTCTGTTGTTATAGGAACGTGATCTTTCTAACCTTGGAGGTAAACCTTTAAAATTAAATGTAAAAAAAAAAACACATTGCCTATGTAACAATTAGACATAGGAACATGCATCTAGATGCTGCTGTCTACAAGTAGCAGACATATAGGTTTGATAATTGGTTTGACAAGGGGCTAACCATCACTCAGTCCTTCATATGCTTATATCTCAATTCTACATAAACCCTTGATTTTCAAACCAGACTCAACTGAAATAACATGTTAATGTGAAAGAAACATTTATAAAAGAAAATGGTGAGCCATTTTAACATTCTGCTGACATTATATTCACATCATAGATTTGATATCTTACAAATTTATTTTGAACAGTCTATATCTGATACACTTTTGCCATTTGGGGGGATGGGGATGAAGCATTCATTAAAAAATTGCACAGCAAGTCTACTCTTCTGGGCCTTTTGTCTAAAAAAAATGTAACAAGGTAGCAACTATTGCTAATTTTGAGAAAATTATAATAACATAACCAAATGGCTTTCCAGACAGAAAACAACATTTAGCTATGCTTTCGATTAATATTTTTAATTCCCTATTCTGGAAACATTTTAGCTCACTACCTATCAAACACTAAAAACTGACATGGTTATGGCTCTAAAAGAACAGATAACTTAAAACATGGACACACAAAAATATACAGATGGATTACAAATCCACCACCGCAAGGCTCACTCAAATGAACCCCTAGTGTAAAAACAAGTGGAATGCCTCTGGCCGTCTCACCTGCATCACGCAGTTCAATATAGCAGCAGTGCTGACTTTGAATACTACTCTAACTCGCACAAGATGTTCAGTGATACATGGTTACTCTTATGTCCACTTTTTATGAACTAGACCAATAAACTTACAGAGATATGATGGTTATTCAACAGATACACCCAATTCGGCCAAAGTTCATTGACCTTTGACCTTGGTCATGTGACCTGAAATGCGCACAGGATGTTCAGTGATACTTGATTACTCTAATGTCCAAGTTTAACGAACTAGACCAATAAACTTTCAAAGTTATGATGGTAATTCAACAGATACCCCCGATTCGGCCAAAGTTCATTGACCCTAAATGACCTTTGACCTTGATCACGTGACCTGAAACTCGAACAGGATGTTCAGTGATACTTGATTACTCTTATGTACAAGTTTCATGAATCAGATTCATAAACTTTCAAAGTTATGATGGTAATTCAACAGATACACCCAATTCGGCCATAGTTCATTGACCTTTGACCTTAATCATGTGACCTGAAACGCGCACAGGATGTTCAGTGATACTTGATTACTCTAATGTCCAAGTTTAACAAACTAGACCAATAAACTTTCAAAGTTATGATGGTAATTCAACAGATACCCCCGATTCGGCCAAAGTTCATTGACCCTAAATGACCTTTGACCTTAATCATGAGACCTGAAACTTGCACAAAATTTTCAGTGATGCTTGATTACTATTATGTCCAAGTTTCATGAACTAGGTCCATAAACTTTCAAAGTTATGATGGCAATTCAACAGATATCCCCAATTCGGCCAAAGTTCATTGACCCTAAATGACCTTTGACCTTGGTCATGTGACGTGAAACTCATGCAGGATGTTCAGTGATACTTGATTAACCTTATGTCCAAGTTTCATGAACTAGGTCCATATATTTTCTAAGTTATGATGACATTTCAAAAACTTAACCTCAGGTTAAGATTTCGATGTTGAATCCTCCAACATGGTCTAAGTTCATTGACCCTAAATGACCTTTGACCTTGGTCATGTGACATGAAACTCTAATAGGATATTCAGTAATACTTGATTAACCTTATGGCCAAGTTTTATTAACTAGGTCCATATACTTTCTAAGTTATGACGTCATTTCAAAAACTTAACCTCAGGTTAAGATTTGATGTTGACGCGGCCGCCGCCGTCGGAAAAGCGGCGCCTATAGTCTCACTTTGCTTCGCAGCCTAGTGAGAAAAAAAGGACAAAGCTGACTTTGATTACATAGTCCACAGGATTTGCAGCAAAGTGACACAAAAACAATTCCAGCCTCTGCTGCATTTTTCAGTTGCCTCGTATTCCATTGACTTCACAAACAGAATGCTGCTGCACTTTGCAGCTCAGCTTTGTAATGCCATGTCTAGACAAGTTTGAAACATTGGGCTCTAGTTTTACCTGACGATGAGTTGAGTGGATCTTCTCCGTTACTGTTTTCAGTTGGTGTTCTAGGTGTCCTTTCTGTAGGTGTCCTTGGTGTATCGGGATAGGTGCCAGGGTCTCCAGGGTAGTCTGGTGGTAGATCATCCAGACCTGATGGAGTACCGGTATGTTCCCTTCCTTCTTTCACCTGCTCATATGAAAAAGAGCATCATCAATACAAACAATGTCAATGTACGAAAGTTGGGCCCTTATTGTAACGTCACTCCTTCGGGTTAATCTGGAGAGATTACTCAACAAGAGTGTACTCATCACCCTGCATTAATCACAGTGATTCTCTCCAATTTCAAATTATTCCCAAGTTGACAAGCCCATACGGCTTTTTATGATTCCCCCACTTCCCATGAGCAATTATTTGTGAAACATACATTGTATAGATATTTTGATTTTTTAACAAGAGAGTGAAATAAATGAAATGAAATTTTAAATGAATACAAACCTCAATTAAACAGTACACTTTTACTGGGATCCCACACCTAGATCTACTGATCGATCCTTATTCTTCCCTGCAAATGGGTTTAATCGTCCAGTTAAATATTTCTTGAATTTTTAAAGAAAAGGTTGTTGATCCGTAAGGAAAATGATAGTGAACGTTTGACTAGCGCATGTATTGTGGAATGCTCCAATTTACTTTTACAATTTAACACATTACATATAAAGAGGCAAAATATATACATAACCTCAATGATGGCCAAGATTGAGAATTGGCACTAATGTTCTTCAGCTATACCATTTTCACTATACACAAAAATTTACATTGAGTACTCTAGTGTTTTCCATACAAGATTTTCTTGACATTATCAAAACAATTCACCTAAACTTTCAATACTGCATCTTCAATACTACATGTACACGAGAATGAAAGATGATATAATATCTTCATTTAACATTTTACATTTCAGGGCTTACAGACTATGGATGCCCCATTGACTAATATCCCCCCCCTCCCCCCGGAATTGGAGATTTTTGAGGGGCCCTTTTAAATTTTTCCCATTCGTGCTACTTTACTAAAATATGCCCTATAGCACAATAGCCTTGTATACATGTAAATATTGAAAAATGAAGGCCTGGCATTTCTCTTGAATACGGGCTGAAGGGATGTAAAATTCAAAATGTGAATATGAGCAATGTTTACCCTGTCTCGTTGTTCTTGGTCCACATTATGAATACCAAGAAGCAAACTATAATCCATGATCTTAAAGCTTTCCAATACCTGTAAAGAAAAACAAAATACAACATATGTATTTTATAGATGAGTCAAGTACCAGAATGCCATGAAAAATTGGACAAAAATATACAGAGAAATCATCTAGATTTGGGCATTTTTTTTACAAAATGAAGGTGTTTTCTGAGACTGACAATATGTTAATTATGAATTCCCACTTATGTTGTACTCTAGAAAGAAATCTCCTCTGCGACATTTACCATTTTTATGAATCAAACTAAAATTACATGTATACGGCAATCTGCTTGTAACAACATCGTGTCCTAAGGCCTATTGGAGAAAGAGTTGCGATCAAACACAACTGACTCTTTAATCAATCGAACAAAAATATTTGGGCTTGTGCTTGATTTGATAGTTGCATTTACATGTACATGCAGATTCTCTCTGCAATAGAGCCAAAAAATGCATCAGGGCCAAAGAGACCAGCAGAACTGTCCACAAAATTAGGGGCCCATTGCAGACAGAGTTGAGTTCCATCCATTCATCCATATTTTATTGTTCAAAATAGACATCAGAAATGAAATACTCTGAAAATTTGTTTTGCCCAATTGATCGTGGGCCCGGCAACCACTGTGCAGCCCCAGATCAACGAAGCTCTATCCCATAAATTGTTGAAAGCCAAACAGTGTAGCAGCAACTCCCATTTTTTTAACGTCTTTTGGTCTGATGCGTCAGGAATGTGAGCTCCTGACCTCCCAGTTGTGAGACGGACACTCTATCACCTGAGTAAATACACCGGCTTAAATGCAACTAAAAAATTCATGCACAAGTCCTAAATGTGCGCTTTTGACTAGTCAATAATCAAGTTGCGTATGATTTTTAAAGTAATAATGGCAACTCTTTCTGCAAAAGGTCCCAGAACACTCCTTCATACAACACTTACCCTGCAATCCCTTTGTATCGTCTTTAGGAGAGCATTATATGTTAACGCATCTAGGTGCAGCCCATCTGGATGTTCTTCCATGAAATCTAAATCTTTTAATGTTGGTGATTTCTTCTGCTTCTCTCCTTTTGAGGCTTTCCTCTTGTATGTTGAACCCTGAGAATTCAACAACAAAAAAAGCAAAATGATTTAATTGTGTAGGTTCTAAGGTTTATGTATCTTCTTTTTTCATACTGAAAAAAATGTTATGTGCCACTATGGTATTAGCCCTTAGCAAAAGTTGTCCATCATGTTGAAAACACATGTGGTTAAATTTTTTGGGAAATAACTACAGTACTACAAATTCAGTTGATTATTTCCTATTTATTATTTTCATTCTGATAACAGCTTTGGAGTTCCTTCTATATCTCTTGAGCTAAACTATTTTTTTTCTCCTTTCTTTTTCTGTTACTGTAGATACATATCATAAATTATAAAATTCCTTCAACTATAAGATAATGTTTTTAGATTTTAACATTTTACTTTCAATTGAATTTCTAATGGTTAAAGATTCCTTCTAATTTCCATCATTTCTATATCAATTGCACTGTATCAATTCCCTTTACTGACAAACTGCAGCACAATAAATATCTACAAGAATGAATAAGAGGTGTGTGAGTGTGTGATCAAAGGAAATCCACAACCTGACCACATCCATGTATTTGTTTGAATTAGTCATCTATATTAGGCAAACATGCAATAAATGATGAGCAGTTGACCGCTCAACCTCACGATCTTATGTTTTCAGACATGCCCTTCTCACGTCCGCTGTCAAGTTGAACAAATTTCACTGCTAATTGAACAGTAAAACAAATTTCCTATTGGTGGGAAGTCAAAATAGTTGATGAAAGGGTCTCCAACTATGTTATGGACTTTGGAATGTTTTGCAAATTTCACCATGAAAATTTATGTATGTAAAAGGCAGAAATAATATTTGAGCATTTTGTTTAAGTAGCAAGCACTCTGTTCCAAATTTATGTTCCGCAACACTTTTGTTCATTCAACATTGTAATAATTAGTAAGACCTACATGACAGCATACATGTAGGTCTACATAACAAAATGTCAAAGAACAAAGATCAAGGACTCTACAATGCACTGTGTCATGACCACATACATGTACATGTTTTAAGGCCTCTAATAAATTGGCCCCTTAAATTACCACTTGTAATAAAAATTTAACTCTGAACAGGGGGTAACCAATGGTACTTATGAAAGCATTCTACCACAGTTTCTTCCTTGCCCTTTCCCAAATCTAATGTATACCAACTACACTATACATAAATTACAATATAAATTTATGTAAACAATCATATTAAAGTGAAATACAGTACACTAACATTCCATGGTGAGAACATAATTCAGTTAGATATAATAATAAATTTTGCAAACTATAAGAATTAAACTATTGAACCTTATCCAGGGTATAATTTGTAATGCAAATAATGTAGACTTTACAACACTTTGAATTCTGATCACTGTCTATTAAGTAACAAAGTCCTATTGAATATTATGCTATACGCTATATATAGATTTTATATCATTTGGATTGATTACAAATAATCAAAATATCATATTTGAATCATATTTACAAACTTGATATTTGCACTTTGGATTGCTCAGAGTAAATGCCAGATAAACTGAACTGGGCTTTGTTTTCATACAATCAAAACAATGCAAAAAAATAGTTTATCATGCAAGCTTACCTTCAGATCAAACTTTTGATGCATCTTCAACGTAGAAGGAAGGAGATTATTCATGACTACAAATCGAATGTTCTTGCCACCGCTTTGGTACGTGTACAGACCATAGAATTTAGGTAGCAAGGTCCTGGGGTTTTGTACAAGATTCTACAGACATGGGGAAAAAAAAGATTTATCAACTTTTAAATTATTCTCTATCATTCACTGTATAAGAACCTAAAGACAAATTCTCAAATAAATAATTCAAAAGTGATTATTTTCATTCCTATTTACTCATGCTGGAGGCCAAATTTCTCTTTCTTCTCTGTATTTATTTCCCTCTTATTTTTTATTTGATAATTAAACGGTTATAAATGAAAGTGAGATAAAGCTAATACAAAGGTCAAAACAGGGCCAAATACTGTGTTTACTTCCAATTATCTGTAAAATGTTTGTGCCTTTGTGTAGGATATATCAAAGAAATGTGAATGCCAAATTAGAAAAAAAAAATCAATAATTCAAAAAAAAGTCTGCTGTTCATAATGCTTTCCATTCTCTAAATTTACACTGTAAGCATATAAATTTGAACAATGAGTATTTGTTTTCCCTTTTTTACTTGAAATTTCTTTGTACCGGGGTAATCAGAAAATACTGAATAATCTGACCAGATCATGAATTTCCTTTATGACTACATGTATCTCCAATTGTATATGCTTTGTTCCTTTTCCTCTCATTTGTTTTTATTTTCAATAGATAAAATGTTTTCTATTGAATATTCATTGTTCAAGAAGTTTACTCTTGTAATTTTTGTATTCAGAGCCCCTTGGAAAACAATACTGCATGTATGATTACAGATGGGGCTACCCTGTTCAAATAAAACGAAATAGTAAAGACATTAATTAAACAATTTGGGAAATCTCTTTCACTGTGTGTTAACAAAGTACAATGTAAAAGTTAATTCATAATAGTTTATGGTTTCTTTGCAAAATTATTCACATGAAAGGACACAAAAAGATATACATATATGTAAGTTGAAATTGTTTGGTTGATTTTCATAAAATTGATATCAGTTCCTAAGATAAAAAATGCATCAAATAGGCAAAGTGAGCCTAAATTCGTTTGAAAAACCACCCCCTCCCCCCTTTGTAAAATAGCCTACCCATACATGTTGTATCACTGAATAAGAATGAAGGGGCCCTTCCGGCCTGTATTTAAATTTCTGTAATCATTCTCTACTACATGGACATACATGTACGTTGTCAACATGCACAGATAGTGTCTTCCCAAGGGTATCATATTTATAAACGGAAAGAACAATGAAAATCATTTGGAGTTATATCGAAGCAGTTCACGATGTTTTAATTTGCCCACTGATACACATACTGATCTAAACCACACATAAAATCGTATACTGTTAATATTTCTAGTAGGTAAACATATTCATATGTACCAACCATGTTTACCCGTACCCCAACGAGATCGATATGTGTCCGTGAGTTCACCAGCAAAGATACTCAATTAATAGGTTTATTACAAAGACAGGACGTGCAGGAACGCATCCTTGATTGGGGGACAGAATTAGATTGACCAATTCAATCTGCTCTACAAACAGGTATCTTAATAAACATGGAGTCTCCATCCCAATCCTTCAATTATTACTTATCCTGTCCTCTTCTTCTAAATCTCTCCTTTCGACACTTGTTCTTTTCTTTCCCTTTTCCATACTCTTCATTATAAGCTATAACTGATTGAGGTCTGCATTTCTGTGATGAGTAGAAAAATCCCAACTTATCATTCACAATCGACCTTTCAGGACACGTACAAACCTGTATTTTTATCTTTCATTTTTTTGTGTGTTCATCAATTTCACTAGTTTATAGTCGAACAGAACAATAACGGTGTTTGCATGTATTTCCATCAACTTCCAGAAATGAAACGAGATCATCCAATTACTTTTTTTGTTTTCTTTATGCGTAGAAGGTTTGAAATGCCATGAAGTCAAAACGAGAGCAGATCGATAATACATCATGTGTACATACATGTCTACATAAAACATGCTAATCATCTCGATGTTTCAACTGTATCACAGCAATCAATACGAACTAGCCTGGTATCAAGGAAAGAAAATATATGCATGCTTCTCCAAACACGCAAACACCAGAGTTGGCTCCATATTGAGCCCAATCAGCTGTCACTAGGTGGTTTCAGACCGCCTCGAAGTTCGCCAGTTCCAGGTATTCTCTGATCGGGAAATTTACCCCGATCAGAAAACACCAGGTATTTTGATAATGTGAAAGCAAACTACGCGTAATATCCCCGAAAGAAAATACCCGCTAAATAGCAGGTACTTGGCGAAATTACGAGAACTTTCCTGGGGATTTTTCCAAGGTCGCAGGTATTTTGGCGATGTGAAAGCAAATTACGGGAACTTTTATCCCAGCGTGTCGTTGGGCGCGGCGGCGTGGGTGGCTGCTGGGCTAGTGATTTTGAATCTCGCGCCTTGTCTGCTTATCAGACCATACTGCGCATGCTCGTAACTTCGGGAACTTATCCCGAATAATGTGTTTCGGGGCGGTGTGAATGCAGGAATAATTAACGGGTATTTTTTAGCCTTTAAAAGTTCTCGTAATTTAACGGGATTCTTGTGATCGAGGCGGTTTGAAACCGCCTACTGAGAGTATTAAAGGTGTAAAGATTCACGAAACCGCATCACCAAGTCTTCTTCTCTTAATAATAGTCTTGTGGTTTTAACATCATTCATGAGATGAGAATATAACTGATTTTCCCCATTGTGAGAATTATTTTTACAGTTGAGAGAGTAAAATTGATAGCCACAGCTGGGAGTAAGACTACATGTAACTTTGCACATTAAAGACAGGTGCAAAAGGAGAGAGGTCAATGTTATCACAAGACAAAATTTCCATGAAACATTGTTGCCTTGGGAGGGAGTAGGAAAAGGGTTTGTTAGACTTGCAAATATCTACCTACCTTGTATCAAAACTCAGATATTTCCCACAGGATCATTTCTCATATAAGCAAATCATCCCTGGGCTATAAGTTATTTCTGCCTTTAACATGAGCAAAGATATTTTGCCAAAAAGCAATTGTATAATATCATATTCTTTTAAAGGACATAATTTTGGTTTAATAGTATTCTTTCTTTAATATTTCTTTTGGTCATTCTACTACAAGTGCTTCCTGATGGTATGAACAGCAAGTTTATTGTGTAAAGTGTAATTAAAATATAAAAATTGGGTCTGGTTGTGACACTTAAAAGAAGAACATTAAGAGCAAATCGGAAATAATGATTACAAAACACCTAAGAATAAATAAACAAACATACTGTATGTACATTATATTAAAGATTTAAAAATTATCAGCAATTTTTTTTTCATATGGGTCAAATGCAATACAGAATGCATACATGTATGGTATGCACACACACTGTTTGTCATGAATATTTCAGTTATCCTTTTATATTTTGAATTTTAGTAAATCGAGAAAGCAATCCTTTGAGGTAAACCTTTCCGTGTAATTTTCTTCCTATAAAACTACAAAAGGAAACAACTTAAACCTCAAAAGGATTATTTGTTCTTACAACAGGAGTTCCTGTTCAATATGTTAATATAATGCAGCTATTCATGTGTTAGAAAATGAAATACTAACATTGGACTGATTTTATACAGATACATCACCCAACCCCCAAATTAAATTGCCTTTTCTTTGAGAAGCTATAGTATAAACGAAACGGTAAATATGCCAATAGATCATTCCTATATTATTTTCTTGTAGGTCATCGGTGAAGCAAAACTGAAAGTCCACTATTTTTTCATTTGGTGTACAAGGTATACAAGGAGTATGTATCTTTCAAAGTAGTTAGCTAATCAATGCTATTTTATAAAATGTAAAATGATTTGTTAGCCTTATACCAAACGGATATGATCACTGGTACATGTATAATACTTTGCATTTATTCAAAACATGAACTAGCACAAGTATTTTGACTGTGTTCCAATGGCTTGTTTGACATAATTTCAAAATGTGTGTGCTTACCATATAATAGCCTGGTAGTAGTTTCTGTAAGAAGTCTGCTTCTTTATGTTGAGTAGTTTTAATGATGAATTCATCATCTAGTGTCAGGTAGAACACACTTCCACTAGCACCAGGGTTGGATAATTCTGTCAGTGTCCTGTCGACCAATGACACCTGAAGAAAAGTGAGAAAAAACAAAATTAGTGAAAAAATATCAATTTTAATTATGAGCAACTTGGTAGGCAGTAATTTTAATCAGTAAAGGTTGCAATCACAACTCAAATCCGAAACTCCAATTCAACCCTGTTCATGGTCAGACCCCCCCCCCAAAAAAAAAAAACCTACATATCTTCAAACTATTAACTAAGATAATTTTCTTCTTTCAATTCAATGCCTTGGGTAACACGTTCCTCTCTCTATTTTGCTTCTTTTCGTTTTGTGTTAAATTCAACATGGATATAGAAAAAACAAAAGAAAAATGAAAATAGTTTCAGTGGTGTTTTTTTTATCTTTAAAGATGTAACCACAGAATTGGGGGGTATTTGGGGGATAATTTTAGTTGATGATTTGAGCAAGGTGACCAGAACATGGCTGGTCTTTTATAACAAGCTGCTCTGTAACTCTTGGCAGGGTTTCCATTCACAGTAAATCCTGATTCAGCAGTGATCCAGTGTATGAAACAAAGTGAATCCAAAGACCAAATACTGTATATTGTATTTGTGCCTTTAATAAGATGGTATGTTAAGATGATTTCTTACAATGCCTTTTCACTCGTAGTCATGCTGGACCTGTCCTCACTATCCAGTTCATTCCAGAAAAGATCAGTTTAGGATAGTGACTGTTATTGTTACCTGTGTCTTGGTTTCATACATATCATAAATCCTCATTCCTCACATAAAAATAGTACGGTACATTAACCACATATCCTTATATCTGTAAAGACCCATTGCTAAGATACTGTTGAAGTGACTTATAATTTGTTTACTTTTGAGAGTTTCAGAGTTTTTATTTTCCTCTCTTTTATTCAAATTAATTTTTTGTCAGGGTGGGTTTGACGCCTTGACCATTATTAATAAGTCTGTTCCAGTCATAAATTTACAAAAGCCATGGCTGTCGAACATCACATGATTTCACACATAATGTAGGCCTACTCAAGGCAGAGAATTCAACACTAATAGCAAGTTTCAGAATTTCAGAGAAATATTCACTTTGCTATTAAATCCTCCAACATTTATCATCAGACACATTAAAATTACAGAGAGAAGGGGGGGGGTAGGAGGAAGCTACATGTATACTTGCATGTTGTGTTTGCATGCATGAAAAATGTTAATCTATTGTAATTTACACTAGAAGAGCCTAAACCATCAATCACTTTTAACACTTGTACATGCACAGGTCTGCTCATGATAGTTTGATACATGTACATGTAGATTACCACAATGCATATTGTCATCAGTATTCACACCCATACATGTACAACCTACCTGTCATACCACTCGGACAAAATTGTGCAATACACGTACAACCCTGTGTCCACAAGCACACTCTTGCTATTAAAATTCACAAGATATGTTTAGAAAGCACAGAAAGACTAAAATTATGTTGATGAAGAGCATTTTTGCATTATTTGATAAAAATTTATAGACAGCATTAGTAGCCTCTGCCCACCCCTCCATAAAAGTGATAAATCTGATATATAAGGGACCAATGATTTCTAATTCCATTTTGATTTTTTTCATTTGAATTCTTTGTAAAATATTATCTTTAAAAAATAAAACTGGCAGAAAAGGCGACATGCAAGTACATGTATATAGACAACATATACCAAAATACACTGTGCACAGTGTATAAAGCTACATGTAAACGTAGGCCCACATATAGGTACAGTACATAACAGATCTTGTGAAACCTAATTCTATTCTACATTACATTATTGTTAATTGAAAGCATCATTAATGTAGAGAATCAACACACCAGCGCTGACATCACTGCAGATGTGTTTTATGTGCTAAACAGATGCATACTGTGATATATGTGTGTAATACATGAACATCTGTCGTTGGATTTGATTCATAAATATGATGTAATGTGCACACATACATGCAGTGGTGTATGCACACATGGTGGCTGTTAGAAAAGGAGTCTTGATGCATGCGCTGAGATGAAATGCTGAGATGAAACGAGTTGATGATGCATCATCATGTTAAATCACTTTTCTCTACCGAATGCCTTCAATGTCCATGTACAATGATGTACAGTATGTAGCACAATCATAGCTTTGTATCAAAATAAATTTAAACACATACAGCCTGAAGTCTTCAATAACAGATCTGTTTGGAAGGCAACTGTACACATGCTACATGTATATAGGTAGCCTACCTACATGGACAAGCAGAACTTTTGCCCAGCCTCACCACTGCTCCCTTTTTTAGAAATGCTCTGGTCCTAGCTTGTCTAGACCTGGCCTGTGCCTGTTCTTTATTAGTGCTAAAATAGCGCAGACTTCATGTTGTTTTACCTAATGAACGTACATGTAGTTCAATAGTTTTAAACTTGGCGAGGAAAAGGTGTAAACTAGTCACGGGGAAAGGCACACATTACAGTCCATTTGCGATCTGATTTTTGAAAATAAAATTGTAATAGCATCTGATATGAACGTTCCAACAGTAAAATCGTATTGAGTTCTAGATAGTTTTGATATTCTAGGCTTTTGAAAGCTTCCTGTAGGAATAATAGGGAATATAATTCCAAATCATAGTGACATCATTGTGATCTTGCCATCAGCTGCAATTTGAAGCCAGACCAAAAGGCTTGTAGCATTTTTTGAGTAGATTTTCAATTCTAAATATGCATGTTGTAGTATCCCTAGCATAATTCCAAACTTCAAAGATAATTTTACTTTGATATACTTGTAGCTTTTCTTATTAATGCAAAACACAATTTGTTATTGGGTCAAAGTCACATCACATGGTGCACGACAAGTTTAAGAACAAGCGCTCTAATTTTGTATGTCTACATTTTAATCAAACATATAGGCCTACATGCACCTACATGTAGGCCTATAGTATGCAGACTTTAATTTCAGTGCCCTACGCATGCTATCTGTAATGGGAAATGGGGATAAATCTACCAGGACTGCTCTTTATACGAACCTGACTGTTTTATCACTTGCTGAATGTCAGAAGGACATCAACCCTATGTAAAATTGCATGATTTAACACCTTCTAGCTCTCAGCAGATGTAAAATAGAGGTGTAAAATAAGAGAGCGCTTCTATTCTGATTCAAACAAAGGGCTAGCTTTGTTATACAGTATATGCACTGCATTACTACTATTTTTGTGTCACTGACCTTGGACTTACAATGCCCATGTAAATGCCTGCAGTTCTAGCCTACATACTGTACATGTACATGATTGCTTCACAGACCTGGAAGTTGTAAGCCCAATGTTTATACTGCCCTAGATATAGATTTATTTTGTGTCAACAATGGAGGTTCACAGTGATTCTAAGAAGTTCATCATTTTGCTAAAACATGTCTGTCTTTTCCATTAAAAGAAGTACTTAAAACTGCAATGCTCTTTCATTCTTTCATATACAATTCTGGGGCCTGTTGCAGAAAGAGTTTAAAACGCAAGTCAAAATATCAAGTGCAAGTCCCGAATGGGGGTGCTTCATTGGCTGAAAATCAAGTTGCGCAAGATTTTGTTTAGTTGCATTTGATTGCAACTCTTTCTGCAACGGGCCCCTGCACTAGTTCTGCATAAAAGTACTGTAGGCAAATGCACATGTAGGCCTATAGCTGAACCCCGCGTGGGGGGGGGCACTTCCATTGTAGAGTGGATACCATGCGCGACCATGGGGTCTTGTAAAGCACCCTAAACAAGTTTTTTCCATATTCTGAAAATGCAACCCCAAGTATTGGAAAAAACGATATCCTTGGCAAGTATTCCCTGAATTGAACGAACCCCTAAACAAGTACAGCAATATACATTGTGTACATGTACATGTAACTGTTATATGTCAGGGGCATCGGTCTTACCTTTACATTATTGGGCTTAGTACGGCCCCACCTCTAACACCTCATGCAAATCGGACTCTAAAAACGTACATGTAGTGTTGTTGACTCACTATTGGGACAAAAAGTACATCCTTTAATAGAACATTTTAGTCTTTTACCCTCGCAAATTTGACCCTAAACACGCAGCTTTCCTAGCGAAATAGATACCCCTTTTTCATTATTTTAGTGTTTTTGACACCCTTATTACGTTTTACGTACTACGTAACATGCCGTATCTTGAAAAAGACATCCTTTTTACAGGTCATTTTGGTTGCGCATGGTACATGTATTTGCTCGTCAATGTAAGTGCCCCCCCCCCCCTGGAGCTGAACCTGTAAGGGCCATGGCTATTTTATTTGAAAAAGCAGTAGATTATATTGAAAAGAGGGTAAAAATGCGGTAGGTGGAGAAAATGCTTGAAAAGCAATAGAGGTGGAGAAAATGCTTGAAAAGCAATAGAGTTATGTGTACATGTATTTTGCTTTTGTTTTTGTCTTGTCAATTATTTTTAAGATTCATTCGAGTAGTGCATCTATACACGTACATGTAGGTGTCTATTTGCAAAGTTACCCATTCTTTTCAAGGCCCCTATTAAATTTATCAGAACAAAATCCATTTAATCTATTGGTATACAGTATGTGTATCTCTCACACTTCACAGCTTTTAATATGAAAGGAATCAAGAATAAAAGTACAATTAAATTATAATTGAATTACCACCAATTCCTATTCATACAATCCATCAATGGCATGTAGACTACCCATTTTCATCAACTGGCATTAGGAAGTTCAAATCTAATTTGGCAAACAGCCCACTAGCAATTGTAATTCTTCCCCACTTTACTTGATAAAGATTGTCATTTTTTTACATGTTCATTTCTGATCTTTCCTGATGGAGAGACTTTGATCAAAGCTAATTCAAAGCCCACATTCATTGCACATGCACACAGTATGGATGAACTGTTGTTCCTGGATTGATCATCTATCCCTTTAATATTTCAAGACGTCTCCATCACCAATGACTATTCCTCAAGACTGCACGTACATGCAGTCCTGAGAAGGCATCACACGCTCTCCGCATCTGATATTAGCCAAGCAGACTCGTGACCCCAGGCACGGCATGCAAGCAATAATATTGCGCTTTTCTTCCTCTACATCTAATAATAGTGTCCTAGAAAGTACAATATTAATTTACCACCAAAATGTCAAATCCCCATGCCTCATATGAGGGCTAAATCGGTTTTGAAGTGTTGGACACTTTCTGGCCAATGGGGATAGAATACAGTGTACATACATGTACATGATAAACCATGTTGCAATCTATACATACATGTACATGTTCTTTCTGAAGGGTACAATATATTATTCTAAACACTAAAAATCTTAAACAACTGTCTTTGAGCTGATTGGACTTTATGTATTTTATGCAGAGATTTTTTTTAGAGAAGTAAGAAAATCAATTTTCTTACAAGGGATAGGGGATGATGCAGGGAATTATTATGCATTTTATGTATCGATAATCAAAATCAGTTACCCCCAAGAATAATCTGATTTCTTACAAAGCTTTTGACAGCGAAATTTACCTGTAACACATTTCATTACCCCTGGAGCCCATCTTACAAACAGTTGCGATTGATCTGATCAATTGTAACTATGGAAAGCCATCACAGTCAACATACAAAATACATGTTTGTTCAAAAAAATTTAGGTATGAATGTATATCCATAAATTAATTGATTTCTTGACAATTTGGTGTGTTCCTTTGTTTACAAAGGACATGTTGTAAATTTCCTGCAGAAAAAATTATGACATTGATGGATTTCCATAGAGTTACATGTACGATTGATTGGATCAATCGTAACTCTTTATAAGACCCCAGATCTTCATATATTTTCATGGAAAATTGTCAAATGCCATAAAAGAAATGGGAATTTAGCTTTCTCAAGACATGTACATACAGGCCTAAAAGCTAGTACAATGTACATCATGACCAATTCATTTTCAGATGTTGCTAGTTGCTCTGCACATACCGTAATCCAACTATTTTGGATATTAGATGTTTTCTTGGCCTCATTATCAATATTAGAATAGCCAAACTGGAATGAATCAAAGTGAAAACTTTTTTTCTGGAAGAAACAAGGAAACACAACCACAAGACTGAGGGCCTTTTCACATGTTTATCTTGAATCATCATTGTAATGATGAATGCAATTTGGCTTTAGAATCATCGGAACTTTCACACAGATAATTTGTATAGTAATTTGAGTGAAACTTGACTAGAATTCACCTCCGGAGTAGAATTTTAATTTTAATGTGATTGTGATTAGCGTTTGTGATTCTAGTTTGGTTTCATATACATGTGCTAAATATTTGTCATTAGTCTTATTTTTCACTGGAATCATCATTCAAATTACAATTTTGTTTTACTGTGTGAAAGGGCGGAAGGATTCCTGCAATGGATTGGTGATTAACCATTCATATTTCACACTCTAGACACTTTTTCACTTGATATCAGATAACATGGTGAGCACGGGGAAGGTTCATCAAGTACAGGTAACATTTTTTTGTCTGAAAAGGATACCCCCTGCTGGTTTTTCTTGTGAAATTAAAGATCACCACAAAATTTAACTACCATGGAACCAAGACTGTATAATTCACAAGCGGTCATCAAGGCCCCATCTTACAAAGAGTTATGACTGATCCAATCAATTGTAACAATAGAAATCCATCAGTGTCATATTGTTTTTCTACAGGAAATATGCACAATGTCCTTTGTAAACAAAGAGAAGAACAGTGAATTTTCAAGAAAGCAATGAATGCCTGAGTATACATTATCACCCTCCCTGTGTGTTTGCTGGTGTTTGTTGATGCTGTGTGTCTATTTTTTTTCTTTCAATGTTATTATATTATCAGTCAATGTATTGGGAACTACAATGTACTTACTACTCACAAGTTTTTATACACTTTTCTGTAGTTTCCAATTTTCTCTGATATTATTTGTAATTCCTGTACATATTATATATAGGGCAAGTCCAAGAAAAGGTCACCCTAGAAGGCAAAATTTCATCTTTAATTTAAGAAGTTATCTTTGGTGGGGTAAGAAAGCCCAAATGTTGAAATTTAAAATTTCATTAAGAAAAATTTGATAATATGCATGTTTATGCTAATTTGGGGCACCTAATTTGCATAATTGGTAAAATGGGCGTTACGTATGGGACAATTATAAAAACTCATAGAAAATAAAAACAAAACTTGTGAGATTTAGTCATAGGTGGGACATGGACCCCCTAACATCTTATTACTTTTGGGGAAAAGAAGTGATGTCATCTAATTAATTATGCAAATTAGGTCTTGTCCAAGGACGGAATGTCCCATACGTAACATTTTGAGGATGTTTTTTTAAGTTATTTCTCATAATACAATACTTGAATTGTTGCATCTCTGGGAAGTTCTAATTTATAAAGTATGAAAATGTTATACCCCAAAAAGTTTCAAAAATAGAGTTTACTTTTTTATTAAAAGTTAATTAAATAATTGTTACGTATGGGACAACATGTTACGTATGGGACATTTACACACAATGTCAATGGGGAGATTTGTGTACAAAGTGAATGGAGAAAAACAAATTTCAAGAGTGCTCTAAAAAGTGATTATTTACCTTTTCTTTAGTTTTTAAAGACTGATTTGTTATGAATACTGATTAATGAAAACAATTGAAGCAAAAAAATTGTGAAAATGGAAAAATATGAATAAAATAAAAAACAATAGAAATACATAAGAAATTCATGAAACCATGAAAAACAAGGAAAAAATGTGGAAATGGCTAATTTCCTTGTCAGTCATATCAAATATGTCTCAATAGAACATTTTAAAAGACAGAAACTCTTTTGTTATTTCCATATTTTGAATTATTTCAATTTTCTTAATTATGGGGGAAATTGTGTACATTCTCTATGGGGACAAAATGTCCCATACGTAACTGTCCCATACGTAACATGTCATTAATTTGTTTAATTAGAGTCTGTAATTAGAGGGATTTGGCTTATGACATGAAACTTGCCTTAGATATACTAGAGTATTGTGACTTCTATCACACTGAGTTACAAGTTGTCAAATAAAATACTTTCAGAGAATTCTCAACTTGTAAAAATTGTTTTAAAAATTGTCTTTTTTCTGCGTCCCATACGTAACGGCCCATCTTTTCTCTATAAAAGGTCAAGGTCGAGGTCATATGCCACCATTTTTTCCATGATTATTCTTCTCCTAGATGTCTACCATCATGAGGGTATTCAATCTAATCAAAGTCAATTAACACTATTTTTCAGGTCATTGAAGCCTCTGAAATGTCCCATACGTAACGCGCGCGAATTCTTGGACTTGCCCTATATCATTTTTTTATGCTGAGAAAATAAATAAATTGAACTGAACTGAACTAGTTGGAAAGTATTTTGAACAAACATGCAGAATAGATGTTGACGTTGCTGGCCGCCCATAGTTGTGATTGATCAGATCAAGCGCAACACTTTACAAGACAGGGCCCAGATGTTCGTGAAAATTCTGGGAATTTTTAGAGTTTACAATTATATTTCTATGATGCCTTCATCCTTGACTGTGTATCATTAAAAAAATACAGGTAGCAATCTTCATGTACATTATATGCAAGCCTGTATTGTGAATGATTTGTATAAAATTGGTTTAAGGCGTAAATTACTGAAAAATGTATGAATGAATTTTAAAAGAAACACTCTTTATATCTTTAAAATTGTGTATTTTATCAACTTTCAAATATGCTACATGTATATTAACAAGTTATCGGTAAAAACTTGAGATGGCTCATGAAAATAACATTAATACAAGTCTGCCATTATGAATTTGAATACATCAATAGCACACTTGTGACTACCGTTGTAATAAGTTTTTTTTTACTATTTTATATGACCTTTTAGTTTTACAATAATGCTGATTACTAAAACAATTAAAAAATCAATATCTTCAGTAGATTACATATTATGCTACATGTGTGGTTATAGTACACACCACAATATGTACATGTACATTACATACAATGATACATGAACCTGTACTTTATCAATAATTTTCGTATTGTTTATGAACATGAATATGCAAGATTACTTTTCTGCTTCATGTTTTCAACCAATTGATGCTTCTAGTCAATATTTATCAAACATCTCCATACATGTATATGTACATATGTATCAAGGGGAACCAACCCAAGGAGAAAGTTCTTTAAAATGAAATCAAAAGAGAAATACAAGAGATGCATAAAGTTTTAACAAAGTCAGACAGTAAACAATAAGAGAGGAAGCCCTTAACACTTGTCTCAATATACATTGTACTCACAACATTGTCAATTTGAGATTCAATTTTTCTTTCTTCTCATTTTTGAAACACAACTTTTTGTTATTTCTTGTCCAATGTCTTTCATTCAAACTTTCATAATTGTTTTCCATGTTTTCTCCTTTATGAGCATGAATAATTTAATTTCCAAGGTACATGTAAGATTTCTTTTTAATTGGAGCTGTGCCTGTAAAGAAAACAAATACAAGTAATTAATGCATTAAAAATGGTACTTACCAGAAAGTCGTCTGGCTGAATACCAAAGAGTTGTCTGAAATATCTGAATGCTATGGGAGCGTAGGTTTTGAATCTAAACTCAGGATATGAATGAGCAGGAGTGATGTTACTGCCCTCACTGAAATGAAAAAAATAAGTAAATAAAGGTAAATACAGAAAATAATAAAGTTTCAAGGCCTAAACTGGTTCATCATATTATAAAAGGAAATATAATTTACAGCAAGTACAGAACACACAAAATGAGATAGAGACACCACAAATAAAACCTGCGGAGTAAAGTATTTTATGTTCAAACCTATTGAACATGATTTTATACATTTTATTATAGACTACATGTAGACTGTAATATGTGTAGTCCATGCATGGTTCACTTAAAACAATCATGACTGTATACAAGCTTATCTTAAATTGTTTCTATAAAGGAAACTTTACTTGCACAAAATCCACTTAAAATCCATGTAGTAGGATATCCCATGCAGCCAAATGCATGAATATGGCCAGACTCTTAACAACAATAATGAATAATTTCTGTAATTGCATCAACCTACTATGTACATACATGTACATGATGTGGGAAGATCATGTTTGCAATCAACATACACACTGTAACACACCATGCTGCCTGATAATATTTCAAATGACAAAGAGGGCTCTCAATTACCAGTATGATGTTATCTAATGTACTGTCATTAATTTTCCCCAAATCCTCTTCATTTGCTGATTTTCAACATGAATAAACCACACTTCCTCTCCAGATTATAATTGGTGATAAAAATGTGAGTTTCTTACCAGTGTTCGAGGGCAGATGTTTCCCAGTTTTCACATTACCAATGAAGTTGAATTCAAAATTGCAATTTCAAACATAGGGTGTTTTATTCCAAAATCAATTCAAATTCATTTTATGAAGGCATACTTTGTATGCATCCCTTTCAAACATGGCTTTGATTTCATATCAATAATATAATCAAATAATGAATATAATTAACCTCCCCATTTTGGAATAATCTCCCCAGTAATGTACATGTACGTGAAGCACCATCATTAGAACTTTAAGTCCCTCCTGAAAACCCACCTATTTTTTTAAGTTTCACAATCCTATCTTTCGCTTCCATTGTGTTTTGTATGAAATTATACCCCATCAGTTATTTTGCATTGTCAATCATACTTTGTTTTTTATTTTTTCAGTCGGATTATGTTCTTGATTATTAACATTATATGAATTTACGCACATAATTATCAACCCGTTGTATTTAAGTTGTGTGTTTGCCCATTATCTCTATATTTTGTACAGATGTATGTATTATTAACTTTTGTATAATGTTTTTTTTTCATTTTCACTTTCTTTGCCTTTGTTTTTCCTACATGTATATCTGTACAAAGCACTTTATGAAATTCGTATATTATCATTATTATCAAATTAATTTTACATTACTAGTTTACTACATATTGTGACATTCAGGTACACACAAAGCAGTCTGGTATACACACAAAAAAAATTGTACACTCAACCTGTACTTTATAACTGTACAAAATAATCATACATGGTACATGTAGACCTTGGCAACAACAAATGACATAATGCCACTTCTTCATCTTAAACTAGGTCAATGCTTTACATAGGACTCTCATGGATCAATATGCATTAACATGTGGGCTAATATCAGCCGACCTGTGATTTGTACATGATCAAGAGCCATTTTTACAATGATCATTTTAATCAAGCGGATGATATCTCTGCCTAAAATGGGGCACACCCTCTTTCCACTCAGAAGGTAAACAAGTCATATGAAATGAGTCACCTACATGTATCACCATGAAGTATATTACATATTTGTTGACATGAATATGAACTGTTTTTTTTATATTATCAAAGTACATGTACATTGTAATTCTGTGTTGAAATATTCTGAATCTTATTGCATTATTATTTATTAACCACTCTGTCCCTCCTATATGGATGATTGGGTTGGTCCCTCCTCCCCCCCCCCCCCCTAAAAAGGGGATTATTCTGGGACTTTGAATGCTTGCCATCATGGACACTGACTTGATTTATACTGAAATAAATCTTTTATGAAATTGTGCAATGTGTTATCAATTTTTTAACTATTCAATGGTTGCCTCCCAATATGTTTGTGTTTCTAATATCAACACCCACTTGTGAACATTACTACTCTGCAATTAGGATGAAAGGAAACACCCACTTCATGAACATATGCACCAACCTCAAACTAATGATGGAAGTATAGTATTGCATTTACGTGTACATGTACATAGTCCCGATCATGGAGCAGTTGGAAAATATCTTATTAATTAAGGCAACTTTTGTGATTATTGCAATTTCATTCATTACCAAAACTCATTAACTATGGACCTACTATTCTGTCAGAGTAGAAGGTCCATAATTAAACTGACTATATACATTCAAAGATGGGCGTTTAGATCTAACAATAACAAGAAAGTTTTTCTTTTTTTTTCCTTTTCCACTGTCCCAGTCTCCCAAAGAAACTAAATACCTAGTATAGAGTAGATAAAGGGGAAAATGACCAGCATCAATATTGCTCTACAGTAGAGCAGAATCTTAATTCTTATTTAAAAGGAATTTGACAAAAAACACTTCACACTTTTTTCCTCAGTTGAAATCAAATAATCCTATAAATTTTATTTAATTTATTGATCTTTTTCCATGCATAATTACATGTACATTATCTTTAGTAATTCAATTACTAACTTACTACTTACTTTGCTTTTCTATACATGCACTTATTCATTTTCATTGATTTAATTGTTTATTCATTAATTGATAAATTCATTTATTCATATGTATATTTTATCTGTGCTTTCATTCATTTATATACTCATTCATTCTCTATACAGGTACAGTAGATAAGATCACAATTAAGAACAGTTTTGGTCCTGGGCCCGGTCTTACAAGAGTTAAAATTTATCCGAACAACCTCAACTGTATGAAAATCCATCCATGTCATATTTTTTACCTACCGGAAATTTTCAAAATGTCTTTTGTCAACAAAGAGAAATACATTACATTTTCAAGAAAACAGTGAATGTATGAATATACAGCATATCTGGAAAATATTTTGAACAAACATGCGTTTTAGAAGTTGACGTTGCTGGCTTTCCATAGTTGTAGTTGATCGAATCTTTGTAAGACAGGGGCCCAGGTGTGTGATTCATTAAGCTGGTCAATCTTATGATTGACTTTATGCACAACTGGTGACCCTTCCTTGAGCTTAACAATATATCCTTTATTAAACAATTAATGCACATTTATGAGTGTGTTATGACGATGCAGCACACTCGAGGGTATTTACAATTATGCGAAAGCAAGAGGCGCTTGCGCCGAGTGCTTTTGCATAATATTGTGAATGCCTGAGAGTTGCTCGCATCGTCACTAACATCACGAATCTTAAAATGTTTATTAATTGTTTAATAAAACGGGTCGGCAAAATGGATTCTTCATGGAAATCTTGTTCAAATCCCTCCAACTTGTTTACGATCGCACAGACGAAGAGTTCACAAGATTGTCAATTATGACATCACAGGCGTATCTACTATGCGCGTAAGTAAGCGCATAAAAATCCTAGCCAGCCTCTTTTACTGAACGCGTATCAGTTTTTACCTGCTATTGGAACTAATGATGCACAACAATTGCACAGTGCTGCACAAAAAAAAGCACGACTGGAAGGTTGCGCATAATTAAAGCATGAACACGTGACTTGAATACGCACTCACCATTGGCTACATCCTTGAACCCGTTTTATAATATGAATTTGACCAGCTTAGCACTAGCACTTAGCACCTACATGTATCAACATGTTCCAATTGTGCGTAAAGTCTTGCGTAACTTTACAAACAGTATATGGAACACCCAACAGGTATTAAATGATCTAATTGAATCAATTTCCATGTTGTATGTAAACAAAAAATATTTCAAAGCTGAAAATAAATGTTAATGTTTTAGCTTTACCTTGGAAAGAAGACACTCTCCACAACAGTGAAATCTTGCAGTAATACGTCTCTCTCCCTCTGATCTTTCTTCGCTGACAAACTTCCTACTGAATGGCCAATACCCAGTTGAATGGCGGCCATAAGAGTGGACGAAGAGGTCTGGCATATGATAAAAAGATCATTGTTCAGTGCCACAGGTTGAAGCATCAATGAGGAAAGACACTGATGATTGACAACTACATCATCCATAAACATACCATGGACTTTCATGTTGGAAATTAAGAATTCAGCTTTTATCCAGAAGTCATACATGTATGTATAGAAAAGTCACATGTATACAAATATAGTATGACAGCCAGCAAATAAGCATGGACATCAAATCCTGCTTCTTACTATGAAATGAGAACAGACAGATCTGTATTTTGGCAAGGAAAAATACAGACTGGGCCACAAAACAGGACAATCAGATTACAATTTCAACTTGTTTCATTTTCTATCATTTTAATATGAGGTGCTGACGTTAATTCAGTACCGAAAAGGCTTTGCCTTTGAGATGAATGTAAGTGATAAAGTTGCTATCATTTGAGCTAATTGGGGGTTATTGGAAACAGAGTATATTTAGATGGAAGTGTGGGAAAGCATGTATATAAAATTAGCAGGTTTTCATGGGAGGAATTATGGGAGTGATCTATAGCTGTAACACAGATTTTCACCTCCCGAATGAAAGTGATTGATGCTTGTAATTTTACATCAGATAACATCTCCATCATGATCAATTTGTGATAAAAATGAATTTCAGAGAGCTGTTGATTATGCTACAATGAATCTGGGTGGATGATAGCTACCCCTCATTGAATTATTATTCATAAATCACAAAATCTGTAGCAAAATATATATATATTCTTATTGATGAAGACACTCACTGAAATGAAAAATTTCCTTCCCAATGAGCTCATTTCACAAAATCTCTCTTTCTTAATCAAAAAGGTTCTTTCCTTCTGTTGATATTTTTTAAAGACTGCTTCACAAATGTATTTTGTTTAAAACATATTTTTATATAAATTGGGACTGTACAGAACGTATGTTGAGAACTTTTTTGTTATAACAAAAAATGCTATTCAAATTTGCTAAGCATAATTTTCCATCATATTTTTTTTACAAAGCTTCTGTATGATCATTTCCGGAATACCAAAAAAAAGGGCGCAATCGGCAGAGATTTAGTTGGGAAAAAGCAAGAAGAGTACAGAGAGGCAGAGGGAACACTAGGGAAATTATGAAGGGGACAGTGGCAAGACGGAAGGTATAATGTTCAAAAGGACACCAATGTTCCTCACCTTTTTATAAGTAACCTGTCCATGTGTGTCCACTCTCCTGTGGCCAATCTTCTTCTGCTTATTGGTGCTCCCAGCACGGGTGGATTCAAACTCTGAAGTTGTCATGCTTTGCTACAAATGAAAAATATGTCAAGAGAAAATAATAATCAAAATGAAACGTTACTTGAAGATATAACTACAAGCACCATCCCCAACAACAGCCACACGTGTGTGCAGAAGTATTGCAAGGTGCGTGTAGATTTCAGAGATGCAATAACGCTGTTTTGTTTGGGTAAGAGTGGTTACAAAGTTTTGAATTCTTAAATCATTTTAAAAAGGTCATAGCCATGTGTCATCATGGAAGTTTACACACTCTCATAAAAAACAGTTGAATTCCAATTCAACACATGACCTATAGCCTACATAAATGTCATTTGCCAATAATAATGGAAGGTTCGTAGATCTTCTAATATCATTTCCTAATGAGCAAATACGTGTAGTCAAAGTTTTGATACACCCTGTATTTCTAAACATGCTGCTTTAACAGTACATTGACCCCTGTAGATGGTGTTGAACTAGACCTGCAACCTACTAGTATTTCCATGCCTTGACTTTGTCAAAATATGGCAGCCTCAAGGAGAAACTTCTACATTGTACACTGTATATGCACATGTACCATCTGTAAGTGTAAGGCTACTCTGCACAACTTTTAATGTTTTCACACGGAGAGACAGGAAATACACAACCTTAATTCAATAGATGGTGATTTAAAAAAGATACATGTATAAACATTTAACCTCTATTTTCTAAAGCCATCTTGTTTCATTCTAGTATAAAGAGTTATGATTTGTTCCACAACCAAAATGAAAAAGAATATACATTCTTTTACCCTTCTGCCACATGTTACTTTGATGAATCAAAAGTAAATTTTTATGGTTCAGCCACGTCTGCTTTTTAAAAACTGAAAATAAATTAATTACCCTTTTGTTTTAAGTTGGCATGAGTGTGATTACATGTGTAGATGTATTCAAATATCAAAGTTTTATGAATGCATTGAAAATCTGCATCACATGAGAGGGCAGTTCAGTGCTAAGCTTGAAGATAAACGGAGGCCTTATGGATATCATTGCTTCAGAGATTACAATGTATCTGTGAAAATCTGAAATTGCAAAGTATTGAACAGTTGAACATTATCAGATTCAGAACAGCATGGAGGGGATATCTCCTTGGTATAAGGTACAATATACAAACATGTGCATGTACAATGTACATTTCATTATGTGCTGTCACATTCAAAGAAACTGCAACACGGATGTTTGTAAGAAGTACATGCACATCTAGGACCTACCTAAAATCAGCATGATTATTCACAAATACATTGTATTGTACCAGACTTAGAGTTTATGAATCAATACTCCCTTTAACAATCATTCATTGCTGAACCCATTATGACAACAATCACATCATATTTGATATTCAAAACTATTTTCATGGCTAGTTAAACTGTGTGCATTCCTAAACACGCCCACTCATAAAGACAAATGGGACTGTTTGAATACTGAATTGCTGTACTGTACATAAATTTATACTATGCATGTTTTTGTTTGCATTTGATGAGAAAGGCTTTTTAAAATGTATACAATTACCAAATTCAATTTTTTTACTCCAGCACAAGCCCCCAAAACTGTAAATTTCTATGCTAGTAAAGCCAATACGCTGTATTTCTATAACAGATACATGTACAGGGTACTTGTTTGGGCTGAGTCAAACTGTTTACCAAACACCATTTCAATTGACCACTATCAAAATAGTTTGCGTTTTTACCACTTTATAAACAGTTTGACCACAATAAGATTTTTTAAATTAAATAGAAATCCCCCAAAGTTGCTGAAATTTCACCTCCCACATCTTCACATGTATGTCATTCTTAGTCCATATTTCCTTGACATTTTGTTGATTACCACGAAAATAAGCAATATTCCCTTCTTTCTTGAGTATGGAAGATCTATATCTTAAATAATATGAAGTTTTTAAACTTCACATAATTTCAGAAATCGATCTTTCATATACAAGTACATGCATCATGTGGGAAACTTTTAGTTGAAAGAATGTGACAGGATCAGATTTAGGCGAGGCCAACAATAATTTGTCAATTATGCACAAAACTACATTTTATGCCAATTGAATTTTATTGTAGCATAACTGATTTTCATCTCATAATGTTTTGGAGCCTTTTATCTTCTTTCCGAAATCAATAAATAAGGGAACATTGCCATTCCATACTTTTATCAAAATGATTTCAAGGAATTTTTTTTCCTCCCTGTCTGTTTTACCAATCCACCCATTTAAACAAATTGTTTCTTTTTTTGTATTTGTTTTTCCTGGAGTCCATGTTTTTACGTCAAGGTATATGGGTTGTTTTTCACTTTTAATACATACATGTACATGTTTGTATAAATAGCCAGTAGAAGTACATACAGTGATTAATAATAATAAAATTTAATACATGAAAAGTACATGTACACATTTTTACCTTTATGTTTGGATGTGGTGGCCATTACAAGTTTGTGCATACATACATGTATGTACACGTATATGGTGTACACAGTTTTTTCAGTGCAGTGTGGGCTTACTTGGAATCATTATCATAAATAATTTCCAATTAAAAACAGAAAAAAAGTATTAAATGAATTGCTTCTTGATTGTACATGTATTATACTTACATCCAGGCCTTTGGGTTTTGAAGATAACTTTATTGATGAGTTTTTACCTGCAAATAACAGAGAAAGAAGAAGGAAAGAATGATGAGCTGCCATTTGAAGAATTATGATCACACCATAGAATTACATCATCACCAAAATTTGAAACTAAGCATATGCCCTATACAATTAGCATTGATTTGCAAGGCTTTTTCTGCGGATCATTGCTTGCTCAAACTACATGTACTTATAGTATTTCAGTTTGGTTTTATTAGAGAGCAATCATAATCAATAAAAAACAGTGAAGTGAGCCACTCAGCCAAATTCTCACAATTTGTAGGTCTACACAAATATTCTGTGCAGCACTAGCAGATACATGTAATACTCAAGTATCATAAATGCAATTCAATATTTTGCAATATTTGAATGATGGGGGGACCAAAGAGATGGAAATAAAATACATTAAAGTCCTTATCACATACTGATGTCTAACAGTATCGTCTGCCTCCAACCAACAATTTTTGTCAGATGGCATTGAGAGGCCAGGCAAACTCAATTAAAATATAGCCTACATGTATTCTGTACATGTAGGTCTTCAATGATTTTGAATGTGAAGTGTGAGCAATAATTACTCAAAAATGATACGGCAGAATACATTTGACAAGGCCTTTAATGACTGACTTCAAAATATTTTAGAGTTACACAGTAAAATAAAGGTGAGTACATGAAAATATACACACTTTAAGCATGGAGCTATCATTAACATACATTTCGAAAGCTGTTTTTAAAGAAAATACTTGTGATTGTGTATACCGTAATGCTTTCGCAAATTTCAAAGGAATTCTTTGATAAATTTTTGTATTAAATATATCTAGATGAATTATTCATAATTCAATTTCATGACTGTCAGTGAGAAAATTTGTTAATAAAAGTGAATTGAAATGCATTATGAATAATTAATCTAGATATCCTTTTTGGAAGCATGCATACAAATTACATGTACATGTACATGTACAGTGCATCCTAGAAAAAGGAAACAGTAATTCAGTGTAATTTCATTAAATGTACATGAATTGAAAGATTTGCCTCTCTTCTTTAATTTGAGACCCATATCAACGTTGATAAAGCACATGTGACTGAGTTAGAACGGAAAGTGATGCCACTAAATTTTCATTTGCATGAGCGAATTACATTTTAGAGAAGTTTTTCTGGCTTTTACTGCTATCTATTCAGAGTAAGACAATAAAGTTCATAACTTGAATATCCATCTTATTCTCTTCCATACAAGACCTTATGCACTATATGAATGATGCATGGTCAAGAAAACAGTTGCATGAGAACATTCTTGATTTCCACCTATTTGACGGATCATAAAAACAAGCATTCCGTTTTCCCAACAAACAGCAGACAATGGAATAACAGTGAATACTCTTCAGTCTATGGGAATGGGAATTCAATGTTACAATGGTAATAATTGTTATCTCAAACTTCTCTTGGTCGTTTCATTCATCACGACACATTTTACAGAACCGAGACCATTGAAAGACCACTGAAAGACTTAAAATTGGTGAGGTCTTACAGCAGTCTTCAAGATCACTGAAATTTGTCATCTCTGTGGAATGGCTCAGAAAGACCCCTCAAAGAACTCTGAAAGACTGATGGATATTTATTGTCTTACTGGTCTTAGACTAGTCCTACAGAGATCTTTCAATGGTCTTTCAGAGATCTTTCATGCAACAAGTGATCTTTCAGAATTCTTTCCATGGTCTTTGCCTGGTCTTTCAATGATCTTTGAATGAACTTTCAATGATCTCTCATGAGTCTTAGTGATCTCCAAAAAAAATCTTGAGAGACTGCCGAAAGATCATTGAAAGACTATTAAGACCTTTGAAAGTTCATCGAAAGACCGCTGAAAGACTGCTGAAAGACCATTTTCCTGTAAGACTGTTGTAAGACTGTTTTGAACAGTTTCAAAAAGATTTGGAGCCCATGAAGGCCACGAAGACCGCTGAAAGATTGGTCAGGACTCGTGTAAGACCTCGAAGACCATTGTAGGTTCATTGAGAGACCTTTGAAAGATCAACCAGAATTCATGGTCTTTCAAAGGTCTTTCAGCAGTCTTCTTCTCTGTGGAATGGGGGTTTAATGGAACATGTCTTAAGGGAGAGGGGTTAAACAGAAAAGGGGGTACATCACTTTTTACAAGTGTAGAGGAGAAAGCCATTTTTTTTGCTTTAAAGGCTATTTTTTTTTAAGTGGGTAACCCCCCCCCCCAACATTCCGCTGCTCCTGCCTCTTCTAATCATTTCAAGCATTTTTTTTTTGCAATAAGAAGGAATTCAAACATATCATTCAGCCAACCACACATCACACTCACCGGTAGTCCATTGTCTGCGGTCTGGTAAGAAATGCTTGTTTTTCAATGATCTGACCAACTTTTTCTCGACCATGCAGTCTCAAATGAAAGATGAAAAAATTCATATTCCATTTTAATATGAACTTTGTATTCAATAGATATCAGTAAAATCCGGAAGAACTTACATGTACTTCAAATTGTAATTTGCTCATGCAAATGGAACTTTGGTAGTGCTCACATCATCGTGCATGCATTATGAACTTGAGATTGGCTCCAAATGAAAATAAGGAAGCATTCCTTTTCATTGAAGTACATGTATATCTTATGTAAAGCAAATTCATATTATGATGGCGAAAAATTACTCAAAATTACGGTTTCCTTTTTTAGGGGACACACTGTACAATTATATTTTGTATTCGTATTTTTCTCTAAAAAGCTCTCTACATCATGTACCTCATACATGTACCTCCATGGTATCAAACATAATTTCCAGTGAAAACTACATGTATAGAAAGATTTGATAGTAAACATGTACATCTCATATCAATCAGGATGAAAAAGTCAAACCATTTCCAATTTCTCAGACAAGGTGCGAGGTCCACAACCCATTGCCATGGTAACATGCCCTTAGAATACTGTTGCCTTGGGAATGTCAGATTTGTCTTTCTTCGAGGAGCTCCATGCACAGCATAATGATTGGTGCACATTATGCACACAAGATGAATGTTGTCTTTGCCAACATGTAGTACAATTTAATACTGTAGAAGGGGTGACACTTCATAATTGCAAGTACTTTCACTGTGTTCTCACAGTGAAAATGGAATGAACCGGTCAACTTCATATAAAACAGGAATCAAGATCTGTTGTAATCATGTCTATTCAATACATTTGATGCAGCAAAGATTACTCCGTTTTAATGCATTACATGTAATAAGACAAATCGGTATCTTAAACACCTTGTTCTAAACAAACAAAAAATCAGATAGATCAAATATCTACTCGAACATCTACATATGAACATGTGCATACATGAATGTTCTAACTCTTTTGTCTTTAAAAAATTGAGACAGTTCTAAGCAAATTTTAAGCAATTTCAGAAGGACAGATGGAGGATCACCTGAAAGTACATAGATATAAGAGAATAAATTAATTCAAAGCTATTGTAGCAAACAATGATATCACGAGAGAGTCTATGAAATTAAGATTAACTTTTGCCACCATAAAATAATACATTTTGACCTGGAATATACATGTATTTTGCAAATGTATCATGAAATCCAAGCTGAAGATGTTCCCAACTACATGTATGTAAGATGCCAATGATACAAGACATGTACATGTGGAACATTGAATTCCTTGCCAACTTTCTAAACTTAGAAACAAAACATGTATTTTTTTTCATTCATTTAAATGACACAAATTTCGGTTGGTGCAATGTGTACATGTAATTACCATTTACATGTAAAAAGCAAATTTGTTCTTGATCAATTTGATTCTTTTAGTATAATATCAACATCTGATGGAATACAAAAAGAAAAAGAGAACTTGACTTAATTAATGTGTTAACATTAATGGGTAGTGTGGTCTTGTGGTTTGAGCATTTAACTCATAATTGCAACTTCGCAAGGTTGTGAGTTCGAATCCACTTTGATAAAAAGTTCAGAGAGTAAAATCTGTATAAGGTCAGCCACTGTGACTGATTACCTGAGATGTAAAATGTTTTCTACATGTATGTACATGTAATTGGATATAATACCAGCTTGGTGTTTACCAGCAAAAACCTGTCCTGCTGAGTTCCTACAGGAGTTACATGTAGACCTGTGTACATGTACCATATACATGTAAATTATAAACAGAAACACTAAAGTGTGACAAACAGCAGTCAAATTTGAGCAGGACAATACATGTAGGTGGTGGGGTTTCAGCAGTCAATATCATGAAAAAGCATATAATTTTAATATTTGTGCAATGTACATGTATGTCATCTACAGACGATTTGTCAATGATAGAAAATTAAATCAATGTATAGGAAACACAAGATGACAAAATAAAAATTAAGACTTATTCACAGAGGAAACATGAATGTTAAAAAAAATAAATGTAAAAATTAAAAATGATCACAACAGATCATGGGTTTTAAACAGAAATTCTGAAAAAATAAAATTAATCTTGAGTATCTTGTTTCCTATTGTTCTTCACCAACGTTACGCGACGCAAGCGTCTGTAATGTTGGCGAAGAACAATAGGAAACAAGATGGCGGCGTAAACATCGTGCAAGTCTCTTCAGTCTTGTCATGATATTTTTCTCATTTTTTTTATGAATTCTTGTTTAAAAATAAAATCGATGGCGCAGATGGCGTCGGAAATGAAGTTGCATCCCATGTACATGTACATGATTTAGGGCTAGAGCTTTTAGAAGGAAAGTAGAAATCTCGGGGGTGAAAGTTTCAGGTTTTGGCGGCATACACGCATGTGTATGGATAGGAATACCTGGCTTCATTGAGAGTAAGCATACGTCAGTCAATGATATTTACTCTCAACAAGCCACCTGGCTAGTTGTATGGTGAAAGGAAATATAATGCTTTGGGTGGGGGTTGCTTCTTCTCTTGATCTGTCTGAGTACTATCATAAATATTTTCATTCTTTTTTTTTTATTTATTTTTCATACTGTATGTTCATTTACCCGGTGTGTCTGGATTTGAAATCAATATAAATTTGAAAATAAAAACTTCATATTATGTGAAGCGAGGATCTTTTTTAATTGTCAAATTATTCGTGACACAAATCATCTTCAATGGAACCTTGTTATTTTTCTTAGAAAAATACCCCCACCCTCCCCCTTGAATCTTTTTTTTATATTTATTCCGAACTTCTGTTATGTTTATAATTTGGAAATAAATGCCCAACTTTGTCAAAAAGTATGTCTGTTGTCAGGTTCATTAATCAGAAAATAATAAGGGCTTCTTTATCAAGAGTCCCATAACAGAAATTGACTTTTTTTTTCGAAATAACTGACTTTTTTCTTCATTTTTGATTTCATACATTATCGACATGAAACAAAATTGCAAATTTATCTTGATTGAGGCTATTGAGACTTCCTTACCAGAATGCATTACGAGCAAAGTTTTGTCCAAACCCAAGAGGTTAGTGGTCCAAACGGGTTGATAATCTTCTATAGTTTCATGAGATATTTTTTCTTTTTCGATTTGTCACTGTTGAACACCATAGGAGTTTTCAGGAGGCATCATAGCTCAGTTGTTTAGAGCGCATGTTTCAGATAAGATCGTAGATCTCAATGTGAGGGGTTCAAGTTCCACTCATGCCGAAATGCGTCTAACAAAAAATCTGATGCTGTAGCATTGTGTGTTAGCGTGCCTCACCACTGTCTTCAATGCAGTTGGAAAACACTCCGTCCATCAGAAAGGACGCAAATGTTGGTCCCGTGTAAAGTAGAGTCACAACCTATGCACATTACTATTCGTCAAAGGGTGTTCACCTGGTGTATTGCACCAGGTGCAATACTAATAATACTAACCTCGCAATACGTGTTAGTGGTATTGCACCTGTTGGTCCCTGCAAAATTCAGGCCAAGTCAATCTTGACTTTCATATGCCATAATAATCAATATAATGATTGTGGGCATTAATGGAATGACAAGACAAGACATAATCGAGACAGAGAAATCAGTGAGTTTTTATTCATTTCTTATATGATATCGATGACTTCGATGGCCTTTCAATCCAAAAGCAGTTTTGATTAATACATTAGTTCAAGTTGGCATTAAATCGCGATTTTGGGCGAGGGTATATTTTCCCCGGGGGGCCACTTACATTGACGAGTGGATACCATGCGCCACCAAAGAAAACACGTAAAAAGGATGTCTTTTCACAATAGGGCACGTTACGTACGTAACGTGATAAGGGTATCAAAAACACCAAAATAATGAAAAAAGGGTGTCTATTTCGCTAGGAAAGTTACGTGTTTAGGGTCAAATTTTCGGGGATGATAAAACAAAATTAAAATGTTTGATAAAGGATGTCCTTTTTGCCCCAACACTACGTGTATAGAGTCCGATTTGCGCGAGTTGTGGAAGGTGGGGCCGTACGAAACCAAATGGAGTGTAAAGGTAAAACCGACGACCGACGGACCCGTACGTGACAATATATCGCTGTACTTGTTTAGGGGTTCATTTCAGGGAATACTTGCCAAGAGTATCGTTTTGTTTTCAATACTTGTTAAGGGTAGGGTTTGAGCACCAATACTTTAATAAGAATAAGGGGTACATTTTCAGAATATGGAAAATACGTTTAGGGTGCTTTTTGAGACCCCATGGTCACGCATGGTATCCACTCGGCAATGGAAGTGGAAGCGTCCAAGTCTCATGCATTAAGCCATTATGCGTGAGACTCAAGCATTTTGGACTCTTGTTCATCCCCTCAAATCTCTGTCTCACGCAACTATCACAGCCTATCCCCATATACATTGTACACAAAGTCTGTGATCTCACTCAGATTCACAGAAAATCTCATGCATAGCTGGTCTTTGAACTTGGCATCTCTGCCCCCCCCCAGGATATTTTCACAATTGGACACAATGCTGCCCATTATGACCTCGTTCATAGGATGGGTGGATAAATGTCTTAAACTTAAAGGCTAAGTTAAAGTTAAACTTTAAATGCAAGGCAAGGTTCATGTTGATATACTTATGGCAGTGAGTCCAAACTTCGCACGTGTCCAAACTTCGCGGACGGTCATTATCTCCAAAACTAGCCAAAATCCTTAAAATCTGACATCATCAATGTGAAAAGCGACCTAAAATTACCCTTCGCTGAAAGTTTCTTTAGGATTAGTCCAGTATTCATGAAAATATTGGCAAAAGATCGGCAAATTTGTCACCGTTAGCGCCCGTTTTGAAGAAAGCAACAAGCATCGCGATATCACCATTTTACAAGCAGAAATCATAAAAAATGTGAGTTAAATGTGGTACTGACCGATTCCATAGCATTTTGCCATCAATCTGATATAAATATTTCACTTTTTGAGCTTGAGTCTTTGTTTAAATCTCCACAAAAGCTTTGGTGCGCGAAGTTAGGTCACACTTTTTCTGAACGGTTTTCCAGCACAGCCCGCATTCGCCGATCGGAATAGAATTTTGAGATCGCGATACCGGCGAAACCCAGTGACCTACTTTACATTTTCGTCCAGGATTTTATAGTTTACGATCTTGCCGTCAATGTGGTAACTATTTCTTGAATTGGTTTTGTATAAATTATTAATAATTTGTGGACAAAATTAAGCCTCATGAATATTTTTGAAAAGTGCGCGAAGTTTGGACACCCCATCATACCTCTCATAAATCATGTGCCTTATCATGGAAGTGCCTTATGTACAAGTCAAGCTGCTGTGTATCACAGAATTGTGTTCACCCCATTGGAAATGTGTACTAAAGAAATTGCACATGCCGGTAAATAAATGGAATCGCCTCCTGCTCTCTCAGTTCACAGTTCATGCCCACTTTTCCTTAGTAAATATTGCGTTTGTAAGTGCCAATAAGGCTTTAAAAACAAAACTTTCGTCAATACTAATTTAAAGAATCATTTCCACTCACCACTTGTTTCTGAAGCATGCCTTTCTCGCTCACGTTTCGCCTTTTCGGCGGCTGTATCCGCCATTATGAGATTCCCTATTTGGAAACAACGTCACCGAACGAATACATATGCACACCCACACACACCTGCCGCCGGTACGGTAGGGTTCACGGCCAAACACAGCACTGCCACTGGCTGGCACTGTGACTGGCAGACTGGGTAGATAATTTTAGGCCAGACAAAAAGCTCTATATATTTTTGAAGAAAATTCCTCTCCAGAAATAAATTTCACTGCGTTCTCTTGCTCCTGAAACATTAACGGCAAAAACTACTTGTCAATACTAAATTTAGTTCGCAACTGCTTGATAAAATATATTTATTTAATCATGGGAAAACACATTCCATACTGGTATTTTTTAACTCTGTACAGGCTGCATGCCTGGCTTGTCTCGCTTTTGTTGTTTGTCGCCATCTGTCGACAAAGACAAGAGAATTTGGGAGGTTCCCTCATTTCGGGGTTCCCCACATCCATGAAATAATAATGCAAAATAAATATGCCTAAGAGTGTAATTTCTAATCTTCTTCCATAAGTGGATCCAGGGGGCTGAGGGGCCTGGCCCTTTATTGGCGGAGAAAAAATGGGGGAAAAAGTGGGAAGAAAAAAAAGGGAAAAGAGAGGAGAAAAAAAAGAAGGGAAAACATAACTGGAGGAGGAGGGGAGGAAGACGCTAGACGAGTGACTAAAATAAGATGAGGGGAAGACTTCGAAAATGATTTTAAAAATCTTTCATGTCAATTTGTACAATATTTGCTCGAGCTTCGCGCTCGCAATGCCTTTTAGGTGATTTATATCTCGCTCAAATATGGAGCTAAAACTGAAGTCAATATACAAAACACATTTCAGCTCGGAAATCGAACTTTCATTATTTTGTTTGATTTACAAATTGTTTTTGTAAAGTGCTCTGTAAACATTTCTGTTTTATGGTCTAAACATAATAATAATAATAATATAGGGTAATCATATTGCGCACATATCCACCTTGATAGTTGCTCAAGGCGCTCCTATAATATATTAATATTAATAAATATTAACATTTTCTGCTCGCAAAATTTGATTTGTCAGGTATTTATTATTTGTCTGTATTCCATAAAGTTCTCAAAATCAGGCAAGATTGTCAAAACGTAACAGCTGGCGCTGCGCGCTCGCATTTTGATTAGTGAGGTGCCGTAGTGGTCTAAAACGCCTGACTATACATGAAACAGTCCGGGGTTTGATCCCCGGCCGCGGCAGCTATGAGCAATTAAAGGGGAATCCAGTCATGGTCATGAAATGTTGTGTTGGCCAGGAGAAAAATAGATTAAACAGAATGGTGAAAGTTTGAAAGAAATCGAACAAGCAATAAGAAAGTTATAGCTGCTTTAAAATTGAGATCACTAATACTATGTAGATTTCAAATTGGCAACTGAGTAAGTAAATTATGACAAGGGGCAAGGACAACTTTCTCATAGGCCATGTACTTTATTATTAGGGATTTTTGGTTTTCTCCTATGTACCCATTCCCCTGGGGCAGTGATCTTAATATAACACAGGTAATATATTGTTTTATGTCCTCATGAAAGAAAAATATAATTTGAAATAAAACTTTTGGGAAAAATGACATTTTAGCCATAATATGTATTAGAGTACATGGAAGAGTAGTCCTTGCCTTACATCACTATGACATCCTATATGCGGCCAATATGAAGTCTTCATAGGTATAGTGATTACCAATATTTACAACTTTTAAAAATTCATAACTTTCTTGTTGTTTGTCCAATATTGTTCAAACTTTCACCTATGAAATTGTCTGATTTTTCTTTTCCTTACAAAAACAAGTTTTTATTTGGGTTGGATTCCCCTTTAAGGCATTTAATCTACAACAACAACAATGCTCTTTTATTCTGCTTTCAAATAAATGGAAATGCTATGCATTAATTGGTAACTAGGTGTAAACTTTTTTTAAAGTAAGTTATGTATATCTCAATATTAATTCTATAACAAACTACTTAAAATCCCCATTTCATAACATCTTGTAAAAAAAATCGGCTCGCAAAATGCGTTCGCATATTCATTGTTGAAAATATATGAACTCATGCAGTATTCATAATAACAAAAGTGCTTTAAATGTCCAGTTTTCAGGCCATAATATTAACAGATTTCACGCTCTCATTATAGGCTTATTAGATTAATAAATGGGATATTAATTTAATAATCGAATTGTCCTTCTTTCTGAATGGAATATCGACAAGTTTAATCTTGCGCTAAGGAAGAGAAATAGGAAGATAGTCATCATTTTCTTATGACATAATGTTCTTAAAAAGTCCCCCAATCTCCCGGTCCGATGACAAAACTAAAAGTAATAATTATGAAACTCTTTTTAAATGTGATCCATATCCACCTCATAATTTTCCTACAAAGTGCTTCAAATATAGAGGTTAAATTTGCCTTTTTCAGATCGGAATATCAAAAATTTCAAGCTCGCGCTTCGCTCTCGCTTTATTGATTTTATGACAAAAAAGGGTATTTAGAATGCCAAGATTCGAGGTTGAAATTTGAAACACGCCCAAATGTTTATTCAGATGCGCAACGTGTTATCTATATAATAATACTACTACTAATAATATAGGTATATTTACCTAGGGAAGCCACTTCAGTTCTGAAAACTGTTCTCCCATCGCAGCGGGCCCTGCTAATATTATTACCCCGGCTCTATTTAAATCATTATCCATTTTCAGATCATAATATCAACAATTTTCTTTTAGCACTTTGTGCTCGAATTATTAATGAAGGAAAATTTCCAGTTACAAATCCTTTTCATGATTTACAAAACATGAATATAGTGTCACATTTTTAAGTGTAAATCTCGAATTTTTCAGTTCGTGCTTCGCAATTGCATCAATTGTTTAGTTATACCATAGAGCTATCAGATCTGTTAATAGCTCTATGGTTATACACTTCACCATTTTACGCCCTACAAAAAGTGCTTAGAATTTCCATTCATCAGGTAGAAATGTCAAAATTTTCAGCTCTCGATTCCCGTTCGAATTAGCTTGATTGCTGAAATAAGTGTAACGTTTCCATGGCTTACTGCAAGCAGCCGTTAACAGATCCCTTTTCCATGATCAGATGAAACGTAGGCCTATACTAAAAATTTCTGCTCGCGCTCGCAGTAATTATTTAGTTGGATACACATCTCGTATAGGATCACAAACACTTAGTGCCCAGAATGTTTAAATTTTAGGACAAAATACATGAAATTTATTTTTAAAAATAGCTCGCGCGCTTCGCCCTCGCACTATTTTGATAAGTTTTATGAGATTATCATATAGTTATGTGACTATTAGGACTACCCCTTCAAGAAGCAAACAAAAATCAACTGCGAGCGGCCAATCAGGGAAAATATGGCCCCCCCCCTTATTGGCGAAGGCTGGATCCGCCCCTGTTCTTCCGCTGCATTTATGTCTCTTTTTTTAAATTAAGTTTTAAATAATTGAGAGCCTTCCTTGCAGTCACTTTGTGTGAAAAAAAAAATCCATAAAAGTGATTATGGAGCGAACAGTAGCGTTGAAGCACTGGGAGTAAACAGACACCTGTAATCATAGGGGAGGCAGGGGCAGAAAAAAATACTACTGAGTGCTCCATTCTCTCTTGTTCCAATCAGTGCATTTTTGCATTATCATTTTCTAATTTAATATCGTGGCATACATCACACTTGCAAAATATATGTTCTTGGAAACTCCCCTTGGGTCCAGTTCCATTAAAAAAAAAAACCCAAAATGTTATAGTGAAATATCATGATTAAGTATTAGCATCTAATTGAGGTTTCCATGGGAGTAGACCTGTCTCCCTCCTCTCTCACACACACAAACTCCTCCCCCTCCCCTATACTCTCACCCTCTCTCTCCCTCTCACACACAAACACCCCCCCCCCCTATACTCTCACACACAAACTTCTCCCCCTCCCTATACTCTCACTCCCTCTCTCACACACAAACCCACCCCCTATACTCTCACACACAAACTCCTTCCCCCTCCCCTATACTCTCACTCTATCTCTCCCTCTCACACACAAAACTCCTTCCCCCTCCCCTATACTCTCACTCTATCTCTCCCTCTCACACACAAACTCCCCCCCCCCCTCCCCTCTCTCTCACACACAAATTCCTCCCCTATACTCTCACTCTCCCTCTTACACACAAACTCCTCCCCCCCCTCCCCTTGATCCCATATACTCTATACTCTCACTCTCTCCCTCACACACACAATACTCCCCCCCCCCCCTCTCGCTCAATCTATCCCTCCCTCTCCTTTTCTTATACACAAACATACATGTACTCTATGTCAGTTAATTGGATCATCCATTATAACATCCATGACCACTATGATTGAATAAATGCTCATTCAAACTTGCTACAAGCATTTGGTATACATGGGATATAAACAACAAACCATGTTGCAGAAGCAGGATCTTTTTGGTCGCTCTGGGGCCCCTGGCTACACTGCCATACTTTGGCAAGAGGAAGTTACAAAAGTATCATTTGTTGTAAATGAGCAATGTGTGTTCGTCATTTACATAGGCATCAATGCAATTTAACAGCAGCATATGTTTTTTAATATCTTTCCATAGAACGATCATTTCTTCCCAAAATTTTGCCTGAACATGCAACATACACAGGGTGTTTCAGAAACAACAACTCAAATTTGACTGTGGTGTCACTTGCTTCCTTTTGCTAAAGAAAGTTTGGCAGTACAACTATTGCAGAATTATTCTATTTGTACAAATATTATCACTCTCTATGTTGCTATGTTTTTCTGCATTATATAGGCTAACAAAGTGGAGCCTCCCCCCCCCCCAAAAAAAGGGGGGAAATAATGATTCATTATGGGAGAAAAAACAACATTATATAAAAGTGACACTTTTTTTGTAACAAAAGTATACGCTTGTACAGCATATCATAAATTCATATACAGTGTATTCTCATGTTGATTTATTGTATTTCAACAAGACCATCCAAGATGAATTGATAATCTCTTCAAATAGCTCATTGAAGCAAGACAATTATAATCATGACAATAATGATTCATGAATCAAAAGTCATACATGGTTCTAAAAAGGGTACTTTGGTGATTTAATTTAATTGAATTCATATTTCTAAAAAAGGAAAATTCTAAATCCAAGCAATGTGTTGATTTGAATTGTACAGATTACTGGATTGAATATTTTAATTATTGTTGCTACGATATTCTGACTTTCATGAGTTCTGTCTTTGGATAAACATGACATGAAATGAAACTTAAAGGTATTTCTATAACTTTATCTTTACATCATATACACATACTATTTACAAATAATTTACATTATGTTGCATTAAAAATATATGCATAAATACAAATATATCACAAAAATATATGTTGTTTAAAGCAAAGAACACTTTGGAATGAAAAATGAAACAAGTGGTGTATTCGCTCCCTAATAAACCCATATTCCATGAATTCATCATTAAAATATTGCAGTCTAATATGATGAAGCTTAAAATCAATTTGAGAGCAATCCTCGTAGGATGTTAATCTGTTCTTCGAATATGAGTGCCATGTAGAAGAAAAATAATAAAAGTTTCTCAAATATTTCCTTAAAAACACACATTCTTCTTCATATACTTCCCAATATATGAAAAACAATATACTTTCAATGTTATGAGTAAATTTTTAACCCAACAAAATTAAGAAGTATGAATTCAATATCATTTCTTTGATGGGGGTCTTCATGGTTTCCATGTAATAACTCTGACAGCTATCTCTGCAGCTTTCACTACCGCTGCAGACTCATCCTCTGTTCTCTTTTTGATCTAGCATTAAGAACAATAAAAGAAAGACTATTAATTCATGTAATGACAAGTAAAATACCTGATTACTACATATATAACAATAGATTATCAACTGAAATACCAGAAATGAATCAGAAAGATTTCAGAGAAATACAGAAAAGATTTAACAGTCTTACACGAAATATATGATTTGAAATAGGGGCAAACAACTTATTGTGATCTTCAGTAAAATGCTTCTTAAGCTAATTCCTTCCCAAAATATTAACAATTTATGTCACAAGACACAAAAATCTCTGTGAATGCAAAGCATGCTACAATTTCTGAGGGATATCTAATTATTATATCAGCACTGAAATGTTTCAGTTCAGTACAGTTACATTACATCAAAATATTTATCAAATGTTTTTATATGTCAGAATATTTTTTTTATTTATTTATTTATTTATTTCACATCTTTATACAGGGTGACCAATTCAGCTATACACGATAAAAAACATTAACAAAGATAAAAAGCTGGTTTGCAATTGGGCCCTGTTAATCAAATTACATACAAATTATAAAATACATAATATGCAAAATATACAAGAAATAAACCTTTAAAAGTCCCAAACCTCATCAGAAACACACAAACACACAGAAGCACCCAAACCCACACACACACACCCCCATTACACTCTGCAGACTTGATGAAACTACACAAAATATGTTATCACAACTTCGTTTTTAATAGCCAACAAATGTATAGTATCAATATATGAACTAAATAGCTGACATTCACAAGAGAGGTTAAATAACTTGGAAAGGTACAAAACTATGGACTATGCAGATTTTGTGTACATAATTGCACTTCTTTCAGCACATTCACCAAGAAAGGTCCCTTTCACCAAAGGGTGGTAAATCCATGCCTGAATGAAGCGCAATTATATAAAGAATCTGCATACTGTTAGTCTATGGTTTTGTACTTTTTGTACTCCCATTGAGTTCAAAACTTTTTTAAAATTTGGGTCTATGTGTATTAGTGCACGTAGACCATGTATATTTTGTGTCAAAGACAAACTGCTGGTATAGATAACTCACCCTGTCGACGTCCTCAAGCAGTTCTTTGCGTCCCTCTGGTGCTTCTGATAGAGTAGTAATGGCAGTGATGGCATTGAGCCGTACTTCACTACTCTCATCATCCACTAGTTTCACAAGCTCAGGTATGGCTCCAGCCTTGATAGCGGTATACTTGCCTTGGGTAGTGATTGTGATTCTGTCAAGGAGAAATCAAACTTTGTCAAAAAAGAGATTTTAAGCAAAGTTTTCAGTGTAAGAATTAAGAATTAAAAGAACGGGATGATATAGCATGTGATATACAACAGAGTGATTTTTTTTGTGAACATCTCATTAAAATGTGTTGATTGTAAACCATTCATCACAAAATACTGCTCAAGCAACCTACTAACCCTTTCTTACAGTAAAAAAGAAACATTATACAAGTACAGCAAATTATTATCAAAACCATTATCTTTACTATTAAAATTTGTTCGACATCACCTGTGCTTTGAGCAAACTGTATCAATGTGACCCTCTAGACTCTCCTCCCAATATAAACTGATTTGGGGTTTGTGGGAGCACCACTTCACTGGGGTTTCACTTTTCTCTTTGATGATATGAACAATATACAGTTATCTTTATGACAATCAATAACTTGCAATCCTGGTGGGTGTTTCATAAAGCTGTTCGTAATTTAAGAGCGACTTTAAGAAGGACTGGTGATCCTTTCTTGTGGTATATGATATATTCATTGGCGATGGTTGAGCGCGTAAGAAAGGACCACCAGTCGTTCTTAAAGTCGCTCTTAACTTACGAACAGCTTTATGAAACGGCCCCCTGCTTATCTAATATCACAGAAACAAAAGAAAATATTGCATGACTCTGGGAAGTAGGGGTGCTTATTTTTCAGGGAGTGCTGCATAATGTTATTTACCATCTATATAGGCAGCACCTAAAGCAGCATCCCCTTAAAATAAGGTTAACAAGCCAAAAAAAAGGAAGGAGTTGCTCCCAAAATGGCAGAGATTGGGGAGCAATTACCTTTTTCTTTTTTAATGATAATTTTTGGCTAACAATTCCCTGAACCAGAACACCAGCATTCCCGTATTTAAAAATAGTTCCCAGGGCCCTGAAATATTGGTTCAACTTACGTCATGATGGCACCAGCAGCCTTGGCTCTGACATCAGGTTCATCATCAGAGAGAAGAGTGACAAGAGATGGCAAGCTATTACACTCGCATGCTTTCCTTTTACCATCAAGAGGAACACTGAAAGAAACCAATTTCCATTATGATAAACATTGTTGAAGTTGAATGATCTGTGTGAAAAATTAAAGATTCACACCTTCAAGAGATCATTATAATGGGTGACAATAAACAAAACTATCATGTGTTTCAATAAAAAGTAGCTCATTTTTTTATTTGTAATTCTTTGTAATCACATCCCTAAACATTATACAATGTAGCAACACTGAAAATTACTGACATTCAAAAAGTATCATTGAAATATAGTTCAATCAATTTCATTTATTTTCAAAAACAAAGCTTAGCCTTTGCAACTTCCAAGGAAATAAATGAATTCATTAAACAAATAAAATACAAATAGATAAATATATGAACAAATATACAAATAAGTATATGAATAAATCATAAGTCTACATGAATAAATACAGAAGTGAACTTCTGAAATTAATTGATAGACAGACAGATAAATAAAAAACAAACAAACAAATGGATGGATGAATAAATAAATATATAAATAAATAAATTAATTAATTAAATAAATAAATATTAAATACCAGTAGATAAATAGGGAAAATGCAATTTTTTGGTGACAAAAAAGATCAGTTGAAAATTTCTAAATTATTATAAACATTAATTTCTAAACTGATTACACTGCAAGATTTGCAGGCAACAGAGTAGAGCATGTTCTTTTTCATAACAAAACACAATAAAACACGGTTTTGAACACATCAAATGAACTTTTATAGACATTGTGTATCAACTGAGTATACCTTAAGTCCATGACATCCCTTGCAGCCTTTGCTCTGATGATAGGTGAGTTATGAAGGAGAAGTTCTGTGAAGACCTCCATAGCTCCAGCAATCAGAGCCTGAACCTGATCTAATCTCATACAAAAGTGTAGTGTGTCCAATATATACTCCTGAACATATTTGAAGAAAAAAAGGTTAAAATTGATGTGTAGACTTGCCTGCGGAATACTATTTGTTCTTATAACAGATTAAAGAAAAAAAAAGAAGAGTATTCACTCATAGTTTATATAACAACAAACTACATGAAAGACTTGAAATTTATACAAATTTTTAAGGGGGGGGGGGTAAATACTTGTGGACATAATGGCAACATGTTTCCACTAGGTAATTAGAAAATCAGAATAAAGCACTGACAAAATATTTTACCAACTTACCATTTCAATTAACTCCAATAATACAAAATAAAAACATACTTCTAAAATCACTTACAAGCTTAATATTTTCGATGAGTTATCTCTGAAAAATAGTTTCCCTTTAATTTCCAATCTATCAAAAGTGATCATATTGTTTTTAATCATTTATCAGCTCCATATAACTAATGATTGATACTGAAAAGCAATTAGTTAGTTTTATTAAGAGGGGTAAATCAACAAAGGATGTGAACCCCCCTCATAATCTGCAATAATTCTATTTTTAAAAACCTTACCTTGATTTCATCTACTTCAATCTTGAGTTTGTCCACCAGGATTGGAATAAGATGAGTTTCTACCACGCCCTCTGCTCCAGGATAGAACTCTGTCAGCATCTCCATTGCCATGTGAGCATTCCTTCTCACAATATCAAGCTCATCATCAAATAACTTAGAGAGCGGGAATATAATACTAAACTCAATGAAGGCATCTCTTCCAATGTTGTGACCTGGAGAGAGAGGGGAGTATGTAATATTTATGACAGCTAGTCACTCTGAACATTAGAAATTTTTATATGCATTATGCAAATACATATTTCATTCATGTTCTCTTCAAATCATTTATAACTCAAATGTCATCAGTCAGATATTAAACTTTGTTGTATCTCGAAATTTTCAAGAAAAATTAAATAGTTCAGAAAAGACTCTCATTTTAGAGAAATGTCATAAGTGACAACTTTTTTTGTGTTATTTACTGGAGTTCTATACATGAATTAAAAGACTAAATCTGTCCTCAAAACAATTAAAATCTAGAGATACAGGGTTTTAATTGCCAAAAACTATTCTTATTATAACTTACACATCCCTGCAATATAATGCATTTGTTTAATCTGAGAAAAATATACTTTCAGTCGTCTATATAGTGAAAAAGTAAATTTTGAGTACAGAATGCTGAAGTTCCTTTTTCTTTCTTTCCCAAAAGGATATCATGTCCATAATCAAAATGTCAATTATGAAAATACCATGATAAAATGTATGTTAGGCAATTACTTCACAATGCATCGTTCATTTATCACACATAGATATATCAATCAAAGAACTCTACAGTCTATCTATCAAAGAAATTAAAGAAGTTTTAATATGGCTACACGAATATAGTAATTTCAAAACCATTATTCAAATACTGATGAACAAATGTTTAACATACTACTTCATCACTCGGTTACATAATTATGATAAAATAAAGTGTAAATGAAAAAAAAAACATCTTATTCTTAATGTTTTCACAGTAGAGTAATATGGTATAATTAAGGGTCTGAATTTAATGTTCTATCAGGTTTATTATTATTGTATTTCACACAACTAGTGTCTGTATATTTTTTCTGGGGAATAATCACCTGAAATGATGTACAATGCCTCTGTTGTCTTATGCCTAACTGTTCCATCCTGATCACTCAAAAGTGCTTTCAAACTCTCAGCTACACCTGAAATTAAAACACATAATGCTTGAATTTTAACATTTCAATTATTCAAATGTGAATCACAAGATCCTATAATACATGTACATTCCATTTGAATAACAAGAACTACTTGATTTGTTTATTTGTAAATACATCTATATTTGTCTAAACTAGGAACCATAATATCCAAATATTCTTTGGAATGAAAATAACAAAATCAAATATATTGTACAAGATTTCTGGCTCCCACCTTCCATGTACTAGGAACATTACTTGATACATCATAGAAAGAAAAAAAAAGACTGCCCTAACAGGCTAATTGTCAAATTATGATTCACTGTTTACTTACCAACTTTGAGAGCTTCTGCGATATTTTCTGGATCATGAAGACAGTCACATAATGTCCTTAGCGCCCTCTGCCTTGTAATAAGTTCTGGGTCCTTCAGCTCACGATTCTGAAAAAAAAAATGAAGTAGTCATGGCTTAAAATATGTAATTAATGGTTTGGTAGGGTTCAATGTGCATCATAATGGAGTAGATCACCATTTCAATCTCACAAACATGTAGATTTAATGTATTTTCATCTGGATTAATTATATTTCAAAGCAAATACTCTTCAAAATATTTTTAATTGTCCTCATCCTTGCCACTTGACACAATCTACCCATCAATTTGCCAACTCAAAATATAGAGAGTAGGGCCAAGACTTAGATCCAAGTAATTTCATTTGTGGAACATTTTTAATTATCTCATTCCTTGTCCGATTGCTTTTAAACTTGTACCACTCTGTTTCTCTTCAATCATTTTTCCAACTCTGCTAGGATCTACAACATTTATCCCGACATTCTTGACCCGATCAAGTCCAGGTCGCTGAGGCTAAGGTCCCCGAATCTGGGTTAGACAGGCCAACAACCCTTTGCCAGAAAATTTTATCTCAATTTTCAAACATAGTCACTGACATTGATTTGATTTTGAAAAAAATAATAAGTCCCCATCTAACTTAGTCTATTGACTAGACCCTACTTGTCTGATTTCTTTTGTACTTTTGATATTTCTCCAGTCATAATTGTCAGCATCGGTGTGTTGCCCAGTTGGTAGAGCATCCATATCACAACCGGGACCGGGAGGTCGGGAGTTCAAGCCCTAGCTATGTCATACCAAAAGACATTAAAAGATAGGAGTGGCTGCTTCCCTGTTTGGCATTCAACCATTCAAGAAATAGAGCTATGTTGATATAGTGTTGCATAGTGGCTACCGGGCCTACAATCAATTGGGGAAAAAAATTCAGGGTATTTCTATTTTCAGATTTTATTTCTACCAATAAAATATAGATTTTCCTTTTTATTTTTCAAATAAAGTGCTGAATGATGACCATGAAATGGTCATCTTTTTGTTTCTGTTCCATTGCAAATACAAGTTGACCCCTATCGTTTTTAATTGAATATTTGGTATTATTTAACAGTAAATTTTGGTCTTCTTTTTTAACAAACCTGCACAAAATTTTACTCAGAAAAAAAATATTGGGAAAATAATTATATTCTTATTATTTCTTATGAAAATTTCATGGCTTTCCCAATCATTTTCAATGGAAATCTAAAATCACCTTTTTTTTTCAAGAAGTTTGATAGTTTATCCTGGTTTTATTTCCTCTAACACAATGTGATATCATCTGAAAGACTTAAAGAGAATACCTTAGGCACTGGAAATCCATCCACTAAAGTTTTTACCCTACCAGAGACTATCCAACGTGACGAGGGGCAAATAAGATACAAGCTTTATGTCTCTACATCAAGTAAAATAAAGTAAACTTGTCAAAGAAAAGTCCTATCTTTAAAGATAGAAACCAAATAAACAACAATTTTTTGTAGGGGCCATTGACCGTTCTCTACACAAAAAATGAGATAAAAATGTGGGTAAATTTTTCACAAATTTGACGGGTTCTTATTTGATGGAAGGATGTCTAAATTTACGAAAGTTGGCTTTTGCCATTTTCGGTTATCTGATAATTAGAGGTTTAACGTTAGATGATTCATGTCAAATTATAAAGGAAATGCAAAAATAAAAGTTAAAAGAAATGCTTAAAATAGCAAAGGTCTCTCTACAATGATCTCAGTTAGATCAACTCAGAGTCATGGGGTTTATTCAAACTTGAAAACTTAATTTGGATTTTCTCAAAACGAAAAAAAAAATGAAAAAGGCAATTCTTTTTTGCCAAGGCCCAAGGCAGCCTAATGAAAAAAACATTTTCACACAATTATAGATCTAACTTAAGAATATTACCATACTGAGTAATTTAAAGGACAAGTCCACCCCAACAAAAAGTTGATTTGAAAAAAAAGGAGAAAAATCCAACAGCAAAACACTGAAAATTTCATAAAAATCGGATGTAAAATAAGAAAGTTTTGACATTTTAAAATTTCGCTTAATTTCACCAATCAGTTATATGCACATCCTGGTTGGTATGCAAATTGGCAGACTGATGACGTCACCCACTCACTATTTCTTTTGTATTTTATCAAAGATACTACAAGGGGAAGATCGGACAGAACATAGACCGCGTAATGAAACACTCCGGAAGAGCGCCTTACAGCGTTGAGTAAGTAACAACCTTTTTTTACCTTTGCGTATCGCGAGATGGTTGTGTACAAAACATATGAGAGAAATGGTGAAGGGGTGAAGGAATAGATGATTCTTACATTTTAAAATTTTTTCATTCAATTTTTTCCCCCTTAAATTTGAGATGAATATATTTCAGAGGTTTCTTGGTAATAAAATGTGGAATTATTCCCTTGTGCCACCCTTGAGCCCTCTCCAAACTCCCCTCTCTCATTTTCCCCATATGTTTTATACAGTAGCGTGCCGATGTGCGAAGGTTCACTTACTCAACGCTGTTGGATGCCCTTCCCCAAACAAGCATTTATCGAGCGTTTCAAAAAATCGTCGAAGTGTCCAATCTTCCCATTGTAGTATCTTTGATTTTATTATATGAAATAGGCCTTTTCTAATTTTCTCCTCGTTGTCAAGTTGAGTCAAGTGAAGCAAAGTTTTATTTCTCCCTGAACATGTGGAATTACCATTATTTTAACAGTTTATTGTTAAGTTAAGTTGGTCCTTATTGTCAAATTTGTAGAAATTGAAATATTGTAGTTTGTACTATTCAAACAATAAAAAAACAAAAGAAATAGTGAGTGATGGACATCATCAACTCTCTCATTTGCATATCACTGAGTTGTTCATTTATTACCATAAAGTAGGCCTAGACTCTAGGCCTAACTCAGTAGGCCCTAACTGTTTTGTGAAAAATAACTTCAGAGTACCGGTAGTAGGATGGGGGGTCGGGTGTCCAGACACTTTATATTTTTGAAGCCTTCTTTTTTTTGTTTTTTGGATTACACTAAAAATATGAATTCAATAGTTGTCATCATCTATTTTGTTCTCGATAATAATTCCTTAGATTTTGTACTAAAAATTGATGAAACTTTGCTTGTAAATTTTTTCCAAATGACTCTCTAATTGATCGTCCGGACACACAACCTGTCCGCACACACGACAACTATAAGTATAACTAAGCAAAACTTGAAAATGTCATATAGGCCTACCCAGTTGTTGTGTATCCGGACGGGTTGTGTGTCCGGACGATCAATTTTAGAATGTCATTTGGAAAAATTTACAAGCGAAGTTTCATCAATTTTTAGTACAAAATGTTAGGAAATATTATAAAGAACAAAATAGAAAATGATTACAAGTAATGAATTCATATTTTTAGTGTAATCCACAGACAAAAAAGAAAGCTTCAAAAAATTAAAGTGTCCGGACACTCGACCCCCCATCCTGTCTTAATTTACATCCGATTTCGATGAAATTTGCAGCATATTTGTTTTATTTTTCTCTAACGATACAAATCAACAATTTTCTGGGGTGGACTTGACCTTTAAAGATATTGATCAGATATTGAGATAATTCGTTGTGCACAAAATTTGGTCAGATCAGATAATTTTACTTCACTTCAGTCCCATGCGTTCGTTCTCGTGTTAGCATAATTTTGAAGACTTGATTTTCAATCAGAACTTTTCGATCTACCCGGTGTTGTTCAGGAAGAATCTTACCAACTTTGGAAGAGCTCTATCCCCATAAGCTAAAGGTGCCTTTGTAACGTCTATGTTTGGCGGTAACTGAGTAGTTATTCGAGTTGTAGCCATTCTTATTTCCTAATTTGGAAATTTTGTCGAGCCGGCTTCTTGCGTTGCGTTGCTATGGGATTGAACGACGCGCACGCGCGCACGTTCGTCGCGAGTGCTAATATACATCTCTATGGGAAAGGGTCTGTCCGTACATCTACACGGGGTGCCGGTGCCCAACAACGTGAGACCCCTTTGTCGCCCTTGTCGAGACCATGAACTGGAGCTGGGGGCCGTTTCATAAAACATTCACATTTCAAACAAACAAATGAACAAAACAAAGAAAAATGTTTGCAAGATAAGCACGACTTTACGCATAAGTGATTGTCCTTTCTTGGTTGCTGCAGTGATTCTAAAAAAAAAATAAACTGATTCTCATCACCTTACTGCATGGTGCCGCTACAAATTTGGTTTTATTCATTTAAACCTATAGGGCTAACATTTGAGAATAAAATTCAAGAATTTTCAATTGTGATTTATGGTTATATCAAAACATCAATTAAAGCACTCCCAATATTATTTTTAAAAATGAAATAAAAAATAGGGGACATTGGGTTAGATCTAATTTAGTACATGAAAGTCAGTAGTGTTGGGCATATATATATATATATATATATATATATATATATATATATATATATATATATATATATATATATACTTATATATAGATATATATATATATATATATTGATTTATATATAGATATATATATAGATAGATATAACTATATATATATATATATATATATATATACTGTATATATACACACATATGTATATATATACATATAATAGACATAAAATAATCATAAATGGTTTAGTAAATGCCGTAGAAATAAAATCATAGATTCTAAAAGGAGTATAGCTCTCAAAAATGAAAGGCAAAGTCACACTCTTCATCAGTGGCCATGTGACAAAAAAGAGAATTCTGAATCCATATTTTGAATTCTATTTATATATATATATATATATAGGGTAGATAGCTTTGGGGAACCTTGATTTAAGCTATGCCTACCATTGTTCTCTTCATCCATTGCTTTCACGCAATATTTAAATAAGAGTTGCCAAAGCTGTTGTACATGTATAACTTCACACATTTATATATATATGACTTACATGTATCATATGAATTACCCTCACCCCTCCACTGGTGCAATCTGAAAGGAAGATGGAGTGTGGGGGTGCTAGGAAGAAAGGTCAGGGTCGAGGCATGAGGTAGAGCCCCCCCCCCCCCAAGAAAGAAAATATATATATATATATATATATATATGTGTATAAATAAATAAAAAAAATAAAAATAAAAATGAATAAATTAATTATAAATCTATCTATCTATCACATCATGGACAGGGGTCTCATCACAAGCTGTTCGACTTTTTTTTTAACAGGTAATGATAAGACATTTTACATTAGATTGCATTCAATAATGACAGACTAATCATCAATTTTGAATTGCATCTTTGGAAATTTTCTATAACAGAGAGATACAGAAATTTCTGAGGGTCTAATTAACTGGGTGATTTCAAGTTCAGTGTTGACCTTTTGGTGTTGGTGTTAGGTCAATTTTTACATGATTACAACATCAAACATAAAATGAAGATGGTCCCAAAAAGTCACTCACTAGTTGTTGAGATGTCAATAATGTGATCTGGATCAGTTTTGCAAACTCTGAATAAGTTTTGGAGCTAAGGGAAGCAATCCAAAGTTAAACACCAACACCAAGGCCAACACCAGACTTGAAATCATCCAATGACTGAGATGAACAGTAAAAGGTATAAGCTCTATAATTTGGTGATTCAAGTGAGATGTTGAAGATGACAAAGAGAGGAAGAGGACAGTTTTCATCCTAAGACCAATTGATGTGCCCTTCAAGCTATTATTAAATGCGCCTAGTGACATCATTGCAATAAGTGGAATGCAGCCTCGTTCAGCATTTCATAGTTTTCAATTTTCAATTCAAGTACCTCTTTAAAAATCGAAATACACCAGTGGTTACCTATCTCTTTGGCCTCATTCATATATGATGCAACAAAGCTTAGTAATATTGTCTAAAGTGCTTGGATCTTGTGAGAAAAATTGCACCACTTCTGCATTACACGCTTTATAAATCAATTGCATTTGGCATTTTATCAATGTTAATTAACTTTATGTTTTATCTCTCACCATTGTATAATTATACTATCTCTGTTGATATTTTTTGCTTGTAAATTGAACATTTTTAGCCTGGGAGCTGCCTGTTTGATATATATATATATTTCAATAAACCATACCCATTCAATTCAAATCAACAATTCAATTTAAGTACCATTGCAACATATTCAACCTATATTTCCAATTATTTTAACATACTAATTTCCAGTATTTATCATTTTGTTTTGGTATTTACCGGGTACCCTTATTTACATATAATGTTCATTGATATAATGTGTATCATATTGTTAATTGTACACTGATTCTATAAGTTTGCTGTTGATCAGCGCTGAGTCTCAAAAAATGGTCAGAAATTGCGCAGTCAAATGTCACACACAAGAGGAAATGCAAACACAATCGCAGGCAATATATTTATATATAAATGTAGTGTCTACATATATTTACAAAAATTAATTACATTGTCTTCTCCAAGCAAACAAGTTATATCAATACACCAGTGACAAAGTATGTTTTATCAAGAAAATGTTAACATAAATGAGAGAAAAATCAATGAGCTACAAGTGGCTAGTTCTAAAACTTCTCAGAGCCTATTACACCAACTGAGTCAGAAAAAAAAACACCTAAAAATTAACCAATTTCATGAAAAAAAGTCACAAACACAAAACTTTCACATATTTTTTATATTCTGAAAGACTATCTTCTCTAGACTCCAGATAGATAAAATTTATATGTGGTATGTGTTACGCTTGGAGAATTAGGATATATAATGTTCTGTTGTGATGTAAAACTTGATTTGTTTCAGAGAAAGACATGAATGCAGATTTCAATGCAGTCAAAATCCTGCACGATTGCAGTAATGGTGGTTAAATTCATTGCAAAATATTTGTGTAAAGTTAACATGTTTGTGAGCAAAAACCTTTTAGTATCTATTCCAATGTTCATTAAATAGCAAAAGTATTTGGAAATGGCTTCTACTGCAACTTGTGTAGGATTATGACTTCATTGACATCTGGATTCATTCGTTGCATTCATGCCTTACTTTGGGGCAAATCAAATGTTACATCACAGCAAAGAATACCTACTGATTATTCACACGTAATCATATACCACATACAAATTTTACAAAATTATTCTGGAGAAGATGATCTTTCAGGATATGAGAATTTTGTGTTCCGAACAAGTTTTTTCATCAAATTGGCATTTTTTGAGGTGTATTTTTTTTTTAAATCAGTCAGTATATAGACTTTCATGATACCATTTACATGACAGTTTGGAACTATTAAATTGTCACTTGGTCTATACCCACTGGCCCGTATTCTGAAGTCGGGTTTAACTTAGACCATGGTCTAACTCTCTGCTAAAGTTATGGGAAGCCAAAAGTGTCAAATTTTTATTAAGTTGTATGTTTCTTATATTTACTGTGCTCTTTCCTGATTCTTCAATGGTGAAGACAATCATCTATTTATACTTCCTAGACAATTGTGAATGATTTGAGATTCAAATGAGCTGAAATATGATATCTCTACTGTTAATGATTTATGTAAAAATTGGCTATCCATACTTAAACCACAACTTTAAACCTGAGTTTAAAGTAAACCCGACTTCAGAATACGGACCACTATGTCTACATTAGGTTTGGTCTTACCGCACAAGGTCTAATCCTAGATCATCTACCAAACATTTGGTCTAATTGCCATTTAGCCCATTAAGTGTAATTTCCAGTTAGGTTATATTGTACAACGCCTACTTAGCTTGTTGTACGCGAGCAAATGGGAGACTGAATGTCAAACATTCGAACCGTTTTACTCAAGAAGTACTATCCAAAACGTACCGTTGCACGGCTTTAGGAGGTGACGTCACAATACAATTCAATTCATTGTGCTCAGTAAATGAAGGTAAAATACGCGCATAGCTTGCTGGCTACATGCGCAATGCTGCCCGAGGTCATGTGCGCTTGTGGGATTTGCTTTTTTGCTTTCAATATTTTTGCTCCCTTTTCATAGATACTGTAAGGAAAAACTCTTATTTTTAAAATATTTTCGCTAAACTCCGAGGCGTTGTACAACACAAATAGCAAATATTCTTATTTGTGCAATGGTGCGAGATTTCGCATTCGGTGAAAGAAAGAAACACTATTCAACTCGGCTAAGGCCTTGTTGAATAGAGAATCTTTCACCTCATGTGAAATCTCGCACCATCGCACTCATGCCTATTCGCTATTTGTATATTAATTTCATCTGATATGCACAAAGTCTAACACCACCCAATCTATGTGATTAGATGAAGTGTTTACGAACCATATTGTCATTTGGCAATGTGTAAATTTAGAAGTAGATTAAGTGGAAAATAGTCTTGGAAAATTGAATAATGAACAATAACTAGTCAAAGTGATGAACAAACAGTAATTGGATCAAACTGATAATAGACCAAGTGGGTTCAGCCATGGTGTGAAACAATCTGATGTCTAGACCATCTGCTAGTAGAGCAAGTGGATACAAACAATTTGTAATTAACTCCTTCAGACATCTTGAAATTATGTACAACCCTATTTCAGTTTCTTTCAAAATACAAGATTGTTTTTTTTTTTAGATCTTAATGAATCAATAAGATATGATAAAAAAATTGTTATTTGTCTGAATCCAAATTCAAGAAATTCTTTAATATAATTTTGAAGGAGGGTAAATTATTTCTCAGAAGGAAATAAAGCCAACCCTTGCATAATTCATAGGTCAAATAATTGCTGAATTCAAAGCACTTTAAAAAAAATTACACAAAATTAACTGTAATCATAATCAGCATCACAAAAGTGGTGGAGAATTGTAAAATCTCGAAAAGTAATTATTATACCATAACCCACTTTGATGTAAAATTCTAAGACAAAATTATTTGACAGCCAGTCAAAATCAATGATTCCCTGAAAGTACAACTGAATGCAAGATTAACATCAATGATTAATTACTTGCAAATAGGCTCCGATAGTGTCAAATCTGACCCCAAAACAAGCTCTTTACCAAATTTTGTCATCCTGTTATTATTATCACATCTGTTAATATCTTTATCATCACAATAGCCATCTATATCATTATTATCATTAAAATCAATTCAATAACTTACAAAATTCAGTAATACTTGTACTATTCTTTTTTGTTTTATTGTCTGCATATCAGATAGGCCATTGCCTATTAGCTTTCAGCAGAGATAAGTTTGACGGTAGACTGAAAAAAATCTGTCGTTTCCGAGAATTTTTTTTCACAATTTCTGTTTTTTTCTCACTTCTCCTCCTACACAGATAAAAGTTTCCAAAAGGCCTCATAATGGTGGTGGTTCGTGCAACGTTTTCCTACAGCGTCTATGGGAAAAAGGGTACGTAACCTCACCCTCTTTGATTTCTGCTTATATCCCACATTTAATTGGGGAAACAAAGCAACAGAGTAAAGTAATTTCTTGGAAATAATCAGCTATAGTTTCTCAAAATGTAAAATACAAATTTTGTTATTTAAACAGACTGGGGGTCTTCCACAAAGAGTTAAGTGTGACGTAATAGTCATGCTTAAATGCTGATGCGCAAATTGATACATAACGGGCAACTATTATGTTGCTACGCAGTAGTGTGCATCCTGTTAGCACACTTTGACAAATGAGGTGATGCCATTTTTACCACAAGCAACTAGGAATTTAAGTGCAACTCTAAGTCACTCTTAACTATTTGTGAATCACCAACCCTCCCCACCAGTCCAGTATGCCGTCATGTTTCTCTTGCAGCTTGAGTATACAAATGCACCAGCCAATCATGTTGATGTTACCATTTTCAGTTCATGAATAATCATTTGCAATGGCAAAAGCTTCTGATTCCGCTTGCTTATTCACTAAATAGACCTGCAGAAATAGTTCCACAGTCACTAGTGAACCAATCTCACAACTGTGAATTTTTATTCTCTAATCATGAATGTTGACTAAGCCAAAGCCTAACATTTCTGCTTGGATGCTGATTTTCGCAATTTACGATTAGCATTATTTACATCTTCTGTTTGTTTCTGTTATGGTAACTTCCGTAGGGACTCGGCAGGCCAGCATTTTGCTGGTATGGGTTAGTTTTTATTATTTTTTTAATGCTTACTACTGCCATGGCGATGCATATGGATTATTTTGGTCAATGGAGGGAAGAAATGCCGCAAAGCCAGACAAAGTCTCAGCGAAGCATATCCTAACAGAAATAGACTGATTTTCAGTCTGGTTTGATGGAGACCCTCTCTTCAATAAGAAATGTCATGATGACACCTTTCAAATTATCATTACTCCACATAACCTATTTATACTTGTATTTTCAGATTCATCCTTCTGTTTTCTTCTAGTCAGCAGGATAAGTAATCCTCTATTAGCTATCAGCAAATGTAAGTTTGATGGAGTCTCTCTCTTCCATAAGGAACTTCATGATAACAGCTTCTATGTTATCATTACTCCTCATAACTTGTCTCTCCATGGCAGCACGGAAATCCTCAGTACCTCCTCTAGTAATTCCTCTTGTCACTGTCCTTTGTCTGGGAAGAAAAGAAAGAGAAATACGGTAAATATTTCTTGAAATAAAACAGCAGCTAGAGTATTAAAAAAAAAGTGTATTCCAAACACAAAACATGGTGCATACATTGTTAAAATGTATGCTGAAGGAGCGAAGGTCTTATCATCCACTTATATGATAAAAGTCAGTATAATGCACAGCAAAGAGTTTGTTCATAGTAATCCAATCAACCATAGTAGAACCTGCAGCATTTCATTTTTTTTAATATAAATTTGACCCCCTGCCCATAAAAAAGTGCTGAACAATTCTAATTTTCATCATTTTTTAAAAGTCATTTTTAAAGGACCTTCGGAATTAGTTACTATCACACATTCTCTCATTCATAAAATCTATGGATGATTTAAAAGTGTTAATATGAAGGGAAAAATCAATTGAATCAAGAAGGATAACATCATTGAATCCCCCCAAAATATCATTCAAATCCCTCTTTGAGGTCAATAACAGTCGCGAACTGAGTAAAACATTTTAAGGGCACAATATGGCGTACTGGAGATATTTCTTAATATTTATAAGTGAGCTTTTGAAATTGAAAATCTAAGTTTGTGATACATTTTAACATAACATCCAGAAAATTATTTGATGTTTTACCCTTTTCCAATTTCATTTTCTTTCTTTTTCTTCTCCTCCCCCCTCCCCCCTGAATCATGGATATTCTTAGGGGATGAAGTGACCACTACACCCAACCCCATCTGTTTGCCAGTGGTCAACAATATACTCACCTTTGAACACTGGATGAGGAAGGCAGAATATCAAGATTGACCTTTCCTCCATCTTCTGTCTTCAGATGAGCAAACTCTTCCAGAATATCAATATCTATCAATAATTAAGATAAGGAATGCGTCATTTATAAAAAGGGGTTCTTACCTACTACTCTCATGAAGAGACATTGAAAGAAATTATGCTTTACACCAATATCCTACTTCCACTTAAATGTCAAACACTTTCATGCCACTTACAATCGTCAATAAAATATATATTCAGTATATTTAGAGAGGGAGTCAAAGAGAGAGAGGGGGAAATCAAATTATCATTTAAAACATCCAAATAATTTACTTATTTGTCACATGATACCCACCAACTATTTTCTCTTCCTTTACGTTTTTCGTGGTAAATGAGCAGCAAAAATAAATGAAAGAAAGTATACTGGTCATTGATAAGGATACTGATGACATAGTTGAGAAAACAGTGATAGAAGAAGCTGCCTTGTTTTCTGATTCTTCTGATAGCCTCGTTAAACAGTGGTTCTTCTCTCGGCCAATAATACTGCATCAAAACTATCAGGTGACCTAACCCAGTGTCGTTGGAATCTGCTCGGTGAAGGACACGTTTCTGGAAAGAAAAGACAAACAAGATTTTAGAGAGTTGAAAATCCATTGATCAACATTAAGTCTGTGAGATTGCGACAGACTATGAACTTGCTGCAATTACCTATGGTGCATTATTGCGACTGGAAACAACCCCTACTAGAGCTGGTTATATCTCATGAACCAAACAACCCTATAATTCAAGTTTTGTATCATCTAAATATTAGTTAACTGACCATTCATTCCACAAAATAGGTTTGTATGTTATGCGTGTTTGAATGGTGTGAGTCACTGAAAGATTTTAAATAACATTCACAGGAAGAAATCATTTCGCAAAACAAGTTATGCTTGCTTTCCTTCCCCTGACCAAAATTATAGAAAAAACAAAAATCTGGAAAAATAATAGTTGAATATACAAGGATTATATCTGTTATCCAAAATTTGAGCAAAATTTGCTGTTCTCCTGCTCAAATTCACCATCAGAATTTGAAGGGAGACACAGGATGGATTAATCAATTGTCAAGTTTTAACAACAATATCACAGCAGGTGTGCCATATAGGATTAAAGGGTATCTCAAGCTCCTCTTTTTATATGACAAGATAACAGGGATTAAGGTGTCATTTGATGAAGCAACGTACTCGTTGGGCTCTTGATGGAAACTTATGTTGGATGTATTTATCTCTCTTAGGAGGATTGCTGATTAGCATGATTCAGCACATTAAATAAACAATCACACTTGAGAACCATGCCCCTATAACAAAAACATTCATTGCATTTATTAAAGTAATTGTTTTTTTCTTGGTGAGAGTGTTTATTTTCTTGCTAAGCATACTTGTTTGTGATATTGAAAGGGTCCCACCAAGCTTTACCAAGCTACTTACCTTAAATGCAAGAAGGACCAGTTGGATACAGTAAGGTAGCAGTGTGGATGGACTAGCTGATAAGATATGAAGAAGTCTACCGGATTTCCCTGCCCCTGTCAATGATCCTTCACTCACTATACCCCTGTTAGGATTGCCTTCCACGTAGTTAGTCTTCATGATACCGATGGCTTGCAGAATACAATCACTAGCATCCTGAAAGGGGGTAAAAAAATATCAATTTTATTTCATCAACCCACCTTTTTGCATCCTCCCTGATAAAAGCAAACTTGGCCTGATAAATCGCTAGTAGCTTTGCTAAATTAAAAATGGTTTCAAGACATGTACTCTGGCGATTGCTCCAATGGAAAATCTGCATACTGAGCCAAACTAAAACCCAACAGCAAATCAAACTTATCCACAACCCTAATCTCCTGAAACAAATACCAAATTATAATTTAATCATCACCCTGTCTTGGGAGAAAGAAAAGAGTAATTTTTGTCGGAACACATGTTGGTTAACAATAAAAACATCCTTTTCTATGCTTTTATATCATCATGTATTCATTGTTTAATATTTAAAAAGGCACATGATTTGACATCAAATGATTTGAGCCCAGGGTAAAAAAACCTTTGCATTAGAGACATCAACAGTTTTACAACGGATTAAATAAAGGTTCCATGTGAGTGAGCACTTAATTGCCGCTTTCTGAGCATTTTTATCACATCATTTCATAACGTTTAGCCATAATGAAGTTGGCTTTTAATGGTTAAAGTGGCTTTCAGTCAATTACTAGTAAATATTTTAAGTTCATCTGCATTTAAAACTCACCAATGAATACTATACCAAATTAATGTTTTGTCTAAGTATAGACAAATGATGGATAATATTGGTTGAAACATTTTTAATGGTACCTACAATGGAAATTTACATTAAATTTGACATCAAATGGAATATCTAATGTAATCCTGAATGCCTTTTAAACAGAATATACCATGTGGTAAATACAGCATTAATGTTTTTTTATAAAGATTAGGGAGCAGTTTGATTTTCAGTAACCTGATGGGAATAGACTCACCGCTAATCTAGCCATCGACTGATAGATACAAGCCAGTTGAATGAGAATTTTCATACGATCAGAGCTTTCAAGGTGTGTCTCATCTTGTTCTGCTTTTAACTTTGCCTGCAGCATGGCTATAGCTTGAACATTTTCACCCTGTAAAAAAAAAATAATTGAACATGAACAATCTAAAACATCTTGAACTATGCATGAATGATTGAACCACACTTATGCTCACAATTCATTACCAACACAAATAAGAAATATACAAACTTACAAACTTTTGATTTGATTTGATTTGAATTTATTTTTCCACTTTCGTTTACAATAACAAATCAAATATGACAATAATACATATCAATCAAGAAATAGTTACACAAAATCGAAAAATTAACAATAATTTGTCAAAAAAAGATAACAAAAGTGGGGGAACCTAAATTAAAAGCAAAGCTTGTATTGCTTAGGACCCAGTGAAATAACATTTTTTATTTATACAACATTAACAAAAAAAATAAAAACAAATTTGTTGGTTGAAAAATACTTGATTTTGTAAGAAAAGAGAAAAAAAAATAATGATAACGGTGACAATATTTATAATAGCAATTATTATGCTATAGTAACTATAATCCTGCGAAGACGGACATGTGAAATAGAATATAGGACAGACAAAATTACAAAACACAAACATATAACAAGAACAAAAAATTATAGCACAAAAATTAAACGAAAATTAAATATTTCATACCCTGAAGAATTACTGTCGAAACAAAATTGTCATAGCATCAGATAAAACATTTTAAAATTTAAATATTTAAATAAGGTAACACTGCGCGTATGGAATAAATAATAAAAGAAAGCAAGAGTGATAATGCAAAATCATTCAGATGATCAGGACAGATAATGTATGGGTGCGCGCGTAGCAGGAACAATAACTTAATCTTTGTATTTTAAGAGTAACGATAATTTCAATCTTTTTTTAAATACATGTAAAGAAGGAGAATTTTTTAAGTAATCAGAAAAGGAATTCCAGAGGTTTGGACCTTCATATATAAACGTATTTTTAGCGAAGAGAGTTCTAAGCAAAGGCAAATGAAACTCTTCTGATCGTCTCGTTGGGTAATAATGAATTGCGCGATTTCTTAAAAACATATTCTCGAAAGAATTTGGCAACAAATCGTTAGTATACTTAAACATAAATTGACCTAATTGAAGCAGATATAAATCTTTTACTTTCAGAATACTACTATCATAGAAAAGTGGATCAGTATGAGCACGAAAATCTACTTGATTAATAATTCTAACCGCTCTTTTTTGCAACATTAAAAGTTTGTCTAAGATAGTTTGGTGAGCGTTGCCCCAAGCAAGTAAGCCGTAATTCAAATACGGTAATGTTAGAGAAAAATATAATGTTAGTAAGGCAGAAGGTGGAAGTTGGATCTTTAGTCTATTTAGTATACCTATGTTGCGTGAAATCTTTTTAGAAATATTATCGATATGAATCTTCCATGAAAGCTTATTGTCAATTATTACACCAAGAAACTTAGAATATAATACCTTTTCTAAGGGAGTGTCATCAAAAACTATATCAGCTGGTAAGGCATCAATTGAATTACTAAAAAGGATATATTTGGTCTTTTCTAAATTTAGAGATAATCTATTTGCTCGAATCCACTGAGTAATGTTTTTTAGTTCAGTATTCACAATTTCAACAAGGGTGTTTGGATTTGAATGAGAGAAAAACAAGTTTGTATCGTCAGCAAATAATATAAAAGATGCCATATCTGATGATCTATAAAAATCGTTGATATAGATAATAAACAATAGAGGGCCTAGCAAACTCCCTTGAGGGACACCACAAGTAATATCCCGCAATTCAGAGGAACAGCCATTCAGAAAAATATATTGTTTTCTATTGGAAAGATAACTCCTGAACCACTCCAAAGCCTTCCCACGTATACCATAATGTGAAAGTTTATGAAGTAAAATGTTGTGGTTGATAGTGTCGAAGGCCTTGGAGAAGTCCAGGAGTATTCCAACCATATGAGAAGATGAATCGAGAGCATGGGCTACCTTTTCAACAAGTGATAATAACGCATGATTTGTACTATGTTTTGCTCTAAACCCATATTGATTATCACAAAAAATATCATGATCTTTTAAAAAAGCAATTGTTCTTTTATATATCAATTTTTCTAAAACTTTTGAGAGGGATGACAATAAAGATATAGGGCGATAATTGTTCACATCTTGATTGTCGCCTTTTTTAAACAATGGAATGACCTTTGCTATCTTCATCGTATTTGGCACTATCCCATCTAAAAAAGACAAATTAAATATATGTACGAGCGGATCAACAATAAAAGGTATTATCCCCTTTAATATAACATTGTTGATACTATCAAAACCAGAACTCTTTTTGTTATTTAAATGAGAAACAATATCCATTACCTCATTCCTGTGAGTTGGAACAAAGAAAATAGAGCTTGAATTTGGAGGATTTAAAAAATCTCTAAAAGATTTATTTGATGTAGGTATTTTTTGTGCTAACTTCTCACCAATTAAGGAAAAATGTGTATTAAACAGGTTAGCAATTAGGTTGGGATTATCGATTACATCATTATCTCTTTTTATCTTAGTAATTTCATTTTTGTTTTTGGTTAAATTCATAGCTTGTTTGAGGACTTTCCAGGTATTCTGCATGTCGCGTTTATACAACTCTAAGCGACTTGTAAAATATTTCTTCTTTTCAAAACGCAAAATTCTGGTTAAAGCATTCTTATATGAAGTATATTTTTGTTTTGTTCTATCTGTAAATTCGGATTTGTATTTGTAGTACAATTTATTCTTTTTATTTATACACTTTAAAAGAGATTTCGATATCCAGGGAAGTCTAGGAGTAATTTTATAATTTCTTTGACATTTTTGAAGGGGAATACATGCATCTAGTTCTTTATTCAGAATATCTAAAAATATGTTGTACGAACTATTAACATTATCAGTGTTGTAGACATTTGACCAGTCTACGTGTTCTAAACTCGCTCCGAGTCTAGCTATGTTTTCAGGGGAAGCTTGACATCTTAATTTGGGAGGCTGTCCACCACTACTTAAATTAGAAAGAGTAAACTGAGAGAAAATTGGGTAATGATCAGATATATCAGACAGTATGACATATGAATTGGGATGCGGAATAATGTTACTGAAGATATTATCAATCAATGTTGCCGATACATTAGTGACACGAGTTGGCTTAGTAACAAGAGGAAAGAATGCATTTGATAAAAATGTTTCTAAAAAATCATGACATGAACTTTCATTATTATATTTTAGTAAGTTGATATTGAAGTCGCCCATTATACAACAATCTTTATTATTCATTACTGGATTATGCAAAATATTCCTGAGGGATGACAGGAAGTCAATGTTATTGCTATTTGGAGGGCGGTAAATTACACCAATTATCATATTTCTCCGGCCTGGCAATTGGATTTCAATAAAAAGGGATTCTAAGATATCATTCATTATAGTAACATCCTTGCAAATATTGAAAGAATATTTTTTTGAAACGTATAGGCCAACACCGCCCCCAGACTTTTCTATCCGACTATTGAAAATAAAATCGTGTTCATATAAGGCAAAAGGTGGGTTAGGATTCGTGGACAACCAAGTCTCAGTGAGCCCAATTACAGAGGGAAGACATTGAGATGAATTATCTAAGAGCAATTGAAAATCATCAAAGTGTCTATTAATGCTTCTAATATTCAAATGAAATAAAGAAAATATATTTTTATCGTTATTATTGCACAAAATGTTTTTAAATTGCTCGTTAGAAATATACTCAGTTAAGGAATTGGCTATAGCATCGTCGTATTGATCATCTGGAAGAGAATTAAACGCTAAATGATTATGTAATGTATCCATTTAAACCATTGATAATACGAGCGTTTTGTGACGGGTAGAAAATACAACAAATATGATAAAGCACAGTATCCTGGAGAGGTGATTCAGAGTATAGACCTACTATTCCGGCGAGGGTATGAAAGAAAAAGGTAAGACAAAACAAAACATGTAAATGTGAACAGATACAAACGGAATACAAACACATAACATTTACAAAAACATATGAATTAAAAAAGATCTTCGCAGGATTGAAAAACACATGACTCAGGTATGAGAAATCGTAATACATCATTACAAAAAACACGAAATTTCATTACAAAAAACACGAAATTTACAAGCGAGAGCAGGAAAAAAATTCCTATAAAAACAAGTGGTGAAAATATAACAAAAATAATCCCTTTATACATCTAGCCAATTATTATTGACTCATTGCTCATTAATTAGTTTAATTCAAAAAAGGAACTGATTTAATTCTTCATTTAAGCTTATTTCGTTAATCAAGATTTCTTGTCCTAGTATTACAATTTATCCATATATAGGTTAGAATAGAATACTTTTGATGAAATGATAGTCATACATACCAGATATAGAAGCCTATCTGCTTGAAAGCTATTAAACCAGGACCATGATTCAGCTTTCCATCTATGCAATAACCAGTTAAAGTCTGTTCAAAGAACATATATAAAATGACCATCAGCACAAACAATCAGTTCTAATGACCTACATAATATGCCATTAAATTCTGTGTATTGACATGCTCAAGTTTTGAAATGTACAATTTTTTCACAGATAACAATGAAGATTGTAATTTTGCTGGGTTTTTTTCTTTAAAAACAAAAGTGAATCATTCTGTGATTGTGCAGTTAGTATCTATATGTGAATTCACAAAGTCAATTCCCAAAAAGAAAGCAAAAATTGCAAATTTGAATATCCATAGAACAAATTCATGATTATAAAACTGCAATAGCAAATCACACAGGACCAAATTATCAATAAAACATAGTATGTATGATGTGATTACAAGTACTATAAATTTCAATATAATATCATCATAATAATGGAAAACCAATAATTTCTCAAAATAATGATACGAAATCAGTATCTCTTTTGAAATTATGAAGTTATAACTTGGGCCCTAAGTGTTTCCAATGATTTGTAAATATAAAACACAAATCTGAATGGCCCTTAGGTTTTTAAAAAGAATGATCACGCAACAATAATCTTCATTGGCCACTGTCATTTAGCGATTGATTTCTGGCATCTGTGATACAGAGCCCTGGGCTACTTCTTACAAGAGTTGCGATAGATTAAAATTAAACTGCAATCATATCTCTTAACTACATAATTTAAGATCAATTGCAATTGCAGTTTGATTTTAATCTCACAAATCTTGCAAGATTAGGGTCCTGGTGATTCTTAGAAGATATTTTAAAAAGTCCTTCAGAATATGAAAACTGAAAAATGGGAGTGAGTTACAGTTGGCATGAATCCTAAGGACCTTAATAAAGTGGAATTGGAAAATCATTTCAAATATCATATCGCTACCTTATGAATCAATGTGTACAGACCTTTGACAAATGTATCATTCGAGTTGAGAAGTTGCCAACAATTCATGGCAGTGTGGAAGGCTTCTGTGATCTCGGCAGAGAGAGGTGTCATCTCAGAAGGTTGGATCACATCTAAGATATCATCTGATCCATCAGAATCCTATCAAGGTTTATAGGCAGAGAATACATGTTGGATTTGACTATACAGGATCATCGTTTTCATCATCATCACCAACATCACCATCATCACCACCATCATAATCATCATTATCATAATCATCATTATCATCATGACCCTTTCATTTTCTTCATCTCCATCCTCACTACTAAGATTAAGTGATCTCATCCTTCTTTTTGCAATATCTTGCTTGCTGGTATTTTAAAGACTGACAAAAAAACAAAAAGAACACAAATCTATGCAACTTTTACAGATGAAAATACTTACGATATGAGTCTCTTTGTCCCCTTCTAACTTGCGTTTCTTGTGTGCGTGTTTGTGCTTCTTGGATCTTTTCTTTGGTTCAAGGTCTTCAAGTAACACATGAGATTGATGGTGATGACTGGATGATCCTGGAATAAATATAAAGAAGTCAGTCTCTAGTCCACTATGATAGTTTTTTGTTTTATTCTGTGATAAGTGACCATGCCCATGTATACAGTAGAAGCTGAACTAGACGAGATGAAACATATTGCTCCTATCAGAATGCTGTACCAAAATATGCCTGTCTCAACTCTTTGCCGTTTCAGTGATTAAATCTATAATAATAATAGGCATTTATATAGCGCCATTTATCTAGAAATATTCTATTCCGAGGGGCGTTGTTATTACCCCGGCTTTAGCTTGAGCTGCCTTTCAGCGCTCATGCATTCAAGGAATCAATCCTGCTGGGTACCCATTCACCTCACCTGGGTTGAGTGCTGCACAGTATGAAGAAATTTCTTGCTGAAGGAAATCACGCCATGGCTGGGATTGGAACCCACTACCCTCTGTTTCGAAGTCAGAAGACTAATCCACTGGGCCACAACGCTCCAAAGAAGGCTTTGATACCATGAATAGTTTATGAACTCAGATCATGTTTAATATGGTGATATTCCCTCATTATCCTATATTTACCACATGCTGACAAGTATAACTGGGAAAACAATTTTTGGATTCAATTTCATAAAAGAGAAATCCATAAGCTTTAGTAATAAAAACATGATACAAAATGCTATCAAGTTTACGGATATAAATGCAAGATTGGTATTGGGTGTATCAACTATCCTCCATGTAAACTTACCACCATACTGCTGTGGACTCATGATGGATACGTAGTGATAGGATGCCCTGAGGAGGAGAACCAAACTGGCATAGAAAGCTGGTTTAGGAGGTACCTTCTCTCCTTCCTCTCTGCTGTTATTACTGTGTCTCTGGACATGCTTCTGGATAACTGACCAACTCTCCCCCAAACCACTGTTAGAGAAAAGGATATATATGGAATTACCAAATGGTAGGTTGTACTTCATAAGACTTCTTTTCCACAATATACCAAACTTACTCTTCATCATATGGTTCATGGTTATATTATGATTTTGTATATTGCTTGAATTATGAGCTGTAAACTATTTTCTTTCCTTGTTACTCAATTGCCAAAATGTGTGTGTATGGCAATATCTTGTCTCTCTATCTAGTCTAAGTCTCTCCTCTTCTATTTTTCTCTTGATTATCTGCTCTTTATTTCCTGCTTGCTCACCTTTTTTTCTCAATTGTTTTTTGTTCTCCCATCCCACTGATGACTAGTGAATAGCTTGGTGATGGGGAATGTTTCAGAACATACAGATTGGTGTATAAATATAATCAAATATGGAGCACAAATAAAAAAAATATTCAAAGAGTTTCCATCAGGAAAGAAAACTAGCACATCAATGATGTGGAGCTCATCCGGCATCTTGCAACAAAATTTAACACAATTTTGATTTCAGCCCCGTTGACACTGTAGTGAATTATATGGGTGACATAAATTGAGGATATAGAATTGAAATTGATGAAGAAATTACATAGAAGCATTTTTTTTGTGATCTATGAATAAATTTCATATGAATCAAGTATTAAAAATTATCTAGTCAAAGTTTCTTAACTCTGTGTAGAACCTTGGTGAACCTACTGTAGCTCTCAGATGGAACAAAAATAACCAAAGTCAATCAACAAATAAATAAGTAATTTTGTGAGTTTTGAAAATATATGAATAAATTAGCATATTTAATGAGTTTCAAAATTCTATGTTGAAATTTTGTATCACCACCTTGAGCTATTATATAAAGCAAACAAAATTGAAATTGATCAACAAATGAAGAAGATAAAACATTTCTTTGTAATTCTGTGTAGAAGTTTGGTGAACCTCATAAAGTTCTACAAAATGGAAGAAGAAAAAAATCAAAATCGGTCAACAATTAAAGAAGAAAAAGCATTTTATGTGAATTTTTAAAAATATGAATAAATTAATTTCCCATAAATTAGCATAAAAATTGTTCTAGTCAAAATTTCAAAATTCTGTGAAGAAGATTGGTGAACCTCATGAAGCTCTACCAGATGGAAGAAAAAAATCAAAATCGGTCAACATATAAAGAAGAAGCATTTTATGTGAATTTTAAAAATATGCATAAATTGATTTCACATAAATTAGCATAAAAATTGTTCTAATCAAAATTTCAAAATTCTGTGTAGAATATTGGTGAACCTCATGAAGCTCTTCCAGATGGAAGAAAAAAAAATCAAAATCGGTCAACAAAGAAGAAGGATTTTATGTGAATTTTTCAAAATATGCATAAATCAATTTTGCATAAATTATTAGCATAAAAATTGTTCTGGTCAAAATTTCAAAATTCTGTGTAGAAGTTGGTGAGCCTCATGAAGCTCTACCAGATGGAAGCAAAAAATTCAAAATCGGTCGACAAATAAAGAAGGAGCATATTTTGTGAATTTTGAAAAATGCGCATAAATTAGCATATTTAATGAATTTAAAAATTCTGTACAAGTTTTGAATCCCCTACCTAGTGCTATCATATAAAGCAAACAGAATTGAAATCGGACTTGAAATGGCGAGGTAGTAGCATTTTGAAATTGTGGACGAACGACGAACGACGGACGCCACGCCACGGCATAAGCTCATCTTGCCCTTCGGGCCGGATGAGCTAAAAATTAAGACGGTTTGAGCTTACCCTGAATGATAAAAGGACAGTTATGCATGCAATAGTACTTGAAAAAATACAGATCTCAATATCATCTCTTTCTCTCTCTTCCTTCACTTCTCTTCCTCATTTGTATTCAAATGATCCTCACCTTCCGGGTGAAGAGATAAAGCCACTCTCCCAATGACAACACTTGGCAAACAATTTCAGCATGTGTTGAAGGCTCACCCACGGTGACCCCCTGAACATCTCTGACCCTTCACCTCCGATCACACCATGGGTCATGTGATCCCCACCAGACAGCTTCTGCGGGTTCGTTGCCATGGTGATAAAATACTCCATAGTCTTCTGCAACCATTTAGAATAGTCCTTAGAGGAGCAGTACTGACTCAATTTATCCATAGACAATGCAAATGGAAGTACTTCATAAACTGTAGAATGGGAAATAGGATAGGGGAAGAAGGAAGGGTCGTTATTTACTTACCCAAGACTAACTAGAATGGTGTTATTAACCCGTTCGCGACGGCATAGTAGCATAGGTTCTAACACCCCAAACGAGATTAATCAGCGGCCATGTCAAGTTCGAACAGCTCCATTGTTCCGTGCGTGCGAGCTGGATCGTTGATTACAAAAGCGTGTGTGCGATCCACGATGAGTGAATTGATCGATCGATAGTTTTCGCGCATGCGTAGTTCATTTCCTGTTTTGGCTGCACGGAGTTCAGAGCTCACCTGTCGCTCCAGTGCTATAATTATGTCCGTACAGAGTGACTTCTTTGAGAATGTATTGTTGGTGATGTGGGTTTTGAAGTTCTTCTTGGACTTCTTCTTTTTCGATATTACTATTATCATAATATTCTCATAATGTTACTATTATCATAATATTCTCCCTTCCTTTCTTCTTCCTTTTCTTCTTTTTCGATCTTCTTATTATTATCAAAATTATTCTCATTTCTTTTCTTCTCATATTCTTCTTTTTCGATATTCTTCTTATCTTATCATCCTCATTTCCTTTCTTCTTTTGTTCGATCTCTGTCTCATCTTTTTGTTCTTATACTTCCTATTTATAGACCCCCCCCCCCTTCTCCCTTGATATAGTCTTGCTTTGTTTCCTCTTGCAAATGAAATCCTCCTTGTTTTTTTCTTCCTTTTTTATAATGCTCCCTTTTCATTTTCTCCTCCTTCTTCTTCTTCACTGATAATTGTGTAATCCTACACCTCCTCCATCTCCTAAGTTTTCTATTTCCCTTCTATTTATTCTTGTTATGAATTTGCTTGTGCTTCTTTTTTTCGCCTTTTTTCTTCGTCGTCTTATCTTCTCTTTATACCTATTCTCATTCTTTTACTCCCGTCGTCCTATTTTGCTTAATTTTGTTCTCTCTGTTTTTCTCTTCATGCAAAATGAAAAAAAATGAAGAATATGATATTTCCTTTTAAAAGTATGCCCCCCAAAACATGAATCTTCAAAATATCGTTATATGCATACAAGTAATAATTTCTGAACAAGAAATCATAATCTTCTCGATTATAGGTGGTATACAATTATTATGAAGATTATTTATCATTTATCATCCAATTACTTAAGTTAGCCCACCCCATCCCCCATGATCATCATTATCTTCTCCCTTCATCTTTTTTTCTGTTTCGTCTGCTTTTTTATTTTATCTTTTTCTTTGTCTTATCATTATTATATTCATAATCTTAACCATTGTTGTTATTATTATCAATATTATTATTTTTTTTATTATCCGATTGTTATATTTTCTTTTATTATTTGTTATTATCATTGTTAGTGTTGATAGTAATGTTTATAATTGTTATCATTGATATTATGTAAACATTTGAATATTTTACATGTAAAGAATAAAAAAATTAGTTTAATTCGATTGAAAAATATTATTGTTATTGTCATGAATGCCATCCCCTTACCTCTAGTCAACCTCTACTTGTATTCTCTCTCTCCTCTATTTTCCCTTTACTTTTTTCCCTTCTATTCAATCAGTAGCTTACGCAGGGGGGGGAGAGGGTTCAATTTCATACGAGGCGCTTTTAATCGAAAAAAAAATGTACTACAACACTGCGCAGACAAGTGGGTTATGCTCTCTCTCTCTCTTCTTCATCTCCCGTTCCGTGCCCCCCGGCCCTCTCTCTATTTTTTCCCTTCTGAGTATATTCTCGTCATCACAGAAATATGTCCAAACCCGGCCCTCCAAGCCCAACCCATACTAAAAAATAGAACCTACATTAGGATAGGTGCCCGGCATATTTGGCCCATAATCAATTTCAAATGATTTCTAGATTTTATACGTCGTCGAGAAATGTTCAACAAAAACCTCCAAATTATTTCCTTAATTCAAAATCCAACGGAGACGTTGCCATGTATTTGTGTAAAAAAATGAATATTATGTATCAAATGATTCTAGTAATTAAAATTGTATTAAAAACAAGACATTCTGCCTTTCTTTCATTATCCAAGAATATACAATAAGTCCCTGCAAACCGTTTTATTTATTGTGAACTTACTCAATTCTCAGTTTATTTCACTAGTTTAGAACGTGTGTGGTTATTTTCTTGACATTTATGTGCAAAGGATTTAATGATCAACAAATGATTAGTAATTCATGGAAAATGCAAGAAAAATAACTTAAGTATATGTTGGACAATTTAAAATGGAAAAAATGAGTGTGACCAGAAAGACATTTTCGGTTTTGCTGGTAATCTAGTTGTCAGAGATCGGCGGTGAACCAAGGAATTCTTGGTGGAGGGGACTATAAATGCGCTACTTTTTCTTTACTTTTTTCTGACAAGCAAAGGGGGGGGGAGAAATAGAGGTCAGCAATGAAATCGCAACCCAAGTTACACCATTACTATATTTTATACCCTTTTTTTTTTATTCTAGTGCATATAAATTATATTCCATCATTTAACCCCCCCCCATTTGTTTCGCCACACTCACTGTCAAATTTTCGGACAATATATGATTTGATTAACATTTTAGGAACTTTCCGTTCGGAAATTATTATTTCCTGCGTTCAGTTTGTTTTAATATCCAATTTCGTCAAGATGAAAAAGGACTCTGAAAATAATAACCTGCATTGCCAAAGTATAATTCTAAAATGTCGTAAGTGTATATAATTTCTCACCCGGTACATTCACCTTTACAGAATTTCGATGTATTAAAATAATTCTTATGTTTTATTTCTCCACTTCCTTTTTCCTTGTAGCCAACAATCCATAAGAGCTCCGATGAAAATACAAATATAACGAGTTAATTAGAGAACTGTAAGACGAAGAGCGTGCTTCAAAAGAGATACATAGAAAGGCCATTCTCGCCTGCCTAAATATCATATTCCAGTTCATATTAAGTGATATATTATCTCTAATTAATTAATTAATTGTCTTTATTAATCAATTCATGTACTGATTGCTTTATCTCATATTTATCTTTATCAAAGTTGAACGTCTGTTATATTCTATGGAGTACGGCCAAAAATGAAACAAATAACTGAATGGACGTATATGGAATCACAATATGCTTTATGCCGTTTTTCTCGCACCCTTCTAACAAGCAATTAAAAAAAATTAAACCAGCCACATGATGATAATGATTAATAATTCATATAATATCCACTAAACATTGTGATCAAGGCGGTCTACTTATTCATTACCCGGCTTACATTATTTGTTCCGTGAAAAGCATTATAGGCCTGTTTGCAGACATAAACATAAATATTTTATTTTAATATATTCTGCTTTTCATTCCCTCTATCTTCTCGAATAATATATCCATGGAATGCATATTTACTCCATGCTCTGGATTCCTATCGCATCACATTTTTTTATATGCAGGTCAAACCAAACCACGATAACATACTCAATCAGAATAAAATCAATTGGGGAAACCTTAGATTTTTTTTCGAAAATTCATATGAGATTACTGATATGGATAAAACATGCTTCATATACTTTGTACATCGTAAATAACACATATTAGTCTTCATTAGCATGATTATGCCTATGTCACGGCGTTTATCACTCTTTGGTGTTAAACCAAAGTGACAAAGTGTGAATTCATCCGTACATCCTTCCCTTTCAAGTCACTCTTTTACATTGTTAGTAAGTGGCAACTTTATTGACCTTCGCTGGATGCCCTTTTGTGATTTTCAAAGGAAAGGGGGCCATGCCTCCATCAATTACCACATCCGTATCGTTAGAACAAAATAGAGTGTACGTACGATCCGAGGTATTCTCAATAGCCAGCTGTATACACTTTTTGTTTAGGATTATAGAAATCGATATCAACTTAAAGTCGTGTACTCTCTTCTAGTTTGATCTAGCTTGATCAGTTCATGAAGTTGAATATTATGACAGCCATTTTCAAGAGGCAAAATAATGCACCTAAATGAAAGAAGAAAACAAAAATCGATGTGTTATAAACTGAAACTATGAGTTTTCTTCTTCCTATATTTTATCAACGGCGCCATTTTTTTAAAAAGAAGTGCACACCTAGTTAGCAGTAATGCATATAGCATTTTCATTTATTTGAAAGCAGGATAAAAGAGCATTGTAGATTAAATGCCTTGCTCACGGGCATAGGTGCCGCGGCCGGGATCGAACCCCGGACTTTTTGAAACCTCACAAGCAATCTTATAAAGTATCGATCGTTTTCAATCTATCGTTGATCATATCAGCGCACGCACGCAGCTCTGCGTGCGTTTTGGGTTGCACTTCGCTGCTCCCATTGTTTTCCCTCACTTTTATTGATTACGGTATATACGTGGTTCTGCGAAACTGAAAATCGTTGAAATCAAGCTTCCATCGCGGCAATGCCCACTGTACGCCAATATTGGACTCTCTTCGAAGCATAACTCGTTTTATAATGCTTTATAAACTATAGAAACAAAAGGTAAAAACGTATGACTTTCTGGAATGTGTAGTTTAATTAATGGACATTGTAATTATAACACAGAAAAGGCAGAAACATAGTATGAAATTGTATTTTTAAAGCCTGCAAATGGATGCGAGTAATAGCCTTTGGGGAACCGACTATATACGGCTCCCGTACATGAATAAGTTTTAGGGAACCGTATATATCCGGCTCCCGTTGGCAACGGGTTAACTGTCTGCATGTATACAACAATTCACACAATTCTTTTCACTTTCCACAGACACATGGTCTATGGTGGCTCTCATACCCCACTGTTGTATGGTTTTGTAAAAACATGGAATATTTATTATTTAAACTTTCAATATATAATCCATATGCGAACAGTCGGTTCTGTGCGACAAGTACTATAAAAGGGATGACCATCTCACCCATTAGCTTCCTGTACGGGTTAGCCACACTCTTGAATCCTTCTTTCCTCTCAATATCCAAGATACTGTTCAACAGAAGGGTCTGTCATGAAATGAGATAAAAGAGACAAAATCAGACAACAAATTCATCAACAAAGATGGTAGCATCATAAAGAGAAATTCCATATTTTAATCATTATTGTTAAACTGTTATCCCATATTAAAGAGGAACAATGGTGGATAATAAAATTCCACATGTGCATATAAAGGCATTAACTACCATGACAAATTATGGGAGATTTAAGTAAAGTGTTCCAAAAGAGCCCTTTAGATACAACATCCTAGTGATACTACTAACGTTCATTGCTTTGGGATGAAATATTGATTAACAACAAAATTTGAGGCAATTTATATTTTAAACAGGCAGTGTTGTGCTCCGTAACATCGGCCTCAGGGAAAATTGTGTAGCCATGGCCTAGGATGTCTAAACCTTAACCCTGGCCCCAGAGGACTGAATTCCTTGGTCTAGGGATTTTGGTCTCTGTCAGACAGTCAATCCTTGTCCTTTCAGGCCTTGCACACAACACTACTAATTAGGTATGTTTGGTCACCATCTTTGGGGAGGGGGTTCACTGCAAGCAGGATTTTACATCATATTGGTTTCCTTATCCCCCATTTCTATTATTCAAAGGATTCAGATTTTTAAAGACATTGAGAGATTCCTGCTAGAATCATACCTCCAGTGTCTCTGACATTTGTTAATGCACCTCAAAAATGATCAATTATGTAGAAGTTAACCAGGGCAGTACCCCCAAAATAAGGGCAACTTCAATTTCACAGAAAATATTATTTTGATGTGATTAAGAAGAAAGGGAATTTGAAGAATTGCATTGCAGTATAAAATGAAAAATACTGCAATGCAATTTTCTTGTTTTACGTAGTTCTAAAGTAGTTTCTAATCATACCACTTCTTTTGGTCCATCTTTGTTAAATCGTTGATTGATGAGTAGTTTGAGACGAAGCTCCTCTAAATCATTGTGATTCTGTTGGCTTAGTTCTAGATATGGAGAAAGAGAACATGAATGTAAATTAATATGGAAGCAATAATTGGGGGAAGGCAGCAATATCAACATACATATATTTTGGTATTCAGCAATAACTATATGTAACAATAAAACAGAATCAATTAAAATATCACAAGTTTGTATATTTCAAGAACTAATTTAATCACATTATGTTCAAACAATAGCTGCAAAAAACCCTACTTTAAAGGCAATATTTACTTCACATGGTAATTGTAAAAGCCAGCATAGGCACATTTAGTAAATCGGGAAGAACATTTTATAGACAACAGCACATTTATTAAGGTCAAATGATACTTGTCTAGAGCTCCAAATAAAAAAAAGGTTTGAAATTGTGAATCATATATAAATTCAAAGTTATTATTATCAAAAGTATTAAACAAACCTTGTGACTGTAATAATAATAGACATTTATATTGCACCATCTTTCTAGAAATAATCTATTTCGAGGCGCATTGTTATTATTATTATTACTCCGGCTTTAAATCGAGCTGCCTTTCAGCGCTCAGTGCATTCAAGGAATTGATCCTGCTGGGTACCCATTCTCACCTGGGATGAGTGCAGCACAATGTAACATCATTTCACACAGCATGTGATATATGATGTACTAATTCATTATCGAATAATGAACATAAACTTTGAAAATGAATAATTTATAGGTTTTTAGACTTGATTTATCAAGACTCTTAACATTCACTTACTTGCACAATGATCCAGTATTTCTTTCTGTATTTTAGTTGACAGCTGCTCATAAACATCTTAAATGAAAACCGAAGAAAATTAATAATCATTAATCTGAAAATGTAAGTCTATATCCATAAATGCACTCTATTTTACGATTAGATCTACAAAGTAATAAAGGGGCTTACCGTAGTCCTGGATTGGATTAGAACTTTTTCTTTTTGACAGTGCAAAATTTAGGATTTTATCAGCTATGCCTTTCAGACCTCCATCAATGACTTTTAATCAATTCAATTTCAATATCACTCCAAGAATTTAACATACTGCATGATATTCAACAGATTGGTTGCAGAATTTGTTTATAGACGGCCATGCGTTTTGAGTTGGGCCCATTTCCGTTACAACTCAAATTTTCCTCCAAAATCGCACCATTTTATACAATTGCATTTTTTTTCTTATGTTTGACATCCTATACCCATAAAAGTATATATATTCTGAAAGGAAATTTTCTGAGGAATTCAAAAATGCAATCAGAAAAGGCGTAGGGTAATGTAATAAAAAGTTAAAGGTCAAAATTTGTGGAAAACTGTGAAAAACATACTTCCCAATAAATCTGAGAATCAGATAAACTTTACACCCTATAGGGAAATAACATGCATATTTCAACTCTGTAGAGTGAGACCTTTCCAGTGATATATAACTTGTTGGGGATAACTCTACCAAAATAACTGGGCGCAATCTTCTTTTAAGACCAAATTTCACATCACAATTTTTCGGGTAAATATGTATCAATGCTTGATTTACCCCTAAAATATTAATTAGTCTTGCCTTTAGTTGCATAAATACTCTTGCAAACACTAACCAGCATATTATAATATATTTACTGTGGGTATTATGAATAAAAAATGATTTCATTTGACTCAAATCGTGGGATTTGTCACCTCTTGGCTCAAAGACCGGTGGACCACAGGTTGACAACTGAGAGTCAGGTTTAACATATAAATATAGGAAAAATGTGAATGCACAATGAAAAGTTCTCATTACTGCTTTAGCTTATTTAAACTTTAGTGTGAACAAAAGCAACTAACATGTTATAAATGAATCCATACAACTGGCAAAAATACATTGATCATGTTATTTTAAAGTATTATATTTTAAATATATAAGCCTACCCTCTTGCTCAACATTCTGCAGGACATAGCCTCTTGGTACTGGGTCAATTGAATGTCAATGCACAGAACATATTCTATGGGTACATTTGCCTCTGTTTAGTTTAATCTTTGTACCAGTTTCATTCTCAAATAGTTTTTTGTTTAGATTTTTTTTATAATTTGGAGAAATATTCTCTGAACACTTTTGTGCCAGCCAAATGGGTGTCATCTACTGATTTATAGACACAGTGTGATGTAACATCAAGAAAAAAAAGTAAATAGCATCAGATTAGGGCTTTATTGCAACATACAAGTTTTTTTAAATTAAAATTGCATAAAAGGTGTATTTGCTATCTGTTATGTTACCAGAATAATCTGAAGATTTGGACACATCAAAGTTATCACAATCAGTCTACACTGTCAATATTGAAACCATAAGGTCATGATTATTAAAACAATTGATTGAATTTATCTCTGAAGCCTTTAATTAGTTTGTGCTTTTCTTTTTGAAATTTTTGCAGCTTCTAAATTTTATTGAAGGTATAATCCACAACTATATTTTATCTCTCCTCATTTCCTATACATCAGACAGTCACAATTTCAATCATGTTAATTTCATGATTTACATCAATTAATTATACTAATTAGCTTAATTAGGTATCCTTTAAACTTAAAAGTTCAATTTTGACCCACTTATGATTGAAGAATAAGCTAGTGAGCCCCAAAACTATTACATATTTAGGTACTGTGATGTTACACATTTAGTTTCTTAATGAAATGAAAATTTATGCTCCCCTCGTCTACCACCATGCAAAAATGGCCAATTGATGTTACATAATTGCTAATTACTGGTAAATGAAGTAATCTCAAGTATTTCTTTTTCTTTCAAGTAATTGGTATAAAGATTCCCTTTAATATGATACCAAATATACCCATGTAGCACATGTATTTCAAGTTTTATACCATTAATTATATCTGTGCTTGTCGTGCAAATGTAACGATACCACCTATTTGCGGGCCCAACATAAAACGCATGGCCAGACATAAACTTTAAAGGTAAATGCTAGTTGTGGTAACGATATCAAAATGAGTTCGTACAGAATCCAATTAAATGACCACCAAAGTGTCTGTTTGTATAAATAAAAAATATGTGCCAAAGGATTCTGGAAGAAATTGTGTAATTGCTGAGAAATTAGCAAATAAGCACAGGATTTGGGTCAAGCGTTGGGCCGACATTCAAAGCAATAATAATACACTGTCCCACGTGCGTTTATCTGTGTTGGTGATCTTCAGTGTGAACATTTTTCAGCGTAGATTTCAAGATTTCACAAAGTTCAGTTAATGTAAATGTACCAGATCTAGATCCTCGATGATATACTGACAATGAAGTCTGGTTTTACAGACTTTCTCATGAAATCGGAGTTTACTGCAACTACTGGCATTTCTCTTTAATACAATCTTTTTTCTTTTCCAATGACAAAATTTAAAAATATTCACCTTTGAGAAATGATGCATGTGTGTCCTTGGAGTCTCCAAGTAATGCCTTTGAGATAGCCTTCAATTCATCATCTAGTCTGCCATCCAAAGGGAAATTCTTAAACCTTGTGAAGATTAAACAAAAGTATGAACAAAACAAAACATTTCATGTTTGAAAGGTCAATTTCCACCCCAACTGATAGTTGATTCCAATATGTAAATTAAAAACACAAAAGACTGAAAATTTTATCAAAATTCAAAATGAGATGTAAAAGAAGACATAAACATTCTACATCATATTATTTCCATAAATCAGCTACAGTTATGTGAAAAAATACAAATATTGAGGCAACATCACTTACTAATACCATCCACAAAATTTTACTGTACAATGCAAAACTTTAAAATGTTATAACTTTCCTAATTTCACATCAGGTTTTTATCAGATTTTCAGTATTATGGCTGTTTGATTTTTCTCTATTTATTCATATCAATATATTTAGGGTGGTCTTGACCCTTGACCAATGAAGATCTATCAGGAAAGATATAGAATCAAATTATCACCAAATAGAAAACTTGTAACTGATTTTCATTAATAGTTGTGTTATCTGAACTATGGTAGTTGCAATCAGTTTTCAGAGTCATCTGCAGCATTGACATAAAAACTTGAGATTCAGAATGCATAATAGATTATACTTACATTTCAAGAAGAATAGAGGCTGCCTGTTTGACATTGTGTGCAGTTTTCTCAAAGCAATATGCCTGATACTGTATAAAGCAATAAAATCAGGAAGTGTTTCATAAAAAAAAGTTTCTATTACTATTTATTTATGAGCAAATGTTTCACTGAAAATCACTCAAGAAAACTTTAATTGAACTTACAGCGAATAAAGCCAGTTGTTCAAAGTTAGTATTATGGTAAGGTCCCCTAAGTCTGCGCACACACATGTATCTGCGCAATTATAGTAAAAGAAGATATGTGATGACCACAAACTTAACACATGCAATACATAGAAAGATATTCATTGAAAAATCTGACTCAAAATGGTGGAAAAATAATTAACTTCGGGCATTTCATGTGACAACCTCAAAATGCAGCCTTTCTCATCTAAATCCCTAAATCATGTGTAAAGTGAATGGGTGTGCAGACACGGGGCACCATCTTTTTGTTCAATCTAAAAATAAAAAGAAAATCATATATCTCTCTCAAATTTTTGTGAGATATAATGAACATTATCAACTGATATTTTTGTGAAATTAAATTAAAGAAATAAAGATTGGCCTGATCAATCTTAACTTTACTTTTAGGTGTGAAGACATTGCTCCCCCCCCCCTTCATACTAATCTCAGTACCTCACAATAAAGTGAAAGTTGGGCATTTAGACCGAGAGAGAAAATACTTATATTTTTATTCATATAATCAAATAGTTTGCTGCATGGTTTACACCCCCCCCCCAAAAAAAAAGCAGTACAAAGAATTTAAAATTTACTATATCCAATGGTGCAATGATATTGAATTCAACTTCAGGATAGCATGAACAATTTCTTAAAGAAAGTTTGATTGAGTTAACTCAAGGAGCTCTCTTACGTTGCCACCAAAAATCTCAACATCGGATAGTGGACGCAATGAAAATAGTGCACCATCCAAGGTAAATAAGGCAAAAAAAAATCTGTTTATTGCTAATTAATTTGATAAGAATGACAAGCTACTCCGATCCGACCAATGACCATTGCAACCTTATGCCTTCTCCAATATTTTAAAAATGCTAACCATCAATCACTTTATTTTTTATATTAGACAGACTGAATGCCAATTTTTCTTCTTCTTTTTTCATTAAAAATAACTTGAAATCACAAAATGAAGGGTCACGTTTTAAATTCAACTTAGATGAGTAAACAATGATGCCTGGGGCCAATTGCACAAAATGGTAATTCACTCATTTCTTGCCATGATGGCATTGCAAGTGCAAGAATTAAGTTGACAATATGTATCACTATGAATTTTGATTCATTTCTAAAACATTTAAAAAAAAAATTTTATATATAAAAAAACACCAAATATCATTATGATTTTTGATAGATGATTGGATTGATTTTGTTTGCTTGAATTTTGAATTTTTCTCCTCTTTGTTTCTTTTCTATCATTCTTTCTTCATCCTTCTATCCTTCCTGCTTGCCCTTTTTTATTCCATCTATCTTTATTTCCTATCTTTCTTTCCCGATCCTCTCTCTCTCTCTCTCTGTTCATTTTACTTCCCTTCCTTCTTTCTCTTACCTATCTTCTCCATTAAATTTCCTTTTTTTTATTTCCTTCATTCTTTCTTTCCTTAAACTTTTCTTTCCTTCTCCCTTCCTCTCCTCTTTGTTTTTGTTCTTTCTCTCCTTCCGTCATTCTCTCCTCCTTTCATTCTTTCCTCCCTCTCTTTCCTCCTTTCTTTCATTCTTTATTTTGTTTTTCCTTCTAATTCTTTTCCCTTATTCTTTCTTTCCCTTCCTTCCTGATTTTCTTCTGTTTCTGTCTTTCAAAGAATGAAGGAAAAATTCTTTCCTTCAATCTTCCTTTTCTTTATTTGTCTATCAAACATTTCTTCATCTTCCCTTCCTTTCTTTTTCTTTATTTCTATATTCAATTTAAAGAATGAAGGAAACCCTTCTTTTATTCTATACTAGGGCCTAAGTCATGTAACTTTCTTTTATCTTTTTTTTTATTTTTCCTCCATTTTTTTTCTTTCTTGTCATTTCATCCCTTTTCTTTCGTCTTTTCTTTCTCTCCTTCATTATTTCGTTCACCCTCCCTTCCAATTCTTTATATTTTTTCACAAGTCTAACATTGTGCAGCCTTCTTAGTTGACCTTTTTTGTGTGTCGATTGTCCCGTAGGCCTACCGTATTTCATTTTGTGAAATCTCGTCATCCTGGATTGTAAGGAACATTGTCAACTGAAACATTTTGTGAAATAAAAAGAAATCGATGTAGAATCTTAACTAAAATCGTGAGGTGTGCAGATTTAGGGACCACCATATCGGCCCACTCATTCAATGAACAAGGTTATAATATAACCTTGTTCTCAGTTATATCTCCATGTGTGGCAAAATAAGGGTGGCAATATTTGGCTAATTTTCTCTTTTTGCCCTTATAAAAATCGCCAATGGTATTTGAATGGTGCCGAATGGTAGTTGAATGGTGATCTGAATGGTAAATGGTACGCGAATGGTATTTAAGTGGTGTTTTAATGGTAAGTTCTTAATGGTAATTGGTAGTTTATTTAATGGTAAATGGTATACCATATACCCAATGGTGTCTCAGCGGTATGTGACTAATGATATGATTGGTATGATGAATGGTATACCATTTACCCAATGGTATCTCAGTGGTATTCAATGGTGTCTCAGTGGTATGTGCTTGTAATGGTATGATTGGTATGATGAATAGTATACCATACATCCAATGGTGTCTCAGTGGTATACAATGGTGTCTCAGTGGTATTCAATGGTGTCTCAGTAGTATGTGCCTGTAATGGTATGATTGGTATGATCAATGGTATACCATACACCAATGGTGTTTCAGTGGTATACAATGGTGTCTCAGTGGTATTCAGTTGTGTCTCAGTAGTATATACCTCTAATGGTATGACTGGTATCATGAATGGTATACCATACACCAATGGTGTCTCAGTGGTATACAATGGTGTCTCAGTGGTATTCAATGGTGTCTCAGTAGTATGTGCCTCTATAACATGTATAATGGTATGATTAGTATGGTGAATGGTATACCATATACCCAAATGGTGTCTCAGTGGTGTCAAATGGTGTCTGAGTAGTATGTGCCTCTAATGGTATTACTGCATGGTATACCATATACCCAGTGGTGTCTCAGTGGTATACAATGGTGTCTCAGTGGTATTCAATGGTGTCTCAGTAGTATGTGCCTCTATAATGGTATGATTGGTATCAATGGTATACCATATACCCAATATGGTGTCTTAGTAGTATGTGCCTAATGGTATATATAATCATGTTGGATAATTGTAAATCCATAGTGGCTTAGTGGTGTTTGCCTAATGAATGCCATTTGTGGTAATGGTGAATGGTATGCCCAATTGCATTACCCATTAACATAATTCCGAAGATTTAAAGAAAATATATCAAAGATTAAAAGGTATTTAGAGTTAATTAAATATTTGAGCTCTGACTTTTATGCGAGCAGCTTCCCCAAATCAAGTGTAGTCGCTCATGATTGTAAACATGGTCTCTTGCATTCTTTTAAATTGTATTTTTCCTTATTAATTAAAAGGTCTATATGTGTTTAAATATTATTGATCCAGTGGTTATAATACAATATTATAAATTTGTTATATTTTACAATTGTACATATTACCTTCTAAATTTAAATCTGATGCAATGGGTGCAAAAATAAAATCAATCGGTCAATGAAATCTTTTTTGATAATAAGGGTTTTGATTTTTAATTAATAAGTTTTATTCTATTTTTATAATCATTTTGCTTGTTTATGGCCGCTTTTTATAAAAAGAACTATATATTGTTCCAAGAAGATATTGCAATCAATCCCAAAATTCGATCAGATAATAAGTTTTATTCTATTTTTGTAATCATTTTGCTTGTTTATGGCCGCTTTTTATAAAAAGAACTATATATTGTTCCAAGAAGATATTGCAATCAATCCCAAAATTCGATCAGATGCAAATTTACAGGTGATGATAAACATTAAGTTTATCTATAGAACATAACAATTTGGATTTTTTTATGGATCAGTTGCAAGTTTGCAATGAAAAGTATGACTCTCATGATTTTGGAGTCTGAAATTGATTTGCGTTCGATTGCTTCGATTGCAAGTTTCTTGCAATGCCCCATATTTTGCTCAAAATTAATTCACTGTTGGTTGTCTTGGTCCCCCAACCTCTATCAAATTCCCATCCGCAAACCCTGATTTGGTCTGTCTGCAACGTCAAAAGCCCCCTCTGAAACCATTTGTACGCTATTATAGCTGCTTCCAATCATGAATTATTTCTCTCTTTTTTTACAAATGATATTTTCAAAATTCTAATTCTATTTTTTAGGCCCTAATTATTCTTTCCCACTTGTGGACAGCGTTTATAAAGAGGAGAGATATTCTATAGGCCGGTCATTACTTGATTGAAATGATTTATCCACATGGTCTTGCTCCCTCACCCCTATCAAAATTCCCTGCCGCCATATAGTACAATGTAACAGAAAAGAAATCTACTGAATGAAATCTCAATTTCAATCATTACAAAAGCAAATTAAAAGGGAAGAGGAGTGAGTAAAAAAATATATATTAAGGGGAAAAAACAAGAAAAGAAAAAAGGCAATGAAGAAAAGAAAGATTAACAGAAAAGAAAAAAAACGAAAATAAAAAAGAAAATAAGAGAGAGAACAGGAAAAGAAAGTGAAGGGATCAAAAACTTTTTTCATAGATTCCAAGATCCAAGGAAAATAGTGGCACTCACGCCATCATGGTTTCCAACCCAGAACCAATCGAGAGGAAAAATTTTAATTCCCCCCCCCCATATGCGTTGGCAAGCAGGGCCGCTTGGCTGCCCGCTAGCTAGCTCTAGCTCTCTATCGCACGCGCGCGCGCACGTCTAACCGCCAATTGCAAGATTTGAAAAAGAAAACTCCATCTACCGGGACCGCCGTTTTGCTGTTGATAAGTCCGTCGATAATTCATCAAAAACTAAAGGAACACGGGTCAGATTCGGACAGCGACTTCAAAGTCATTTGTAGAAGGCTAAACAGTAAGTTCTATAACAATTTTCTTTGATTTATTTCTCAAATTGTCTCAAAATGTTAGATGTCGGTCGACTCGGTGTACTGCCACGACAACTGCACTGCCACCGCCATTGCCCCGTTGGCGCTGGCCGCTGCTCTACTGGCCGGGACGTGGCTATGACGATAGGGAGTGCTTATGGCTTTGTGTTGGCTGAGTTTAGCTCGGCGAGCATTGAATAGATTAGTAATTCGCTCGTATTGCCTGATGTTTATTGTCAATGTTTTACAAAAACATCTCCGAATACGCTGAATTCATGAATGAATGATTTGTTAATGCTAATGTCAAGACTATCAAAAACGTTAATTGTGAAACATGTCATTGCACAACGTTAATTCACTGAAATTGAAAACTTGCCAGTAAATATTGTTTTGGAATTAGGCCTATAATTTGTTGTTGTTGATAGATGCTGGTAAATGAGATAAAATGGAGGTGAAACATGGTAGGGGTCCTAAAGTTTGAAAAATGATAAAGACTACGCAGCCCCTATAAAGTTACACTGTACACACCACTCATGGCATGGCACATATGGTGAAATGTGCACTTTGTGTGTGGAACTGTGACTGGACAGAGTGACAAACGATTCCTATTCAATTTTTCTACAGAGGCTGCAATAATTATGCAGAGAAAAGTGGCGCTAATGCAGTTTTGCACCGGCCGATTACCAGCATACCTCATCACCAAAATTTGTTCCCAAATGTCATGACAGGTCTCTCAGTCACATTTCGATGTTAATACCACCGCTTTTCAAAATATTGGGAACGGCTGTATTTAGTCTTCGATCTCGACGCGTTGATCTAATCCGTAGAAATCACTTCGCGGATTGCTTGGATTCGCTGTACTGTTTATTGGGACTGAAGTTAGCAAACAAATCATGCTAACATGTGACGAACAAACAGCCAGCATGCCGCATGCGAATCTTTTGGTCGCATAACTTCGGTCCATATCAACATGACGGCAAATCCAAGCGATCCGCAATATTTTGAAAAGTGGTGGGCATATTGTGTATTGACCTCAAAATGTGTGTAGACAAATAAGACAATTTCTGGTGGGGAGTTTTGCTCGAAGTTGGCTGGTGTGAAACTTGTGAAGCATTAATGCGGGAGGGTATTATTAGATCTTTTCATGGGGCCAGGCATATCAATTTTTAAAGTAAATTTTATCCTTTTTTTAAGTTTGTCCTGTGATCACAGTTTATCTGTTTTTATTTATTTACTGATCAAAACTTGCCTAAAACAATGTCTGGAATTCATCCACTGGCATATGATTGTCCATGAACGGATCCATGATTTCTCAAAGGGGGTAGTGGGGCAGATTTTCCCAAGGAAATTTTAAATAACAAGCAAACCAAAAAAGAGATCCTCACTCTTGTATGAGACAATATTTTCAATATAAATATTTGCTGTAACTTTCGAAGGGGGGGGGGACACTTGTGTAAGAAAGCCACATTTTTATCTTGCTCTCAAGGTGGGGGCACAGGGGTCCATTGCAGAAAGAGTTGCGTTTAAACGCAGGTCAAAAAATCAATCGCAAGTCTCAAATGCGCGCTGTTGATTGGTTGAAAATCAAGTTGTGTATATTTAGAGTTGCGATTTATTGCATAAGTTGTAGGCAAGTTGATACACGTTGACACACGTTACTCGTAAGTTACTCATAAGTCAATGTACGTCGTGATAATGTCCAGCGTACCCTAAAACTTACTTCTAACCTATGAGTAACGTGCTTTGAACGTATGTGTAACTTAACTCCAACGTATATTGACGTATGAAGACGTGCTTCGGACGACCACAAAACTTACTGAACGTGTTTATAACTTACAGCTACTGTATAATGGCGTATTGACAACGTTTATCATGTTTATAGGAATTGGTATATAAAGGTAGGGTTCACAGGAGTTTTCTTCGGCATGGCGGTGGTGTTGATAGGTGATGTATCGTGCGATTATGATTTGAATAGTCGAGCGGCAGCCTTTTTAGAGGCTACGACACGTGTTCGTCAGCAATACGCGCTATGCGTAAGTTATGCTATCGTAGGGCATAAGTTGTGTACGCCAGCAATACGCTAAGCATTCGTTGGAATACGTTACTTATAAGTTAACGAAGCGTTCGATATAAGTTACTAATACGTTATGTATACGTCCAACTCGTTATGAATACGCTAAGTATACGCCCAGAGTTGAAAAAAAAAAATCAAAGTTCAGCGTATGCCGACGTTTTAAAGAAATTTTGATACGTCGGGCATACGCTGTCTAAAGCGCCAAGGTGTGACACCACCTTCAGCTGGACAATATCACATTTCCTTATTGTTTTCCTGAATTCTGGGCTGGTAATCAGAGATCCATGAAAAATATCTCTAAACTTAAAGTTCTAAGATCATTCTTTTTCTATTACTATATTAGTATTCTATTTTTGTTTGTATCTGCACATACATGCAGATTTTACAACACTTAAATTGATTTTATTTCATTTTCAAAGTTTGGACGACGGATACACTGGATGATAAGGTAGATGGTCCAGCCTTATATGGGAATGACACGACGGGTGTTGAACACAGAAAACGTGCCGTGTACAAGAAAAAAATGGAGTTTATGAAAGGTATGTGTGTAAGAATTTTCTTCAGTAGGAAAAATTGCAAAGCTTCATGAGATAAAACAGATTGTATTCCTGCAGTGGCATAGCTGAAAAAAAAATCAGTATGTTGGCTGAGGGGGAGGGGTGGACACTTTGTCCTCAGGTATTCATTTGTTGTGGTATTTGTCATCATTGGGGCCTCCCATTAGATAATAGGTTATTTTCTTCCCATCTATGGTTAAACATAAATTTATTTATCATATTTTACAAAATGTTTTGTTGATATTTGTTAATTGGTACCATTCAATTGAATGGTAGTGTATACTGCAAATTTCTCGATATTTAAAAAAATATATGAACTTCTAAAGAAAGCTCACACACACGACAAGCATTGATGTTTTGAACCTTAGCTAATATACTGTCCTTTGCATTGTTTTCATCCAATATTTCTTATTACAGCTTCAAGGAATTAATCCTGCCGGGTACCCATTCACTTCACCTGGGTCTAGTGCAGCACAGTGTGGATAAATTTCGGGCTGAAGGAAAACACACCATGGCTAGGACTCAAATTCATGACCCTCTGTTTGTAAGGTGAGAGTCAGAACCACACGACCACGACGTACCCAAGCTGATGTCATATCCCCACTTGTTCTTTTGTATTTTATTACAAGAAGTCATGCTTATTTACACTTTGTCCTCCGAGAACTATAAAAAATGGAGTGAAAATTTATTTCAAAGACATGTCCACCCTAACAAAAAGTTGATTTGATTAAAAAGAGAAAAATAAAACATAAAAATCGGATGAAAAATAAGAAAGGTATGACATTTTTAAGTTTCACTCAATTTCACTTAATAGTTATATGCACATCCTGGTCGGTATGCAAATGAGGGAACTGATGACATAACCCATTCACTTTTCTTTTGTTTTTTTAAATATGAAATATAATTTTCTCCCCATTGACCTATGAAATAAAGTTTTTTTCTCACTGAACATGTGGAGTTACCATTGCTTAACATTATTTGGTTCAGTCCAGTTGGTCCTTATTGTCAAATCTGTAAAAATTGAAATATTGTAGAATTCAAACAATGAAAAACAAAACAAAAAGTGAGGGACATCATCAATTCTCTCATATGCATGTGGGTAAATTGTGCATATAACTATTTTGTGAAATATAAGCGAAATTTCAAAATGTCATAACTTTCTTATTTTGCATCAGATTTTGATGAAATATTTTGCATGATGCTTGCCTGATTTTTCTCTGTTGATTCAAAACAACCTTTTCTGTGGTGGACTTGACCTTTAATGTGAAGATATGCATTGCTGGGAATAATGATATGATACTTGGGACATATCATACACACATGTATGAAAATATGAAATAATTATGATTTCATTTCATACAATAAGCCTAGCAAATATTCCTGACGATGTGTACATTAGGTTAATTTTTTACCAAAATATTGTTAAAATTTCAAATTCAATAACTTTGTTATTATTAGATGCTAACGAAATTTTCAGCATGATGCTTTTCTGATTCATTCTCTCCCTACCAAAATCTACCCTTTTCTTTGTTTTCTTTCTATGGTCGCCTTCATTCTCCTTATAACTATTTTATGTGTAAAATGTAACCGGTCGTCCAACCCATTTGATTGAAGGGCTAGAGGTACTCGAGACTGAAAGTTATGTGATATAATTCAAAGTGTACATCAGACAAACAAAAAGCGCTGAAAATTTCATCGAAATTTGTCGATGATTAACGAAGTTATGACGAATTAAAGTTGTTATTTTTTGGTAAAACTGTTCTCTTCAAGTTCTCATGAATATACAAATCACAATTTATATATTTTTTGTATTATATGAATTCAAATTTTGTCCAAGCTAGGTTGTAAAAAATTACAATTGACTACTGATTCTGTGTAAGACAATAATCATATTATTTCTCACACATAGTTGAGTTATTCATCTGATTCAGCACAGCAAAAATAGACAGAAAAGAAATAAGTGGGTATCTTGTATATATTATTTTCTATATATTTTGCAAAAAGAGGTCTCTATTTTTTCTGTTTTTTAGTGTTCCAAATTGAATAATTTTCTTTCCCTATTTTTATTATATTTTCTTTCTATGTGTGATATATTATTTATTTCTTAATGTATCTTTATTGTATTTATGATAAACTTTTGGCGTGTTTCTACAGTAAATCATTAAAAACAGTTTATCTTTTCCGGACTCGAATATTCTTATCGCTCTTAAATCAACCTGTTTCTACAGACCGAATAATCTGATTAACTTGCATTTCGCTTCGCAAATACGGCAGAAATCGGAAAATTCAACCTATAACATCAACATTGCATTTCATTTCGGTATGTCTCGTTAGGAAAATTTTCAAAATTCATGGTAGATCTCACTCATTGTAGCAGGTATACGTGTTTCGCGATCAGCTGGCGAGATTAAACAGGCCAGAATATATGTATACTGTGAGATCGCACTTCTGGGTTCAAGCACTTAAGCCAGACATGCATGCTATTTTGCCCCATGTTTTACAGAAAAGTTAAACGGATTAACATGGCAATAACCACCTCTCAAAGATGGTTATGAGAAACCGTATTTTGCGCGATGCAATTTATCAATTAACAGCATCGCGTCTGTTTCTTCAGGAAACTTATCCAGGAATCTGGATACGTAGGCGGGTAATACTTTTTAACAATTCTTTGTAGAAACACGCCATTGATATATCTTTTTAGGTGAAAAGAAAAAAAGATAACAATTTGGGGGTACTATTTTGCCCCCTTTTGGGGATATTTCATTTCTTCTAGGTGTGGTACCCTTTATTCATTTGGCCATGTGAAGGCTATCGCACATTTTGAGTATAATCTTCGAAATTTGGTGTTCATTAGTTTGTTGTCCAAATTCTGTCTTACATGTAAATTTGTTTATAGGAAGATTAACATAATATCTATGTGGAGTGCAATCATTGATCTCTTGTAGTGTCGCGTAGTCACATGTATTCATAATATGGTGCTTTTATGCCATACCTGTCAATACTCTTGTACTTGAACTTATTAGTAAAAAAATGTTTATTAATGTTGTTGAAAGCAATTACACACAACAGATTTAACATCAAGTATCAGGTTTGTATGCAGAACAGTGGTTTTTCCAAGTACTCAATCCATGTAAAAAGCAATAAGAGAGAACAGGTTTATTCTTGGAAATGTTAGTCTTCATTTGTTGTGTTTTTCAATCAAACTCGATCTGTCTTGATACATGTTTATTTTTTCATAACAAGATTGACAGAGATATCAACGAGTAGCTAAGTCATATATATTAATAACTTATGTGCTTTAATTATAAAGTCTATACTTGTGAATACTCTGTGCCATTTATGCTGTACTTAAACTTCTTATAGTAAAAACATGTTAATGAAGTTCTTGAAATAACTGCTTTCATTTTTTTTCTTGTGTATACTTATTCAATTATTAAGCCTACCATTAACCCCAGAGATATGCTGTTCACCATTGGTCTACCATTCACTGTACTTTATTGGCTTACTATACATTGCACATCTTTGTTCTACTGTCTACCATTGGTCTACCATTGAATGTACACTTGTGGTCTATAGTGTATGACCAATGGTGTTATTTGAATGGTTGACTAATAGTATAGAGTCTATGGTATGACAGTATTGTATGGTAAATGGTAGGTCAATGGTGTACAGTGTATGGTAAGCCAATGGTGTATGGTAAGCCTACGGTGTACGGTGAATAGTAGTTCAATGGTGTATGGTAGGCCAATGGTGTACTGTAAATGGTAGGTCAATGGTGTACGGTGTATGGTAGAATGGTGTAAAGTGAATGGTCAATCAATGGTGAACGGTGTACGGCGAATGGTAGTTGAATGGTGAGCGATGAATGGTTCACGAATGGTGTACGTTGAATGGTACGCGAATGGTGTACGGTGAATGATACGCGAATGGTGTACAGTGAATGGTACGCGAATGGTGAATGGTAAATGAATGGTGTATGGTGTATGGTCAATGGTAGGCGAATGGTGTATGGTGAATGGTGTAAGGCAATTGGTAGGCCAATGGTGTCCAGTGAATGGTGGCTGAATGGTAAATGGTAGGCCAGTGAATGGTGGCTGAATGGTGAATGGTGGTCAATGGTAAACCTGTCTATAGTGGCCATATGGTAGATCAATGGTGAATGGTGTTTGATCAATGGTATATGAATGGTAAATGGTGCTCATGAATATGGTAATAGTAACGTCCCAATTATTTAAATTAGTTTGAATGGTATACCATTGAGGCTTGAATGGTATACCATTGGTGTATGGTGGGTGCTGTGCGAATGGTATTCCAATGGTATATCAATGGTGTATGATGAATGGTAGTCAATGGTATACCATTCAATTTTTTTTATAAGGGTGTTTGGGGCAAATGCTTGATGTTTTTACACGGACAATTTCCATTGCACCTATTATTCATACAACTTGGCTCTTATTTAAATTTGATACTTTAAATCATTTTTTTCCTAATTAAAAATAGAGATCAAAAAATGAAAATTTTCTTGCCATATTATTACTTTCCACCAATATAGGGCATACACAAAAATATGCCCAAAATTCAAGTTTTTGAGCGCTCTGGTGAATACAAAAATTATTCCCAAGCCAAGTTACTAATAAATTGCAACTGTACGGAAATTAGTAATTTTGGTCACAAAAGTGATATTTTAATGACTTTTTAAAGTGTGTGCTCTGCCTCTGGACAACATTGTCATTGGCATACCATACATAGTCCTACCTGTGGATTCCCCACAGCCAGGCAGGGTGGTAGCAGTGAACAAGTGTATCGGCCATGTAACAAGTTAGGCCTAATATAATTCTTACATGCATATGCACGATATGCACGACAGCCACAGATATAACTCGGTGCTCACTTCGGTCCCACCCATAGAATTTTAATGACTTGAACTTTAAGAAACTTCTCACTTACTTGTATTTCGAAGTCATGAGGGCAGATGATTTTAGCTGTTAGGAGGAAAGCTTTACACGCATATCGATCATCTTGCTGTTTCAAGCAGCTTTGAGATTTTTCAACGAACCACTGTGAAATACTTTGCATGCTTCCCTTTTTTGTATTTTGTTGATATTCTCCGTTTGTCTCCATTCTGAAAACATCGAGTACGCGAAAGCGGACGGCAATGCAAGAACCTCGACGTAGATGGGGCTAGAATTCTTTTTGTTTTTTTTCAGAGTTCGTTGAAATTGTAAGTTTAGTCATTGCTTTGTTGTTGATAATTATTAACAATTATTAATAAAATACGATTTGAATAATTACAACTTCTCCCAATTAACATGATTAACAATGCAAATATTCTTGCTTGGGTTGACAAAAGTCTTCTTTTCTTACTTATGAAGGGAAATTCAAAGGTTAAGGATGTTTTAATAAAAAAACTAAATTCAAGTAAATAAATACATTTGTAAATAAAATTTGACAGCATAATTCGAAAATCATGGCAAATATAATGAAAAGGTTAAGAGGAAGCCTGCTGATTAGCAAGAAGTCTGATCATCAAATTTATAATTTCATCACCAGTGCTATTATCAACATTACTATCATCATCACCAATACTATCATATACGTGCCAACACTGAAAGAAAAGGGGGAAAAAATTACTAAAATTTTTTCAGAAATAGGAACATAAAATTCTTATTCAATTCTGCATATATTTTTCACAGAATAGGAACACATGGGATATAATGAAAATTTTCATTTCCCCAAAATATAAACGTTTCTATTCGATACGGACACTTGGCAGGTATATCAACGATACTATCATCATCACCAATACTATAGTGCGTATAAAAAAAACGGGACAGACTTGAAAAGTCTATAAGATTTTTGTTTCAAATCATGAGATCTATATTTTGGTGTTGATAGGTGCTCTGAGGTCTAATCTTTTAAATGCCATTAAGAAAATTTAGTTTTTTTCATGCTTGAGCGAACACGGAAAGTTTTTGTCTGGGGTTAAAAAGGAGGCTTGCGCCAAAATGGCATAACATGATAAATACGATGATCGGATTTCTTGCTAATCAGCAGACTTCCTTTTAACCTTTTACTTATCTTTGCCATAATTTTCTAATTATGTGGTCAAAATTCATTTTAAAATCTGTTTATTTGCCTGAATTGTTCTGTTTTTTTTAAATATGTTCTCTTTTAGCTTTCAATATTCATTCTCGAAGCAAAAACAAAATTTTTAAACTGAAGTATGAGAGAGCGTGTATTTTTAAAATCTTTTCATTGTGCTACAAAGGTTACGGTGCATTTAAAGTGGCATACAGATGGGTGGGGGCTCGGGGTGTTCCCCCCAATAAAAAAAGTGGAAAGGGAATAAAAGGAAAGATAGAAAATGAAATATGATTTATTTTCTAAATATTTTGTCAAAATCTATCACAAAATTGGATATAAAAAAGTGGAAATCTTTGCTTGCTCGCTTCGCTCGCTCACAACTTTTAAAATACATTTCATCCGATCTGCCATATCTAGCTCCTTCATAATTGACTAAATACATTGCCATTGAAAGACATGAATCCTTTCCTGTTTGTCCTGTCAAGCACATAATTAAACTTGGTCAAGGAATCAATAACCCCTTAAAATAAGGATTCGTGTTTTTCGAAAATTACCATAACATAACTTTTTTTTACCTAATAAAATGTGATTTGAATAATTACAACTTCTCCTAATTAACATGATTATGAATGCAAATCTTCTTGCTTGGGTTGACAAGTCTTCTTTTCTTACATATGAAGGAAAATGTTTTAATAAAAAAACTAAATTCAAGTAAATAAATACATTTGTAAATAAAATTTGACAGCATAATTAAAGGTCAAGTCCATCTCAGAAAAATGTTGATTTGAATCAATAGAGAAAAATCAGACAAGCACAATGCTCAAAATTTCATCAAAATCGGATGTAAAAATAAGAAAGTTATGACATTTCAAAGTTTCGCTTATTTTCAACAAAATAGTTATATGAACGAGCCAGTTACATCCAAATGAGAGTCGATGATGTCACTCACTCACTATTTCTTTTGTTTTTTATTGTTTGAATTATACAATATTTCAATTTTTACGAATTTGACGATTAGGACCTCCTTGCCTGAAGCACAAAATGTTAAAATAATGGAATTTTCACGTGTTCAGGGAGGAATGAAACTTCATTTCACATGACAATGACGAGATATATTATATTTCATATAATAAAATACAAAAGAAATAGTGAGTGATGTCATCAACTCTCTCATTTGGCTGTAACTGGCTCATTCATATAACTATTTTGTTGAAAATAAGTGAAACTTTAAAATGCCATAATTTTCTTATTTTACATCCAATTTTGATAAAATTTTCAGTGTTATGCTTGTTGAATTTTTCTTTTTATTCAAATCAAGTTTTTGTTGGGGTGGACTTGTCCTTTAAAAAATCATGGCAAATATAATGAAAAGGTTAAGAGGAAGCCTGCTGATTAGCAAGAAGTCTGATCGTCAAATTTCTAATTTCTGCAGGTACGACCATTTTGGCGCCTCTTTTTTAACCCCGACAAAAACGTGTGTTTGCTCAAGCATGAACAAAATTTATTTTCTAAAATGGCATTTAAAAGATTAGATTTCAGAGCGTCTATTAACATCAAAATATAGATATCATAATTTGAAACAAATTTTTTATATACTTTTCAAAAACTGTCCCGTTTTTTTTTATAAGAACTGTAGTCATATTATCACCAGCCCTATCATCATCATCATCATCATCACAGTTACATATCATTAAAAAAGACACTTGAAAATACCTAAAAAGTCAATGTCTGTTCAAAAGCAGAACATGATATGTATTGGAGAATCTTCTTAATCCTATGTTAAAATCTTTGTAAAAATTTGAAGTTTACCTTTTATTTTTAATGCCCTCTCTATAGCGTTTTATTTTTGTTTTAAAAAAATCTACAAATATATCAAAAATTTTCGGGTCATTCTGTGATTTAAAAAAAGATTTTCTACAAAAAAAGATGAATTCAAGGATTTGTTGTGGTCATAATCATTAACTCTTTCTGGTAAAAAAATCCATTAAAACAAGTTTTTGTTTCATATCATCCATACCTAAAGACATACCTTAACACAAATTCACATTATGTGGTAATAACCTGTCATAGTGACTAACACTAAAAATTGAGGGGGGGGGGGTAAGAGAGGCTTTCAAACAGATATTTCTAAAATCTACTGTACTTTCAATATCAACAAACCTTGCATAAAATTAATAAGACCATAATCTTACAGATTTATGAATAATCTAGGAAGAGAAGGACCATTGATTTGTTGATGCAAATCAAAATTTGTCACCTCCCACCCATTGACTGATACAATATGAACTGTATATATCTGCCCATTAATGACAAAACACACATTCCTGAAAAAAAGAGAATGAGACAAACATGGATAGAGACAGGTGGTTTATTTATTTTAATGTGCTACACTCCAGGCATAGGGCATACATCTCTAAGATCATGCCCCTTCAATCAAGGGATGCTGAAACACTCAAATCTTGTGACTTTCTCTTCAATGTGACCTATCTAACACAGTGGCGATCAAGGTGGTTAAACTAACACAAAACAAAACACAAATTCATTTTGGTTTATAACATTGGAATATTGCTGTTTTTCACCAGACCATGGAGGGAATCAGACAGGGGGAGAAAAAAATAACACAAAACTGATGCCACACAAGATCCAAAAGTATTATTACTTGTTAAGGGGTAATCTCGCATCTGATATCTAATATTCATTCAATTTCATTACATGATCCTGCAATTATACTTTATACAGCGTAGCTGTTTATCTTGATTCATTATGCAGACGCATTGAGCACACAAAACAAATTTTTGCTGGTAATTGTATGCAAAATTTCAAAGACTGACCTAATCACACATAAAATATATGAAAACAATCTTGACACAGAGATAAATTATTTTCTCTCTGCATGTTAAAGCAGTTTGTCATATTTCATCTCAAAACACACACTGAAACAGCTTGACATAGAAACATTGTATCTGACAAAAATATTATCATCTATATTGTAAGCCTTGAATCCCTGAATACGTATTTGATGTATTGCTACTTATTGTGACCTTTTGTATTTATATGGGACAAAATTTCTGATATATAACTAACACCATATATTTAATAAATAATTTGCACAAACAAAAAAGAAACATCTCTTATACCTGTCATTAATTTGGCATCATAAATTCCACTATAAACAAATAGCACTGCAATTACAAAAACAAATCACTTCAAAAAAAAGGGGGGAAAAAAGAAACGATCAAATAAATATTTCACGTTCTTTTTAAAACTAGAATGGATATCAGATGTTGTTTGAAGGTTTGCATGGTGGCATGTACAATTGCTGATGTGGTTTACGGTACACCATGTGGAGTGTTATAGAAGCAGTTGATAGAAGAAGAGAGGAAGTGGACACTCCTGAAGACGGACAGTCAACCTGTCCGAAACGTCGAGTCTCTCTACTACTCATCATCTCTACTCGCCGACGCAAGCCAGCATCTCCTCATCAGCTCTACTACTCAAGCTGTTCTCACTCAACATTCCTTCTGGTTTACAGTCCTTTTCAGGACTATTCTCAAGAAAGAATACTCTATTCTCAAATCTCCACTTTCTCGCCTATCCACTTCCTCTCTTCTTCTATCCACTGCTTCTATAACACTCCACATGGTGTACCGTAAACCACATCAGCAATTAGAATGGATATGTTTAAATTTCTTCCAGGGCATTCAGAGTTAGAGTATTATGCAATGTGTTATGAAGATGGGTTACTGTTAACATGATTCAAATATCAATGTTTTTTCTAAATGTTTGTTTTATTGAAGCTACACGTAAATCATCATTTTTTATAATTGCAACTGACATAGGTCCTGGGGAAATAACACAAATTTAACTGGAAAATCTTGAACTAAAATATGAATGATTTCAGTATAAGTAAAAAGGGAATACAAATTCTAGATGTCCTTGGCCCTCCCTTACCACAAGTTCATCCCTTAAACTAGGAATGATCAATATCTTTGTCCAATCTCACCACACCAGCATACATCAAACATCCTTGCCAATGTATTCCAAGCACAACAAATACATCTCGTCCTTAACAATCAGACTTTCATTTCAGTTGATTGTCAAGTAAAATTCAAGAAGGTGTGAGAGTTTGTGAGGTGATATCTGTGTAGTATTCAATATTTAATCCGGGGCAACGAAGACACAAGCTGCCTTCGTCTAGGGACGGGTTGATGTATGTATCTTTGGTTTGGGTAAGGTTACACCTTTACTTCAGAGCTTTGTCCAGGTTCTCAGAGATGGCATTGAGGAAATCCATAGTGTTGAGGTAATGCTCTGGTTTCACACTGCAAAAACAAAGAAAAAAACAGAATACAAGTTGAAATCGAGAGAGACATTGTAACAGCATTCTACTTGGATAAGAGTATACCATCTTTTTTTAATAGACAGGTTCTTGATGACTGCATTAACTATCCTGATATCAAGACTGGTTTCACCGAAAATCTTGTTTATCTTAAATTTTACTTAAATTGTTGTGATTTATAATATTCAATTAAAAGTCAGAATGTGTTCATGCACATCATATCAAGAACCACTTTTTTTCCTACACTAAAAATGGCAACAAAACATTGATAATCCAATTTAAAGGCATGTCAAGTAGGTGGATAAGATTACTTACTTCTTCAGCCCATAGATACAACCAGCCAAGTCCTTGGTCATCTTGCCAGAGTCTACAGTGTCCACGCAGACCTTCTCCAGGGTGGTACAGAAGCGCCTCAGGTCATCGTTGCCGTCAAGCTTGGCCCTGTGCTCCAGACCACGGGTCCATGCAAATATACTGGCAATGGGGTTGGTGCTGGTTGGGTTGCCCTGAAACAGTAAAGACAACAGAAGATGTTAAAAGCTCTTTTATAGATTATGTCCTCAGGAATGAGTGTTAAAATACAATATCAAAATATATCACAAGTTAGGGTATATGTATTTGCTTGAGTTTTCTGGGGGTCAATTTTTATCACTCTCTGAAAGTCTGAAGCAGGATGTCCTAATTTTGAAAAATGAAAAGATCTTCATGCAAAGGACATTTAATAGTGTGTTTTGGTCAAGTTTTTGCATGAAGTATGACAGGGCTGACCAGTACAAAATAAAACACAACACAATGTACATCGCTGGAAAAATGAACTACACTGCAATTGGTTTAAATGTCATAAATTATATTGAAGTCTAATTACCATAAACCAACATTTTATAAATATCTAGCAAGTAATCAATTTCTCTCATGAACAGTAATAATATATTCACCAACTCGCTCACAAAATAGACCAAGCCCTGCTTCTTGAATGGAAATGTCTTTTATAAAGATTTGCAAGGTCAAATAATGTACTTTCAAAGTTTTAATGTTCCGTCATTTGCCCATATTTCATAAAAGCATGATTCAATGTGTTACTTCAAGGTTACCTTTTGATGTTCTCTGTAGTGCCGCGTGACTGTTCCGTGGGCTGCTTCAGCTTCAATGGTCTTACCATCTGGACATACTAGCACACTGGTCATCAATCCTAGAGATCCATAACCTGAGTGATAGACAGAATAGGACTTTGGTAGTATAGAAACAATTGGTATGGCAATGTCTTTGGGGCACTCGGAAGTTTTATGTCGTAGCAAGGATCTGGTTACACTGGGTCAAGGAATTACATGTGGGGAGCTTGGATGCAGGTTGCATGTGTTACATTTTAATGAATTTCTTAAAAATTAATAGTAACAATTGAGCAATTGAGTGAATTTTTTTTTCTTATTTCCCCAAAACTGCACTTGAAAGTAGATACTAGTAATTGCAATCAAATGAGAATATTTCCTTCTTCCCCTTAGCCTTTTCCTCCCTCTTTATTATATTTTCATAATCTATAGCAGAACACTTTTAACAGGCTTTGTACACAGACTGCTTTCTACAACATATTGTCTCCTAGGGGGTTTGACTCTATCCATACCTTGAGCAACGACGTCTGACTGGACATCACCATCGTAGTTCTTACAAGCCCACACAAACTCTCCGCTTGACTTGAGAGCTTGAGCTACCATGTCATCAATAAGACGATGTTCATACCAGATACCTGCTGCATCATAGTCCTTCTTGTAGTTCCTACAGAAAACAGTACACCAGAAAATACATCATTGTGCTGCAATCAACCCAGGGGAGGTGAAAGGGTACATGGTAGGAATTTATTCCTTGAAACGCAGCAGGCGCAACAGCGTCTCTACTAAAGCCAAGGTAATAACGCAGCATTACGGTGTAGCACTTAAAGGTATGGTCCGGGCTGAAAATATTTATATCTTGATACATAGAGTCGAATTCACTGAGCAAAATGCCGAAAATTTCATTAAAATCGGATAACAAATAATAAAGTAATTCAAGTTTAAAATTTAGCAATATTTTGTGAAAATAGTCATCATGAATATACATTAGGTGGGCTGATGTCACATCTCCACTTACCGTTTTCTTATGTTATTACATACAATCATATTTTTTTTTCATTATTTCATACTTGTGTGAATAATACCTCTCCATTATAATGAAATAAGTTGCAGCAATGAATATCTAATGCACTAAATCAATTGTCAATCCAATTTTTCTAGTTCTTAGAGGAAAAATTTTGAATAAACCTAATTTCATATGATAAAATACAAAAGAACAAGTGGGGATGTGACATCATCAGCCCACCTAATGAATATTCATGACAACTGTTATTACAGAATATTGCTAAAATTTAAAATACAATAACTTTGTTATTTGTTATCCGATTTTGATGAAATTTTCGACATTTTGCTCGGTAAATTCTACTCTATTTATTAAGCTATAAATATTGTCAGCCTGGACCAACCCTTTAAGAGACTTCTGATAAAGTAAGTGTTAAAGCACTATACAAGCAAGTATAGGCTACTTATAATTTTAAAATTGTGATAAAACCATAAAATGGTCAAAGCTCATTGACCCTAATTGAGCTTTGACCTAGATCACGTGTCCTAAAATCCATGCTCAATAATCAGTGATTCCTAATGACCTTTATGTCATGGTTTCATGAAAAAGGTGTCTATACTTTTTAAATTATGACATTAAAAAAGAACCTTAAGTTTTAAATGTTTGTTAGTTGTAAGCTAATGAAATCCTTGCATCTGATTGGAACAGCGTAAAGTTGTCAGTGTAAATCACCATTATGTTTTATGTAATGCTCCATGGTAAAATTGACATTTGGCAATTATCAAGCTGCCTATCCTCCATCAAATAAAGCCACAGAACAGAAACAGAAATTGATTGAGAGAGAGAGAAGAAATACTTACGCTTGATAGATCTCTTCAAAGATATCTTTGAATCTTCCATCGTATTTCTTGAGGATGGTATTCTTTGTGCTCATGTAAAGAGGCCACTTCTTGGCTAGAGCATACTGGAAACAACTGTGTGCAAACCCTGTGATGGACTGGGGAACACACAAAAAAACCAATGAAATTTCAATATATTCCACATCTACATAATTTGATACACATAATACTGAGTAGTTAATTATGAATATATGGCATAAAAGGCTATAAATCACTAAAACTGAATTATCACTACAGGAAGAGAGACGAGGGAATCAAGTTAAGAGGTTTGAACCAAATCACTAATTCACTATTAGTCACAGAATAGAAAAAAATATTTTTTTATCATATTTCTAGATAATTCCGTTTGCAGCTCTAAATACTAAACTGAAATTACCGTTTTGTAAAGAGATGTCATTTTGAAAATATATATTGTACCCCCCAAAAAGGAGAGTGCACTCTGCAAGTAAATAAATATTCACATTGTATATCTTATAACAAGGGGATACTGACAAAAACCTAACAATGAGTGATGGTGATGTATTTACCTCATCTGTGTTGTACATGGCCATACCACATCCACCTCCTGGGAAGTTGAAGACCTCTGTCCTTGTGGGCTCTCCTCCACTCGCTGGGGTGAAGACAAGCTCAAATTTACCTGGTTCCTTGATCACCATGTCTGTCGCACGGTACTGAGGCAAATAAAAAATGAAATATCATCAAACAGTAATTTGTGGATATTCATCTCACATATTAGAAGTGGGGTACATAAAGATAATTACCATGCTAGAATCAGTTTGGCCGGGGTGTATTTTGGTTTCAAAAATATATCTAAGGACACCTATTTAGTTACCTACTGTGCATACCCTGATTTTCTGCACAGGGGTATATTTTCCCCTCTAAATCAGTCCACCTCACAATTCATTCTGCATTGAACTCAAAAGTAAGAAATATACAAGGGCTACTATGAAATAAATCAGGTCCGTTTTGACATTTTAAAGGTATATCATTCCGTGCTCCCAGGCATATAAACTACTAAATACATAGATGCAATGTGCAGAGTCAGTTGAACATCTTTTCAGTATACTTGTTTAGCTTAGCAGAAAAAGTAGTAAATTGTGGACTGTTCATCTTCTTGTCATCTTGAGTTGCTCCAAATGAGGATGTTATGCTACAGTCACACGTATGCTAAAAACTCCAAACCGACCTATGGTATGAAATAGGAGGTAACATATCTGAGTTGGTCGATCTGGAGTCGGTTATGCCAGTGTGGCCATGGCATTACACAAGAGGTTTCATGGTCTTACCTGGTCGCCAAAAGCATGACGGCCGATGGTGATGGGCTTGGTCCAACCAGGAACCAGACGGGGGATGGTATCACAGAGGATGGGCTCACGGAATACTGTTCCTCCAAGGATGTTCCTCAACGTTCCATTAGGAGACTTCCACATCTCCTTCAGGTTAAATTCTGTCAACAGAATCAATGGATTAGAAATCACATATCACAGGTATTCAAAGTATTTAATTTTTCCAAAAGCAAATTTCCCTCATGCTTCTAAATACACTTTATAGTTCTCTACAATTATAAATAAAGGACCTTTTTTTACAAAAAAAAAATCAATATTCAGCTTCAACAAATAGCTACTTCTCTAAATTCATTGATAAAGTCTCATCTTGCATATGGAAACATCTAAATTTCAATGTTCAGCTTCAACAAATAGCTACTTCTCAATAAAAATATCATCTTACATATGGAAACAACTAGCTAGAAACAACTATATTTCAATTTTCAGCTTCAACAAATAGCTACATGTACTTCTCAATAAAAATATCATCTTACATATGGAAACAACTAAATTTCAATTTTCAGCTTAAACAAATAGATACTTCATCTTGCATATGGAAACAACTAAATTTGAACTTAATTCAAGCCAGCACACTTTGAACTCGTTTCCATTTCCAATACTATGGTTCAGCATGAATTATCTTACATGTACAACTCTCTCTATACCCATCATCTTACTGCGACCAGGAAGTTCCCTGCTGCAACTATCAAATATAGGTCTTGGAGCAACTCTGACAAAACTCCATGAGAAGCTTACCCACTACACGTTCTTCATCTGGAGTGATGGTAGCACACTTGATTCCGACGTTATGTTCCTTGATGGCCATAGCAGCATCGACGGTGACTTGGTCATTGGTTTGGTCACGGTAAGGAAGACCCAAGTCATAGTATAAGCATTCAACATTCAGGTAGGGAAAGATCAACTATGAAGAAAGAAAAACAGAAAAAATATAACTAACCTGAAACAAAGTAATCTGATAATAAACCTGAAAGTTTTATATAAATGTGCAAATAATAGAATTGCATCTACTGTACGACACCCTGCTTAAAACTCCAAGAAATCCTTCTAAATGTTATGGGTGGTGGGTGGAAGACTCACACTTGGCACTTCAGTTGGTGGGTTATTTCAGAAACTTTCATTCCTTTATACTCTCTACAAACCAGTGTACTCATATGATGTTCATATGAGTACACTGGGGATTGGCCAAGCTAAGTTTATGTACATATACACAGAGTCTGTGATGGCAGCTCTTGGACAATATCAAATCATGAAGGTCAGGCAGACATCATGATTGATTATTTTACAAAGCAATTGGCAGGTCATCAAAAACGGGATTCCCCCTTGGCAATAAGCCCACACGAGTCATACAAGAGGTAGCTCTCAAAGTAGAAGCATGCTATTAACATTTTTTTTTTCATGTAATGAGACAAAAAAACTGCATCAGACATGTTACCAACATTAATTTGTCATCTTTTAAATTCAAATTAGAAGTCCATGTCAAGATCTACCCCCTCCCCTTTTCATTTACATTATTTGTTTTTTTTTAATGAAATAATAAATCTGTACACCTGCATACATGTTCCTAAATTATATAACATTTTAACTTTAATGCCTCCAATCCATTGTAAAAAGGAAGAATACATATATTTGAAAAAAAATCATAACTTAAGAATGAATATTTTAAACATGCATTTCATTTTAATACATATTGGGAAAGAAAAATGAGTTTCTCTCCGTTCGTATAGAATTTGAGCAATCAAACAGAGCAAATTCAAATGAAAAAAATTACCCTCCCAAAATGTTTAACCAAATATTGCTAATCCATAAAATCTGCAGTGTACAAATTGGTTAAACTACACATCATGTATCTCTTTAACCAAGCCATGCTCTATTGAGCTGAGCACCATATGTTAGCTGATACTCTGAATAGAAGGAGATATATTTATCCAGTCTAGTCATTCTGGAAGGGGCAAATTCCTGTGTGTGACGTACTTTAACCTTTCCCTCTACCTTGCCACTACAATGTTCAGTCCATTGAGCTGATATTTGGTTCATGTTCAAAGAGAATAGCAGGAGAGGAAATGGGTTTGCATGGGACTATCACTAATGTAGGTCATATCACTTTATCAGTAAAAAAAAATACCTGAAACTTGTTTGTTCAATAAGTTCACGAAGTTCATTGTGGGAGGTAAATTACATGCAATTAGGAATAGGCCTATATCTGTATGGTACATGTATGCAATTCAAATAAATTAAGAACTGCACATTTTAATCTATATGCCCTGAAATAATGTTGTAAGTTAAGAGGTGGATAGTTGCATCATGAAACCCCTTCTTAATGCCAATACTAAAACAAGGATAAGACTTTAAATCGTAGACAAATTGCCCCCATTGTTGTGTACTTGAACGTATTACAAACAGGATCACATTTCATGTTCAAAATAGTTTGTCACTTCAATTTGAAAGTAAGAAATGATGATGAATCTATCATCAACTTTAATACATTTAATTGTTGAAAATAGAGTGTTTCCTTTTTTTATTATAAAAAATGTGGGATTCCTACTTTTGCCTGAAAATAAGCATCTTAACAAGTACATGTACATGTATATAACAAGAAGCAGATTTCAGCTGTGCTTTTGTATAAAAAAAAAAGCTCCTTCATTTTGAATTTCAAACTCCAAATATTTTCATTCACTCAATTATTTCAATTTATTATGAATTTTACTGTCTTTTTTTCCTCCAGTACTTTACATCAATACAGGACAATTATACTGAATTTGCTTTACTTGGCCAAAGGCACACTTGTCATACATACATGAACATGTAGCCAGTTATAATTCAAGGTTCTTTCAACTCTAAATGCACTCAACTTTGTCCCTGAAGTTTGCAAGATCCATAGTTCACTCTGCCTCAGTTTCATTGATTACCTCTTAACTTCTTTATCAGTATTTATTGTAGATAATAACACCATATAGTGGCCAAGACCAAAGGGTATTCCTTTCAATATAGTATTCACCATTAACTTTACATGCATCAAACAGTGAAAAGGGAATAACGTAATGTTAGTAATTTTTATAAAGACATCACACTTCAGTTCCTCTATCATCACTCATTACTCGATGTATACATGTACATTATTACATTTCAAACACCTTCGTCAAATGAATGTACAGTATACACTGTAGTAAGTTTCAATCCAGCCTTTATTTGTTTTGCTCTCTGCACTGCATTGATAAATGACTGTATTTTTCCACCAAGCATTCAAAGGTGGCATCAATTAAAGTTCAATAGGTAAATGGGAGGAGGAACCGCATGCATTTTGATAGCTCCTGTCTGAATAAGATTGCTGAAGTTTTCATTCTATTGTTCCTTTTCTAATTGAAAAGCGGGATTGTTGAAACTTTTTGAACTTTTAAAGAATATCTACCCATGTAGTGAATGAATAAATCTGATTCAGGATCATTTCCACATTGTATGGCTCAAATTACTGCTGAAGCTGTCAATTTGTATATTATCTGATTCAGATTTAGCAGGAAGGAGAACGATACCCATTTTTAGAAAAATTACTACTATCTTAATATTTAAAAAAATATTGCACTGTGACACCACAAAAAACAATAGAGTAATTATCATGACCAACACATTTTAGGATGTGAATGATTGATTTGTAATAGCACAAAACTGACACAAACAGCAAGATTTTCACAAAATAATCCTCCATTTACAGATCATATTGTAAAAATAATTACCGGTTATACATGTAGTAGTGAAGGTACATGTACTGGAACAAAATTGTTTACCAGGTCTTAAAATTGTAAATATAGGCCATCTTCAAAAGGTCAAGCCAGCATGATACAGCCACTCTTGTCCAATATTATCTACCATTTAAAAAGTATCAATCGATTATGTGTTTTTTTTTCTTATGGAAACATAATGGACTTTTATCACAAGCAAAAATCCATTCACCTTTCATAATAAATAAAATATGAAAATGTGAAGAAAAAAAAAACATTTCAGGCCCACTAAAGCTGTATTAAAGATACACAAACCTGTTAATTCAATAACATACTCTTGCCTGATTGAATTTTCTCTTAAGTAAATTTTCAGGGGGCATGCCTGCCAATACAACGTGTACATCAATTACACATACACTGTAATTACAAGTACATGTACGCAATTCATCAAGCTGACATCTACTGGTACATGTACCAGCTATCCCCACCTTTTCTCTGCCCATGGGAAGCTTTGATACATGTAACCCTGATCACGACCTCAATATGATAGCATTATGCTATCTCCATCCATGGAGTTTTGTAATCTTAGGCATGTGAATATACACAGATGTCTGATATGAGATAGTTCCTTTAGCGCCACTGAAGGGCAGCATGGGATAATAGAGTGTTATCTCCTGCTAGCTGTACTAGTAGAAAATGATATCCATCAGCCATACTCAAAGCATTACACATGCACAAGGTACCCTTTGGGGTAGTTTTATTAAAAGGCAATGAAGAGTAATCGTGGTGCCTGTGAAAACAAGTGGAATGCCTCTGGCCGTCTCACCTGCATCACGCAGTTCAATATAGCAGCAGTGCTGACTTTGAAAACTACTCTAACTCGCACAAGATGTTCAGTGATACATGGTTACTATTATGTCCACTTTTTATGAACTAGACCAATAAACTTACAGAGATATGATGGTTATTCAACAAAAAACACCAACATGGCCAAAGTTCATTGACCTTACATGACCTTTGACTTTGATCATGTGACCTGAAACTTGCACAGGATGTTCAGTGATACTTGATTACTCTTATGTCCAAGTTTCATGAATCAGATCCATAAACTTTCAAAGTTATGATGGTAATTCAACAGATACACCCAATTCGGCCAATGTTCATTGACCTTTGACCTTGGTCATGTGACCTGAAATGCGCACAGGATGTTCAGTGATACTTGATTACTCTAATGTCCAAGTTTCATGAATCAGATCCATAAACTTTCAAAGTTATGATGGTAATTCAACAGATACCCCAATTCGGCCAAAGTTCATTGACCCTAAATGACCTTTGACCTTAATCATGAGACCTGAAACTTGCACAAAATGTTCAGTGATGCTTGATTACTATTATGTCCAAGTTTCATGAATCAGATCCATAAACTTTCAAAGTTATGATGGGAATTCAACAGATACCCCCAATTCGGCCAAAGTTCATTGACCTTAAATGACCTGTGACCTTAGTCATGTGACATAAAACTCATGCAGGATGTTCAGTGATGCTTGATTACTACATGTATTATGTCCACGTTTCATGAATCAGATCCATAAACTTTCAAAGTTATGATGGGAATTCAACAGATACATCCAAATTGGGCCAAAGTTCATTGACCTTAAATGACCTTTGACCTTGGTCATGTGACATAAAACTCGTGCAAGATGTTCAGTGATACTTGATTAACCTTATGTCTAAGTTTCATGAACTAGGTCCATATACTTTCTAAGTTATGACGTCATTTCAAAAACTTAACCTCAGGTTAAGATTTTGATGTTGATTCCTCCAACATGGTCTAAGTTCATTGACCCTAAATGACCTTTGACCTTCGTCATGTGACATGAAATTTTAATAGGATGTTCAGTAATACTAGATTAACCTTATGGCCAAGTTTCATGAACTAGCTCCATATACTTTCTAAGTTATGATGTCATTTAAAAAACTTAACCTCAGGTTAAGATTTGATGTTGACACCGCCGCCGTTGGAAAAGCGGCGCCTACATGTATAGTCTCACTCTGCTATGCAGGTGAGACAAAAATATGTATACTGATTGCGCTCTAAGATAGTGTTATGGATTCTTGATATCTGACACCATCATAAAATTCTATGTGAAAAATATGAATGACCCCCCCCCCCTTAATATCAATGTAGTAATCAATATCAAATATCAATGTAATAATTTCAAATGATTTGACATTAGAAAGCTACAAACAGAGAATGGCTCATATAATTTCCACGGGTAATTAAATTCCTGAGAGATCAAGGCACTATCCTTATCCTTCACCCCATCCCCCCCCTCCTCCTTTCCCTCTCCTTTCCAAAACCACTATATCACAGCAGCCACAAAGAAGTCATCAGCAAGGTAAATATGTGGTTTCCATTTTGGAGTAATGGCCATTTCATCTTTCTTCATATAAAATTATGGTTATGACAAATGGTTTGTCACATCAATTCATGTATGCAATGTCAATTCATGTAATAGCGCTATGTAACCTAGTGGGTGTTTCATACAGCTGTTAGTAAGTAAAGGGTGACTTTAAGAATTACTGGTGATCCTTTCTTGTGGTAAATGATGTTTACCATTAAATGTTCATTGGTGATTATTCACCAGTCGTTCTTAAAGTCGCTCTTAAGTTAACTTACAAACAGCTTTATGAAACACCCACCAGGGCGCCAGAAAGACAAATTTGTGCAACCAATTTCTGTCTCATGATCTGACACAGACTTGAGTTGCATGCTTTATTGTACACTTGATTGTGTCTTTAATATTACAGGAACCAGATCATATGATCATACAAAACAACAATGCATCTGTCCTTGACTTTGATATATTATCATTTCTACCACTAGAAACTTCATTATATTGCTCTTACCGTTTCCTTGATCTTCTCCCAGATAACTCTTGTCATCTCATCGCCATCGAGCTCGACCACAGGCTTGGCTACCTCAATCCGCTTCCTATCAGAATCTGTTTGATGAATGCATGAAAGAAATGAAAGAAAAGAAATAAAAGGTAATTCAAGTCCGTATATCTACCAGTGCATACTGTATGAAAACTTACAAAGATTTAATATGGAAGTCTCAAACCTGATCTTGCGGTGGCATACCTGGGACACTCAGAAAACCTTGTCCGGGCAGGCATGGGGGCAAAGGTCATGCCCATTTTATGTATATGATTTCAAGAAACATTCCAGTGAATATCAAACAAAACAACATACATGTACCCTATGACAGAAAATTACAATGAAATTCATCAACACTCAGGTGTTTTAATATGTATAAATCAATCGCCATTTTGACATCATTATTCAATTAATCTACTAAATACCATTGAATCCAAATTGAATCTTACAAATAGAAATCAGAGTGAAATTCTCTTTCCCATATTGAGATGATGGTTTGGATGTTACAAGGGTTAGTGCAAGGTCATGTACCACAAGAAGGAAGTAGTCATTACCATACTGGGAGACAAGTGGTGAACTTGGAATGACCTGATGATGTCATCAGAAGTCTGATACAGGTATTGAGGGATAAGACCAGACTGCTTGAAGAGCAAATAAATTGAAAGTAATGCAAATACATGTACAGTACACTTCAGCTAAGACAAGGGTTTAAAGATTGTGACATAAACAAAAAGTAGTGTATACTGTCTTACTGTATGTCTGCCTGACTTTCAGTCCATTGCAAATATTAGCAGATTCGGCATCTTGATACTGGTCACAAAACTTTATTGAACCCGTACATGTAGACCTAACTGTACTCTGTACATCAACATTTTTATCATCTTTTTTTTTTGCTCATGGTTCCAAGCCCCAAACAATTCTTTACTGAAGATACCATGGAGATGTTCTCCATTTGGTTCTGAACATATGTAACTGATCATCTTTTCTTTCTTTTTCTATCTGTACTTGAAGGATGTACATGTATGTTAAACTTCATAAAATACATACCTGTTATTGTTGTCTTTTTTTCCTTGTTAGTGCATGTGTAATTTTGTTGTTTTATTAGAATTTTAAATCCTATCATTGAATTACATATCAAGTCATTGATCACTTCAACCATCAAATTTCTTTTTAAATACCGTAATCAAATATTATTGTTTATTCAAAAGATAAAATTTGTAGTGCCCTTGCAATTAACCTTCCAAGGCCAGATACATGTACCTGATACGGCAATAATCAACCACAAAAAAATTATGCAGGTACGTGTACATGTATCATTGGCTTTAAGGAGGAGGTTTAGTAGAGATAGCAATGTTGGCATGAAACTGATTTGGATAATCTCACATTTCCCTGACTTGCAACTGGAATGTCCCAACAAAAGAAAATCTGGTATTTTACCATTTCAAAATGATGGCATAACACTTGTTTCCTATCTGATGCCGTAGTCTTTGATTCTTGCCATCCTTGGTTGAACCATGGACCTATTGTGAATGAACATTCAATGAGAGCATTTTATGACCACCACCTATTTCCAGCTGTCAAAATCGCTGTCTAACCCTTAACTTTCTCTTTACGCGGTTTTTACGACGACCGCCCGGGGCAATTGCTTACACAAGCTCCTTTCGGCCGATGATCGTCACCGACCGATCACTGGACCTCTTTTTACCAAAGACGGTCATGTTTTAGCCCCAACTGCCAAAAGGGAAAGTCCCTACATTACCTAGAATGCAATGTGCAATTCATATCCGGTTTTTCAGTACATGATTTTAGGCTGTTTATTATGTGCGATTGTCGTCTGACCATAAAAAAAAATCCTGTTAAATTTCATCGATCCTGTGGAATTTTACGCCCAAATGAAAAATCAACTTCTGACCGAAGGTAAGCGCTACTATTGTCATCAATATTGTCCGAAATAGATGCATTTTTAAAGTTTTTTCGCACATTTCTCCATGAAATATCAACTGCATCTTTGCCGTACATATACTGATCTGCAAGGTGATGTCAATGCATTTTATGTGCGGTTATTTGCGAAGTACGTAAAAAACACGTTTATGCACACCTGTTTTCTTGTTTCTGCAATCATTTTCATAGCGCTAACGTTCACTGTTGTGCGTTGCTTTTGAAAAAGTGAACGAACAACATTGCAATGGGTAGGAGCAGCACACAATTGATTTCCGCTGTCCATCAGTGATAGCGTGTTTTACAACCGGCTTGATGGGCGTCAGCTACCAGAGCTCTGTTTATACAAGGATTAGCGGTGACGGTCTTTGGCCCAAAGGAGGGGATTCGTTGAATGTCCATTTGTGATAGGTCCATGGTTGAACATTGTACGCGCTATGGTAATTTTTGTTTTTAGCGCCTCTAAGTATTATACAAATAGCGAATAGGCATGAGTGCGATGGTGCGAGATTTCGCATGAGGTGAAAGAAAGATGCTCTATTCAATGAGGCGTTAGCCGAGTTGAATAGAGCTTTCTTTCACCGAATGCGAAATCTCGCACCATTGCACGAATAAGAATATTCGCTATTTGTGTTGTACAACGCCTCGGAATCTAGCGAAAATATGAAAAAACAAGAGTTTTTCCCTCCAGTAATCTATGAAAAGGGAGCAAAAATATTGAAAGCGAAAAGCAAAATCCCACAAGCCGGGCCCACAAGCGCACATGACCTTGGACAGCGTTGCGCATTTAGCCAGCCAGCGAGCTGTACGCGCATTGTCACCTTATTCAATTAAATCGCATTGTGACGTCACCTCCTAAAGCCGTGCAATGGTACATTTTGGATGGTACGTCTTGTGTGCAACGGTACGAATGTGTGACGTTCAGCCTCCCATTTGATCGCGTACAACTAGCTAAGTAGGCGTTGTACAATCATTATTATTATTATTATTATATGCTTTGTCGCATCACATATTTCTTTGGTCTTAAAGCATGAACAACTTTTCAAATGCTACCCAGACATGAACTTCAATATTTATCTAAATTATACTTTTTCTAGCTGTTCATTACCAAATTTGTTCTCAAGTACATGTAAAACATCACCCCGAGTTTGAACTTTTTAATCAATTCCCCTTTAAAAGCCATTTTCATTATAAATTCCGGCAACTATTAAAAGTTCATCTAATGTGCCAACTCTCCAATGACTCCTAACTTGCATGCACTCTAATATCATTTTGTATTTAAACTTTTTTTGCAGTACATGTAGGGGAACGCGGGGTAAGTTGAGCATAGGGGTAAGTTGAGCATAGGGGCAAGTTGAGCCACCACCCCCAGGCCAATAATGAATGAGTCGGACATTATGGTGGTATCATGTATTAATGACCCATTACATGTACATACATGTAACCCTTAACCTCACCACATTGTTTTCAACTTTGAAACAAAAAGTACTTTTTAGAGGAAAACATACAAATTTCAGCCAAAAAAGTAAAAAAGGGTGTGAAATAGAATAGATCATTGCTTTTTACACACACACACGTCTTTAAATATAATAAAGAAATAAGAACAATACTGTTAGTCCAAGTATAGATTCTCATTCTTGTCATGGTCTTTTACAAGATGGATGCATAAAGAATGTGTGGATGTGAAAATATTGCATGAAGTTCAGAATGGGGTAAGTTGAGCCATGGTAATTCATATTATGGTAGTGTATAATAAGAAAAAACAAACAAACCTTACGAAGCCATTGATATGCAGGCAGAAGGGAGCAAATTCACATGACAGTTCTTTTACTTATAGAGGATGTTAGTATTTACAGCGAATCAGCATGTGAAAAGACTTTAAATAAAAAAATAATAATAATAAAAAACATGCTGTTTCTTTCTGCATTGATTTTGTACATAGTTTTTGTGGCACAACTTACCCCATATATGGGACAAGTTGAGCCATTTGACATCCTTTTTTCAAAGGTCACATTGACTTTAAGTGTGGGGGTAGAAAGTTATATATAGGTGAAAAATATTTCCCAATCAAAATTAATTCTACAATATTATTGGTCATATCAATTCTAACATGCAAAATGCAAGAAGTGTCACAACTTACCCCACCGTCCCCTACTGCAGGTTCAATAAAACACTAAATATCAAGGTGTAATCAACCAGGCGATAACTGTACATTGATGAACCTTGATAAGCTTTTATTCACAATGCTCAATTGTTTGCACAGTGACAATGCAAAGGTGTCTGAACTGCTTTTAATCTAATGGGATTAATTAGGCTTAGGATCAAATAGGTTAATTGTATGGTGCAGTCAGGTAACTACATGTACTATACAATGTACATGTATGCCTTGATCTACATGATTACCATCATGTGCTTGATCCTACTTTGGATTAAATAGGCGATACAATAGTAACATATTGGACTCTGAAATCTTAAATTGGACTCTGTTGTAGAACATTATCACAAACCTGAACACTGAACCTGTGAATGTTCTTAAAATCAACCTACATGTAATAGAGAATTTGACTACTTCTTACCATTGTACTCATGATTTACATGCATTTTGGCTATGATCTTATTCCTGATTACATTCATGTCACCAAGAATAATTGAGTGGAGGAGGGAATTGTGGGGGGGGGGGGATCACGCCTAAAAGCCCGATTAACAATTACAATTATGAAAATACTTACCTGATTTTCTTATTTACGAGATAACTCATACATCTACTTGATTTGCTAGTTCAGCCCTCTGGACTGCCATACCCGAATAGAACTCCCAAGGATTTAAAAAGCGCGAGCGCGCCCTCTCCCGTTCAGGCTTACTACCCATGATCACCGCGCAACTAGCGTCCATCTTCCTCACCTTTCGCAAGCCCATACGTTGAAACATGTTGCTACGCAAGGCGGAGGGTCGGTGGGAGGGTATCAAGTAGATGTATGAGTTATCTCGTAAATAAGAAAATCAGGTAAGTATTTTCATAATTTACTTCAATAACTCCATACATCTACTTGATTTGCTAGACCAGCACGGACTCAAACCGTAGGGAGGCATGTTTTCAATTGTAAGCCTAAGAAAATTTAAAAGAAAAAACAAAAACAACGAAATTTAGGGAGAGGGGGAAAAAGCCGCAGCTGCTTTAAGCGCCGAAGCAGCAAATCTCGCCTCGCTGGACGGAATGTCCTTCAAGTAGAAAGAAGTGAAGGAGTTAGTTGAGCGCCAAAAGGCGGCCCTCAAAAATGTCCTCGAGAGGAATGCCCTGTATACTCAGGAATACTAAGTATCATGGGCCCTCGGCCTAGTGTCAGGAGAACAACATCACCTGCTGACTAGAGCGTAAGAATCGAAATTTGTTGAAAATTTCAACAAGAATCGTGATCGGAAAACTGAAGCTTTTAAGGCTCAGTAAGTGATCAATCGACCAACCTGAGAAGGCGAGATATCTCAGAATTAAGCCTCCGCGTGGGAGAAAACGCCCAGAATTCGATATCTGTCTCAAATGCGTGAGGGCAGAAATCTGCAGAATTCTGATAGAGAGCTGTGGTAAAAAGTTACTAGCGGTCCGAAGGGGACCAGGAACGACGGAGAGTAGGGATTTAGGAAGAAAACCACTCGTAAGGCAGACAAGGGTCGAGAAAGCGACTGAGTGCCATCCTGTTAATAAGGAATGCCGCGGACATGTTGCCTATGTAGAATAGAGCAGTCTGGTCAAAACAGCTCAACCGGGCGTGTCAGGGATACAGCGCGGTACACATCACGACAAAAGTGTGTTAGACCGAGTGATCGAGAGAGAACTCAGGATCCCCTTTCTCCCATACTGATTGAAGCACCCATCTGAGGGTGCAGTGCCCGCGGTGGAAGAGGTGGCTTGGCTCAAGCCACCATCGCCGAGAGAGCCCGTGAGGCTAGGCTGCGATGGCCGTCCGCTGGGCGGGGGAATCCCTAGCAGCAGCAAGTGTACGCCAGAGGGAGCTGGCGAAAAAAAATCTGTCACGATATTACGTGTAAACGACCATCAAGAGATGCTCTAAACGAACAGACATCGCCAGATATGATACCTCAACCGTTACATTCCCAACGGAATCGAATGAGGTAGCAACGGCCCTGTCCTATCAAGTTAGGGACGGAAACTGGCTAAGAGTGTCGAAGTCCTCGCTTGAAGAAACAAGCGAAGGAGACTTGAGGAAGTAATCACAAAATTTCCATCAGTCTGCGGTGAGAACCAGTTGTTTATGAAAACAGTCACAAGGCCTGTTTCTCAGGTGATCGTAAGAGCGAGCACCGCCGGCGCCGGTTGCGGCAGCGTGGAACAGTCCGATATCGGTAAGATAAGGAGCTCCAAAAAGCTGGGGGGGGGGGGGGGGGGCGGCAAAAATGACGCCCTAAGCAGCGGGGGATGAGAATCTAAATTTCTAAAAGAAGAACTCCAGTGAAGTAAATCACTTACATGGAGAGGCTCATCCACAGTCGGCCCGAGAGAAGGCGGGTCGTAGTGATCGTGGTTAGGAAGGCATAAGCATACATCCATCCACTGTTACATCATCCTCGGTCGTGCGGTGACCCTGGCCACATGCCTTGCATGGAAGGAGGATGAAAGCAGCATGCGGGGCGACTCGAGTGTGCCGTGAAAAAATTTCTAAGAAAGAAGCCGATTCGACTAACGGGCACGGTAAAGACATCCACCGTAGACCACTCCGCACAAGGAGGGAGCGGCGGAGACGCCCGCAAGATTGACCCACATAGAGGGCAGTCTATAAGATAGACAGTTAGAGCTGGACCGATGGTCTGGCGGTGTACAGTTTGGTGTGAACTCGCCGACCCGGTACGGTGGGTGTGCCCAGAAAGTAGGCATAGAATGCCGACAGAGAATCCTGGGGCTTTAAACAAGTTTGAACGCACGTACATAGCCAACAATCTCATGAGATGTACGGCGGTTACTTTCCTCCGAGATGATGTTTACCCAACCGGGAAAGACTCGGGGAACAGCTGTGAATGTCAACAGGAGGGATATCTAGCATATGAAAAGCTGATTCCTTCCACGTATTCGGTGCGGGTGCTGCCGGCGGTGTCCGGGGGGACGACCGGTGATGGCAGCTCGGGCAGGGTTCGTACGAGCCGCCCGAATACGAGACAAATAGGTTAACATAACCATAATGCATCGGGTGGTGAAGGCATAGCGATTATTAAGCACAGGAGAACTGTTAATCGCCGTGACATTCAGATCCGATATACATACTCATAAGCTCGGAGAGCTATGAGATAGTGAGACATACCGCTGAGCGGTGATGGTGCTCATATCAGAGTCGCCCTCTCTTCAGCGGCGATCGCTGGAGAACGGGTGTCTGTACTATAGCCCTGACTCTGGCGTTGCAAGGGTAGGAGCTAAGTAAGACAGGGCACCCTTACTTTCGAATAGAAAGTGAGGTTCAGGCCAGAAAAGCGACGGTCCCGTCGCCTGGGCGGACGGTCCGCGGACGTGATAGGTTGTCCTCTCAAAGCAGCCAAACATTCTCACGAGAGAAGTGCGGCATGCGGTATGTAAGAGATTCATACCTCCAATCTACGGGCCCGCTTAGGGGGAAGAATGGAGAGGGTTACCGCTGAAGGAGTCGTCGCCGTATGTGAGCTTGATGTAGAGGGCGAATTCGGGAGTACCTGCATAATAATCGCCCCCCCCCCTGCCTCTGCCTTCTCGCTAGCCTCGAGAGGCTTGAAAATTTCGAGACGGCGGCGCCGGAGCCTGGCGCTTCCGGGCAGCAGCAGAGCGGGGGTGGGTTTACACCCACGGAGCTGGCGGCTTCCTCGTCGTAGGAGCCGCCTCGTCTAGAGCGACCCCGTCACTCTCCGAGACCCCCAATTCGGCCGATTGAGCTCGGAGCGCCTGAAGAGGCGGGGCGAGAAAATATGGACTCCCTTGCTTCATCAATACCCCCGCTCGGAGGGTAGATGTGAGGTAGATACTTGTCAAGCAGCGCCTGAGCGCTTACTGAAAAGTCGCCCGCGGGATAGGGGTTGTCCTCGTAAAGGGAGTCTCGCTCTATGGACTGAACCGGGAGGTTGTCCAGTAAGCGCCGGGGTGGCCCCGCGTGTCGGCTGGGACACGTGCTCTGAGATCGACGAAAATGCTGGAAAGCACACGCGATCTTGGGGCACCCGGTTAGTCGGTGCACTGGCTGGCGATTTAACAGAATCGCTCGAGGATTTCCCGGGTGTCTGGTGGTTATTGCCCACTTGTCTCGCTTGATGCTCAGGGGCATCAGCGGGGTGAGTAGACGTCGAGGGTGGGGTGAACCCGCACTACTCGAAAGCAGAATGTAGCAGCATGAATAGCTGTGACATCTGACCACCGACACAAGGGTCTGAAGGAGGGACGCCCATGGCAACAGGGCTGGCCGACCTCTTCTTCTTCGCGGCCTCCGCCGGTGTGGCCGGGGCAGAAGAAGGCACAAGAGGCACGGGTGATTTCTTACGATTTGCCGCCCCTGGCAGGGCGGCCGTCAACAACGAAACTTCACCCGAATCTGACGGGGTCAGATTGTGGTCACAGTCTGATGTGTGACGCCTCTCGCGGTAGCAGAATGTAGCAGCATGAATAGCTGTAACATCTGACCACCGACACAAGGGTCTGAAGGAGGAACGCCCATGGCAGCAGGGCTGGCCAACCTCTCCTTCGACCTCTTCTTCTTCTTCTCTTTCTGCGGGCTCCGCCGGCGTGGCCGGGGCAGAAGAAGGCATGAGAGGCACGGGTGATTTCTTACGATTTGCCGCCCCTGGCAGGGCGGCCGCCGACAATGAAACTTCACCCGAATCTGACGGGGTCAGATTGTGGTCACAGCCCGATGTGTGACGCCTCTCGCGGTAGCAGAATATAGCAGCATAACATGTATGACTGTAACATCTGGCCACCGATAAGAGGGTCTGAAGGAGGAATGCCCATGGCAACAGGGCTGGCCGACCTCTCCTTCGACCTCTTCTTCTTCTTCTTATTTTGCGGGCTCCGCCGGCGTGGCCGGAGCAGAAGAAGGCACAAGAGGCACGGGTGATCTCTTACGATTTGCCGCCCCTGGCAGGGCGGCCGCCAACAACGAAACTTCACCCGAATCTGACGGGGTCAGATTGTGGTCACGATCAGATTGTGGTTACAGTCTGTGTGACGCCTCTCGCGGTCAGGGGCTGGGCGATCTCTCCCGATGCTGTCAACGGAGGACGACTTATACGGCAGAGATCCTGACCTGTGCCGGGGGGAGAGAACCGCACTCTCCCTCCGGACTTCTGGTGACCCGGTAGCCGGTGGGTCGCATAGCCCTATGGGTGCTGCGGCGGCAGGACCTAGTTTAGGCTTGGAAGCCTTGGCTACCACTTTTTCCTTTGTCCGAGACCGTGGCACCACAGTCTTGGCCTTCCTTCTCTTAGCATCCGACCGCAAATTCGGAATGCTGATCGACGCACCCTCATACTCACCGCCGCTGGGCGCTCACCGCGGCGTCCCTCCTGCTCGCCTGGAGGCGGCCGACTTCTGTAACTTGCAATCGGGATGGTCCCCGTGGAGGGCACCAGGTCCTCTGGGGCTGTGTTAGTCCCATTCAAAGATACCTCTCTCTACCCTGAAAAAGGAAAAACAAGAATTTTTCTTTTTCTTTTTTTTTTTTTTTTACAAAGATCTCGCTTAGATTAAAAGTGGAGACCGGAGTGGTCTTTCCCTCCTCCTAAAAGGAGTTTGTTTGAGCAAACAGAACAAAACAAGAGGGGAGGGGTAGGGAGGAAGAAGAACCTAAGAATAGTTTAGGTATCTGCCTGTAAGAAAATAAAAAGGAGGTCGGAGACTTTGAAAAAAGAACTCCTACAAGGTTCCCCTACTATATTCTCTTTTTTTTTTGTGCCCGAAGGAAAAATTCGAAACAAAAATTCAAAAATGAATGCAAGTTCAGAAGAGAAAGAAGTTTCCACCTGCGAAGAAACACAAAAACAAGCATTTCAGAGCAGGAAGAAAAGGGATTGAGAGACAAATAATTCCTAGATAAGAGAAATTTTACGATAATTTCCAAGAGGAAAAAAAAAAAAAAGTAACCTCCTGTGGAAAGGTAAAGAAATTCAGAACAGGAGGAAGGAGGAACGTCTCTAGTAACGATTCCAAGAGGAAGAACGACACAGTAAATCCTCAAAGGGAATCGTAGAGCCCGCCTGTCGAAATAAAAAAATATATAAGACTAGGAGGGAAGAGGGAATTGAACGAAGAAAACAATTCCGGGACAGGTCAAAAAAATTTCTAACAGGAAGGAGACCCCACCTGTAAAGAACAAAAATTTTTTTTTTTTTTTTTTTTAGGGGGGATTGAATAACCAAACAATCATCAGGTATAATTGCGTAAGCCGAATTAAACAATCCCCGAAGCGTCTGTGAATAAAATATTAATCAAGAATTTTATTCAGAACAGAAAGGAAAAGGAATTGAGCTTTAGGATCCGCCTGTGAATAAAATATCAATCAAGAAATTTATTCAGAACAGAAGGAAAAGGAATTGAGCTTTAAGATCCGCCTGTGAATAAAATATCAATCAAGAAATTTATTCAGAACAGAAGGAAAAAGGAATTGAGCTTTAAGATCCGCCTGTGAATAAAATATCAATTAAGAAATTTATTCAGAACAGAAAGGAAAGAGAATTGAAGAATTAATCAATCAATAATCAATCGAAAATCTTAATAAATCAATTCCAGAAAGCAAGGAAGGAACAGAGTTGAAGATCCCAACCTGCAAAAAGAAATAACAATAACACCCTCGACAACAAAGTGTAGAGGCTGTCTAGAATTTAATTCAAAAACGGCACCAAAAGCCACCACGCTTTGAACGTGAAGAACAATAACCATGACAGGTGGTGAAGGCTTGCTGCCACGTAGGCAGGCCAAGCCCGGTGCCTCGCGAACGCGCTAGCGATGCGGCGCGACGAGAACTCAAACGTTAGAAAACAATTTAAGTGTCACCAAAAACACGTCTAAAAGGTCACGCCAAGTGTAAATTCTGAACACAATCTTACACACAAATGGAAAGATTGAAATTAAAAGGGAGAATGCACCACAGATAAGCGAAAATAATATACCAAAGCTCAAAAAGATTTGAGCTCTTAGGAGACTTATCTGAGCACGTCTTGACAGGTGGCTTGCCGAAAGCAAAAGAGGAAGATGGACGCTAGTTGCGCGGTGATCATGGGTAGTAAGCCTGAACGGGAGAGGGCGCGCTCGCGCTTTTTAAATCCTTGGGAGTTCTATTCGGGTATGGCAGTCCAGAGGGCTGAACTAGCAAATCAAGTAGATGTATGGAGTTATTGAAGTAAATTACATATTTTGTGTTAAGGCCTGGCGTACACATTGCATGTACCTGGCATTTTGAAGTTCCTGGTAATGAGAAGGTGAAAACCTACTAGCATCCTGTGATCAATGTGTAAAACCCTGTATGAATCATTCTTCCTGAGAGCTCAGCTCTGCTTTGCAAGACTTACTAATATCACATTCCATGGCACTCTGTCCTTATGTGCTTCATGTGTATTGTACGGCCCATAGCATGCTACATGCAAAACTAAATGTTTTTGAGGATATGAAATACCTCAAATTTCACCTCATTTTCATGATGAAAGTCTTATTAGCCTAAATAATCATGCTGCACCCTTGAGCATGTACATATAGGCATGATGTGCTGGGTTTATTTCCAATTGGTCTAATTCCAATTCGTCCAATACAACTCGTCTACTATCATTTTGTCTATCATCAATTCGTCCACTCACCAATTCTTCTAATAACCGGTTGGTCCAATAGCCATTTATTTAGTCCATATGTTAATTGGGCAAAATGAATGAAAATGAAATAGATATTAGACCAACTGCAGCTGCTTATGAGATGAAATGGTCATAGACGAACCAGTGATTAGATGAAGTGATGATTGTTAAATGGTTGTTAGACAAAAATGTTGGATGGAATGGCATTAGACGAAATGAAGGTACACCATGTGGTGAGCAGACCAGTTGGCAGTAGACGAATTAGCAATTTACTGAAACATGAATCATGTATCTACAAATAATCATTCATTAAATTTAAAACCCAATAGGGCCTTTATTATTTATTTACAAGGATCAGAGTTGTCTTTAATTCGTATCTTTTAATAGTCATTACTCATTTTCTTGCTCTTGGAATCCATGGAAACCTCAATTAGAGAGCATGCCCAGAATCACAAGGCAGGAAGTGATCTGTATCCTTTGCTGACCCCATGGTTTGAACACGAGCAAACTCTGATATGAAGTTCAAACTTCAATTCAGATTTAGCATTCTACACAGAGACCAAGAAAAGGGGTGGGAGTGATTCCCTATATAGCATTTCGAAGTGTGACGTCATCAATTTTTTTTTTCGCTTTTTGCATATCAGCGTTCTTGATTGATACCATATTTGAAAACGTGTCACTGTGACCTTGACCTTTGACCTCAAAATCAATTTGCTTCCTGGGATCCATGCTAGTATCATACACACCAAATTATAGGCCTATGAGCCTAGGTTAACTTAAACTGAAGTTATCACGTTGACAAGGAAAAGTTAACGGCAGATGGATGGACGGACACTGAGCATGATACCATAATACGTCCCGTCGAGACGGGCGTATAAAAAAGCTGAAAAGCTAAAAAAAAGTTTTTTGTGAGGTCATCACTTTCAGTACTCTATTGGAAAAGAACTGCATACAGGTCTACCAAATTTTATGCGACTGAATTTTAGTCAAAGTCCACCTCAAACAAATATTTGATTTGAATGAATATAATTTTTAATAAAAAAGAAAAATTTAAATTTATGAGCAGACCACTGAAAAATTAATAAAAATCAAATGAAAAATAAGAAAGCTATAATTTGCTTATTTTCACAAACAGTAATAAAAAATATCCTACAGAATATTTCCATTTTTGCAGATATAACAGTAAGGAAGCTCTTCGAGTCATAATATGTAAATGTTGCAATGATGACAATCACTCATGTTAAGGCAGGATTGAAAACTTATTTCATATCAAAACAATGAAACAATACGGTACATAATTCATATTAAAGGTAAATGCTAGTTTTGGTAACGATATCAAAATGAGTTCGTACAGAATCCAATGAAATGACCACTAAAGTGTCTGTTTGTATAAATAAAACGCATGTGCCAAAGGATTCTGGAAGAAATTGTGTAATTGCTGAGAAATCAGCAAATAAAGCACGGGATTCGGGTAGGGCGTCGGGCCCGACGCCCTGAGCAATAATTATACATCGTCCCACGTGCGCTTATCTGTGTTGGGGATTTTCGGTGTGAACATTTTTCAGCGTAGATTTCAAGATTTCACAAAGTCCAGTTAATGTAACTGTACCAGATCTAGATCCTCGATGATATACTTGCAATTAAGCCTTGTTTTACAGACTTTCTCATGAAATCAGTGTTAACTGCAACTACTGGAATTTCTCTTTAAGCTCTAGACCATACTTTAATTTTTTTTGGAGGTGGCCTGAATGGGCCACCAAAGCCTTCATAAACATGTAATATTTTTTGGTGGCCCGATCACGGAAGCACGTATCCGTAACGTTGGGGAAGAACAATACATGTAGGAAACAAGATGGCGGCATAAACATCGGGCAAGTCTCCTCCGTCTTTTCATAATATTTTTCTAATTTATTCTTGTTTAAAAATGAAATTGATAGCATAGAAATGTCGGAAATTAAGTTGTATCCCATTCACATGATTTAGGGCTAGATCTTTTAGAAGTAGAAAGGTGTTTTTGCGGTACATGCAGATGAATGGGAAGGAATTCCTGGCTCCATGGAGAGTAAGCATATGTTAGTAAATGATTTTTACTCTAGCTATGACTTGAGCCTCCTGTCCTGGCTAGGCATGATGACTCCTATACAGCTGGCAACTGTCTGTTTCGAGGAGTTTTTTTAACATTTTTATTTTTTTTTAATTTCTCCTCGTACACAGGCGGCTTGCTATCGTGCAGCCACCATTATAGGGGGTTAACAATGCAAAATCTTCCCCGACAGGGCTCATCGATTTTTGTCTTTATTTCATAAAAATAACTGAACCAAAATAAACATTACAGGTTGTAACGTTGGCGAAGAACAATAGGAAACAAGATGGCGGCGTAAACATCGGGCAAGTCTCTTCCGTCTTGTCATATTTTTCTCCTTTTTTTTAATGAATTCTTGTTTAAAAATACAATCGAGAGCGTAGAAATGTCGGTAATGAAGTTTTATCCCATGTACATGTACATAAATGATTTAGGGCTAGATCTTTTAGAAGGAAAGTAGAAATCTCGGGGGCGAAAGTTTCAGGCTTTGGCGGCCTACACGCACGTGAATATATAGGAATACCTGGCTTCATTGAGAGTAACCTTACGTCAGTATGAGTAAATGATTTTTACTCTCTAGAAGCCGCCTGGCTAGAGCTGGAGTCCTCTTGCCAGTCTTGGCCTTGGCCTGGCTTGATCTACCGCCACGTTACGCTACATTGTACACTAAACTGACGTCGTAAACAAAACTAAAAAGTGTAAGCAAGGCCCTTAAAGTTAAATTCCAGTTTTGGTAACGATCTCAAAATGACTTTTTACAGAATCTAATATAATGACCACCCAAGTGTCTGTTTGTATGAATAAAAAATATGTGCCAAAGGATTCAGGGAGAAACTGTGTAATTGCTGAGAAATAAGCAAAATATTGGCGGATTCGGTCACTTCCGTCGGGTCTTTATTCCAGCAATAATAATACACTGTCCCACGTGTGCCTACCTGTGTTGGTGATCTTCAGTGTAAACTTTTCAGCGTAGATTTCAAGATTTCACAAAGTTTAGTTTATGTAACTGTACCAGATCTTCATCCTCGATGATATACTGACAATTAAGCCTGGTTTTACAGACTTTCTCATGAAATCAGTGTTTACTGCAACTACTGGAATTTCTCTTTAAACTTTAACCCTAAAAAGACTGGGCTATTTTGGAGGCTAGAAAAACTGGGGGGGGGGCCTTTTGGGCCCCCCTAAGATCTCGGCCGTTGGTCGTCCGATCGCAACCAAATTTGGCACACACATCCTTTGTCATGTCCTCTAAAAGAAAACATAGTCAAAATACTGATATTCATTTTTTTTTTTAATATATGCATAATCAATTATGCGAATATGCAAATTTTTATCAAAAATAGAATTTTTCATATTTTGGTACTTATTGCGGTCCATAAATTCCTGTTTCAAGGTTTTCAGCTGTAAGAAGAGGTTGTTTATCATGGAATTGTGTTGTTTCATGCTTGAATTATTAGATATGCTTATGCAAATGAGTAATTACTAAATATGCAAATAAGTACTCCGCATGCGTTATGTAGAGAAATACAATAATTGGCATGTTTTATTGCATTACACTCTCTTGCAATGAGACAAAGCAATCTTGGAAGATACACAAGTGATGTGTTACATGTACACTAGCTGGTGAAAACAAAGCATAGGAGATATCACATAATTTATGCAAATTATATTCATAATTAATTATGCGAATATGCAAATTTTTATCAAAAACTTGAATTTTTCATATTTTGGTACCTATTGCGGTCCATAAATTCCTGTTTGCAAATTCTTGAGTATTCTAGATATATTTTGGGTTTGTGTAATATATAACTTATTCAATATCAATTATAGCATAATCAACTAAAGTGTGACATTACTTGTCTATTCAGTGTTTCCTGCACCCAAGAATATAGTTGTGCAAGCGATTCTGGTATTTTGCACTACTTTTCTTATGTTTTTCTTTGATTTTAATTTCTTATGTATTTCTTTATTTTGCATTTCTTATGTATTTATTTTTTTATGCAATGTTTTTCATTATTTTCATATCCTAGAACTGCTACTTGAATTCACAAGTGACATAATATAGAAAGAAACAAATAAAAATGTAGTTAGAAAACAATGTGTATAACATTCATTCAAATACCATACACTTTACACACAAACGAATACAAATTTCAATTTCTTACGTGACATGTGATACGAAAATGTTACGTAACTCTGCAACCGCGGCATGGGGGTATACAAATTTGGTATCAAAAGTTGCGCAAAACTCAAGAGAAAAAAGTCATGAAATGGCGGCGCGAACGCTTCATGCGCAAAAAAGTTATCGCGATTTATGTACAGGGGGGGCCTAAAAGGCCCCCCAGTCTTTTTAGGGTTAAGGCCTAATAACTTAGGCGTTTTAGGCTAAGCTAAAGGCGTTTACTTTTTTACTTTTTTTAATGTATTTTTCTATGATAAAAAGTATAGGCACGTATTGTATTACCGGACACTATCATATTTCCGGACGAGCATATTACTGCGTACAAAATCAATTTCGTTCCGTAAGACTTCCGCAGATCAATTTCACAGATCAATTCAAAGAACAAGATTGCAAAAACAAGGCGAAAAAATCCAACTTTTACCTTATTTTTCTCTAAAATGACAGAAAACGCATAAAATATCATATATATGTAACATAGTTTTGCATTAACAATTGATCCCAATTGATCTATTTTCTGATGGAAATGCGGGCCTAATTATTTGCCGAATTTCAATCTCGTCCGCTCCATCGCTCAGATTGTCTACGGCTAGTTCTCAAGGTACTCGGTAGCCCGGCCGTGTGCGAGGTTTACCGTGATAGAGAGCCGTCGACGATCGACAGCGCATCAATAGAACTTGATGACTGAGGGTCACGATATATACGAGCATTAATACTGGAAAGTGCCATATCGAACGCGCGGTAAAAAAAATGAAATTGGTTAGCAAACACAAATTTATTACAAAGATCTGTTCAGAATCGATATAAGAAAGCAAACAAAAACTTAGAATTTACTCATGATATGATATACATGAAAAAATCACACGCAATTCTTTCTTACATCAATATAATCAAGAATATTTTTACCCATCCGGCGCGCGTCCGGAATTATGAAAATAATTGTTTTTCGCGTAGGGAATGCGGCAAGTGCGGTGCAAAGAAAACGGTTGGAAAATATAAAATAATTTCATCATATTCATAATTTTCAGAATATTTGGAATAGCAAGTGATAATTTTTCTTGATTGTATTTCCTCTAGTTGTCATTTTTAAAGCACTGAAATAAAGGTGTCCGGCAATAGGATACACTGCCATATGAACTATGTCTATGCTGATGACAATGTAGCAGCTCATGTTAGCTGTGGTCTGTTTGTTAAATAATATTGCAGTTTAGATATAGACTTGTAAATAAGGCTCATTTTGGTTTTAATTCCGTTAGCGCAACCACCCTAGTCATTTGACCTTTTAATATTCTCCTTCAGCTCCTTTGTTTACAAACAATAAATTTCTCCCACGCTCTGTACATGACCTTTTTAGGTCCACGTGACTTTTGTTTGTTTCTCGCCAAGCACGTGCCTTTTTTCTGGATGCGCGCATCTGACATTTCCTTGACTGGCGGTGGTTGCGGTAGCGATGTACGTTCCTGGTGTGCTAAGTCAACTTTTGAAGGTAATTTTATGCTTGAAATTCGTAGTTATCGATTTGTTTCTTTTAAGGAGAAATATATTGATTATGAATGTGGTCTTATTATATATCAATGGAAAGGTAATGATGTGGGGATCATCAGTGGGTCATTCAAAAATATCGAAAATAATACAAAAAGGTGAAAATCACCGATTAAAAAACGCTAAAATGCCCCTCCCGAAATATGCCTCGCATCGGTCTCTGAATTGACTGGAATTTGATGACGTCACTGTCTGTACGAGAGGCGTGATTGGCTCTCCCACGTAAAGCTCCACTTGCATGCAAAACCTGTTGCGTGGGTACGTTTTCTCCACACTGTCACTGAATACTTCTATCACGAAATGAAAGAAAACCCAGAATTTTATCTAGATTTGGATTTTCAAATTGATGATTTTAAAGATGAAGAGAATGATGATGAAGTGAACAACACAGTGACGTAGTTGGAGGTAAATTGGGGGAACTATGCCGATGATGATGAAAATTCAACTTGCCTGACGATCACAAGTCATGTACATGTCGATTCGCGACCAATTCCAAAAGTCGAACATTGTCATCATCATATTCGTCGACCTCGATCGTCGGATCCTCGAGTTCTTCGTAATCTGTCTTCACACCGGACTTTCGTCTTTCTCAATTCGCTCTCCACGACCATTTCGCCTTAGTTTCGGACATTTAACTTTTGGATCAAACAATCGGATTTTTAATACCTGGAATATTTAATATTTTCTACATTGATTTCCTGGAATATTATTTGTTTTTCTTTGGCACAACTTATGTAATTCTCAATAGCGGCGGTCTTTCACTATAGAAATAGACCACCTTATTATTGTTCTTGTATTTCTTGATTGGTAACTAGCGGCGATCTTTCGCTATAGAAATAGACCATCCTACATGTAGCTAGCCTAGTACCGTATTGATTAATTTGATGTGTTGAGTCTCCTTGAAATTATTAATAAAATAACGAGATCCTGACAAGAGGACTTTATACCTTGTAGTTCACTTTTGATTTATTTCGTTTTGGCTATTTTTTTTGTATCCTTATTTTTTTTTATCATAGACATCCCATACAATTTATTTATTTTTAGTAACATATCCTGACCCCCTCAGGTGAAGCTCGTTAAAACAATGTTGTCAAATCAAATGTCAACTTACAATTTCTTTGCTGAGTGGAACTTACTGCGACAGAAACAGGCTGGACACATCGAGGTGATTCAGTCCTTGCTGCTGCAACAAAAGCACGGCCTAATTTTGCAAGGGACCCGGCCATTTTTACGTTTTTCTGGAGGAGGCAGAGAAGGAGAACGTGCAGAGGAAGTACCAAGAAATGGATAACCTGGCGGTATACGGTATATACGGTGCGATTTCGCGGGTCACGTCAGCAGTGAGCTGTCATGTCTTTGATCGATTTTCACGTGGTACCCACGCCGCGATTAGCTCGGGCAACGCTATAGCTAGCTTGCCGGCGATACAATAGCGCAGTCAGCTGGTAACTCTGCGAGTGCTGCAAAACAACGCGACAGCCACAGGAAATCATCATGAGGGAGGGAGGGAGCCCGGCCCAGCCTCTAGCCCCCACTCTAGCCCCGACCCCTGGCCTCAAACTTATATTTTTCACGAGAGTTTAATGTATCCTCTTCGACGTGGGCTTTTTTTCGAAGCTCTAACTTTTACAAGAACAAGATAAACATTATAGATCTCTGTCCCCGACTCTCACATTTGGACAGGGAGGAGGCTCCCGAGGAGGCTATAGATATATCCCTTGCGTGCGGATAAAGTGTAAAAAACATTGCAAGGGATATAGCCACGATAGAATTTGAAAATAAGAAAACGCGATTTATATTGAAAAAAGGCATTAAAGGCATGGTCGAGGCTGAAAATATTTATATCTTAATACATAGAGTAGAATTCACTGAGCAAAATACCGAAAATTTCATCAAAATCGTGTAACAAATAAAAAATAAAGTTATTGAAGCTAGTTTAAAATTTAGCAATATTTTGTGAAAACAGTAATCATGAATATTCATTACGTGGGCTGATAATCCCACATCCCCACTTTCCGTTTTCTTATAATGTTATTACATAATTCATATTTTTTAAATTATTTCATACTTGTGTGAATAATATGCCTCCCTTATAATGAAATAAAGTTGCAGCAATAAATATCTAATGCACTAAATCAGTTGTCAATCCAATTTTTCTAGTTCATGGAGGAAAGAAATTTGAAAAAACTAATTTCATTTAATAAAATACAAAAAAAAACAAGTGCAGATGTGACATCATCAGCTCACCTAATGAATATTCATGACGACTGTTTCAACAAAATATTGCTTAACTTCAATAAAGGCTTTGTTATTTGTTGTCCGATTGGTGAAATTTTCGGCATTCATTCTTGCTCAGTGAATTTTACTCTATTTTTTAAAGCTATAAATACTTTCAGCCCGGACCATCCCTTTGATAGGCCAATGGGCCCACAAGATAATCCGCATGCAGTGCCTACTGGCATGGCACCATCAGGCTTGAATATAGTTTTGGATGCGCATGATTGGCCTATATACTTCTCCCGCCCCCCCCCCCCCCCCTCGGCCCTCCATTCATAGATACAATGTGGTGTGCTTTTCAGTAAGTTTTCCCATACCTACTTTTCCCAGTTGTGCTTTATTGGTCTACACTAAAAGTTAATTAACTTTTGCCCTAAAAATTAACGATTCCTATTTTGTTCACAATTCACATATTATGCCTCTTTTATGATCGCCTTCGACAGAATCTACACTGGACCCTGCCCTCATAATAGGCACAGTCAATAGCCTATCTTCTCGATATTCGCTCCCCTTTCTTCTAACTATTTGTTTGAACTGTACGTTCTGAAGTTGTCCTATTCCTCCTCCCTCGATCTTGTTTTCTTCTCGAGTCTTCTTATTTCTCATTCAGGCTTGGCTTCTTTCGATTTGCCGTTTTCTTAAAGGGCAAGTCCACCCCAGGAAAAAGTTGATTTGAATCAATACAGAAAAATCAAACAAGAATAATGCTGAAAATTTCATCAAAATTTGATGTAAAATAAGAAAGTTATGACATTTTTGAGATTCGCTTATTTTTCACAAAATAGTTAATATAATTATGCACAACTTGATGATGTCACACTCACTATTTCTTTTGTTTTTTATTGTTTGACCCCGGTGTTTGACTTAGGCCCTATTTCGATTTGACGATAAGGACCTCTTGGTCAAACCACAAAATATTAAAACTTTGGTCATTCCACTTTTTCAGGGAGGAATAAAACTTTGTTTCACATGCCAATAAGGAGAAAATTAAAATATTTCATATAATAAAATACAAAAGAAATAGTGAGTGGGTGAGCTCATTTGCATACCGACCAGGATGTACATATTAAACTGGTTGTGAAATTAAGTGAAACTCTAACATATCATAACCATTGGCGGCGGAGCAGAGGATTATCTTTTGTGTTTAGGGGGGGCGGACGGCTATTGTAGCGTCCCCCCCAAAAAAAAAAAAAAAAAAAGATAATCCTCGATCTGCTCCGCCGCCTATGATCATAACTTTCTTATTTTGCATCCGATTTTGATGAAATTTTCAATGTTAGGCTTGGTTTTTATCTTTTTATTCAAATCAAGTTTTTGTTGGGGTGGACTTGTCCCTTAAAGATTTGGGATTGGGAGGGAGGGGTATAACCCAACCCCAACGAGGCCAGTAACTGGATCATAGCCGAGATAAATGATCTGTGCGCGCGCTCGCGCGTCAACCTATACCCGGCATTTACGTTGGCTGTACGTGGGGAGTTCTCTGGTCCCTACCCCTGCCAAATTAAGAATATCAGCCTTCATTTTGATCCGGAGGCTTCACCAGTTTGACTTTTGATTGTGAAGGGTATCGTGAGGTACGTATCCCAAATGTTGTGTTATTCTTTTCACTAAGACAAGAGTATTTTTTGGGGGAAATTGACCCTAGTATGAGACATAGAGTGACAACCTGGCGCAGGGGATCGGGAAGCGCGAAGAGGAACGGCCGCTACATCATGCGACATGATTGATGGATGGAAGTCTACACTGCACTGTATGGCAGTGTATCCTATTGCCGGACACCTTTATTTCAGTGCTTTAAAAATGACAACTAGAGGAATTACAATGAAGAAAAATTATACCTTGCTATTCCAAATATTTCGAAAATTATGAATATGATGAAATTATTTTAAATTTTCCAACCGTTTTCTTTGCACCGCACTTGCCGCATACCCCTCCGCGAAAAACAATTATTTTCGTACGTGACAAATTACATCATAATTCCGGACGCGCGACGGACGGGTAAAAATATTCTTGATTATAATGATGTAAGAAAGAGTTGGTGTTATTTTTTCATGATATATCATCTCATGAGTAAATTTTAAGTTTTTGTTTGCTTTCTTATATCGATTTTGAGCAGATCTTTGTAATAAATTGGTGTTTGCTAACTAATTTCATTTTTTTTAATTTTTTTTCATTGAGTGTTCGATATGGCTCTTTTCAGTATTAATGCTCGTTCATATCGTGACCCTCAGTCAAGTTCTATCGATGCGCAGACGATCGTTGACGGCTCTCTATCTACCTCGAGAACTAGCCGTCGACGATCTGATCGATGGAGCGGACGAGATTGAAATTCGGCGAATCAGGCCCGAAATTAGGTCCATATTGCCATCAGAAAATAGATCAATTGGGATCAATTGTTAATGCAAAACTATGTTATATGATATTTTAAGCATTTTCTGTCATTTTAGAGAAAAATAAGGTAAAAGTTGGATTTTTTCGCCTTGTTTTTCCAAACTTGTTCTTTGAATTGATCTGTGAAATTGAACTGCGGAAGTCTTACGGTACGAAATTGATTTCTTACGCAGTAATTATGCGCGTCCGGAAATATGATAGTGTCCGGTAATACAATACGTGACTATACTCTTGAGCAATATATATAGGCCTATAGGCAGTCATGCCAGTAGAGGCGCACGGCCAGTATGGAAGACTCTCTCCAATATGGGAGACAATCTCCCATATTGGAGATTTGCTTTGCAAAAGGACAAAAGAAACAACACCAACAAAAGCATGATTTTTTCTACCCAAAAATTTGTCTCACTGAGGTCAGAAGCCCATTTGTTTTGTGTGTTATTGACAACAAAAAAATATCAAAACAAAAGTGGATGGTGAATTTTTAAAGTAGATGGTGAAAAGGGGTAATTTTTCATGAGGAATCTGCTTATCACATTTTTATTTGCCGCCAAGGTAATCCTTTTGCCGCAAATGTAAACAAAGGAAATTGGTCTCCAAAACTGGAGACTGTCTCTGAAATTGGATAGGCCTACCCAAATTCTTTACAAAAGTCTCTGATATTGGAGATAATCTCCCACATTGGAGACAGTCTCCAATATTGGCCTTGCGCCTCTACTGATAGCTATGTTACTTAGACTTATATATATATACACGTATATACCGGTATATCTACACACAATAAAGATTTAATAAATCCCTGAATTTTAAACATTTATGATGCCATGTATGTTAGTCAGTTTGTTTCCCCTTTAATCCTCCTGGTTCAGAACTGACTGACTTCATTGATACTTTTTGCAGCAATATCTTGGTTTCCTATGAACCATTTGCCATTTAATTCAGACCTTGAATATTCATTTTTTTTAACATGCTCTCTCTAATAAGGCTTGGTATTTGAATAAAATGCTGAAACAAAAAGAACCTTTTATGTCAACAACAACATACTCTTATTATAACTAACTTGATATTCATAAGGGCAATTCCATGAGATAAGTGCCATGGGGTGAAAAAAATAAATTCATATTTAGAAACTTGTCACCCACCTAATTTTGTTCAGTATACTTCTGGGCATACGGAACAGTATTTTTTTTCTCCAAGAGTTCCATCAAGAATTTCAAATATTGAACTTTGAACTCAACTTACAACTTTATTGAGAAAAACAGTAAAAATTTACCTAAAGAATTCATTTGAATTAAAGAAATTAAAGAATGGTCAGCAGTTGTTGAGTTAATTTTTAGAATGTATGAAGCATTAGTTTTGCCAAAGACTAAAATGTCTTCCAATCCCATGAGTGGGTAAAAAGCATGCCACTCCATTGGTTAAACCAATGTAACATGAGTAAGCTGAAGAAACTTAAATATTCCCTTCCATTCAAAATTTGCCAATGGAAGTTCTCTTCATACTCGTACCTGATAGATGAGAAAAATTAAGTTGTAGCTGTATACATATCATGGTATTACAATAAATGAGGCCCCAAAAGTGTAACGCGAGTAACGGCATAAAATTGTGATGTTGTCTCACAAGCTATGGTACAGTAACCTTTTATTGTATGACTAAGGGGTAAAAACAAAGAGTATGGTCCATTAATGACCTTCAATGACCCTTTTGAAGTGGTCATTACTGTCATAAAGAGAAATTTGCCAGTTGTGGTAACGATCACAAAATTAGTTCGATCAGAATCAAATGAAATGACCACCCAAGTGTTAGTATATTATATAATTTTTTTAAATCTGCCAAATGGCTCTTGAAGAAAATAAGTAATTTCTGAGGGATTAGCAAAATAAATTTCATCAAATGTCAGGTATTTTTCCAAGCTATATTAATTAATACACTATCCCACATATGCTTTCTGTGTTAGTGATCATAAGTGTTGCCAGTTTTTAGCTAAGATTTCATGATTTCACAAAGATAAGTTTATGTTATTGTAGCATATCTACATGTAGATCTATGGTAATAGGATGACAATCAACATTGATTTTAAAGACTTTGTCGTGAAAAAATTGTTTGCTGCAACTACATAGTACATTCTTTTACCATTAAAATAGATAAACCGGATGGAGCTTATAATTGTTGCTCTTTCAGTCTCACGTTTACTGTTCAGTTTTAAGCCTTTCTCAGACTTTTAATCAATAAAGATCAATAAATTTGTATCTTTGGTTTTAAGAGTCTGCATGATTTGCACATATAGCCAAATGTCTAAATAACGACACTTTGGTGCATTGTTTTCATGTACTAGAAATAAGTTAAAAGAATAAATCATTAACCTGGATAATAATTACAGATGGATCATAAAAGCATAACAAATAAATACATTTCATTTCATTTTTATAGTTTGTTGAAAGTGGCAATTTCTGTTTTTAAGATTTGCATTTTTTTGATGGGGGAAGGGATATATGATAATTTCTTAACCTGGTAATGCAATAGAATGTTTTGGTCAGAGTTACTGTATTATCTTTTTAACACATAATTCTGCTCCCTTAATCTTTAAGCAAGCACATTAACTTTATCAGATAGGTTTGCTTGATATTGCTTACACTACAATTAATTGTATCCCCCGAACAGAGTTCGGAGGATACTATGGATTTGGCCTCGTGCCGTGTCCGCCGCCGCAGAGATTTTTTTTGTGAGCGCTCTATTAGTTGTATTTCTTCTCCAATCATCTTAAAATTTGGCATGAATGTAGAGTATGGTATAGCGAAGCCGCCTATCGAATTTGGTGTTGGCGGAGACATCATTGCCATGGTAACGAGATTTTGTCTCGCCCACCAAAGGTGAAGGCGAGACTTACGGATCCAAATGTCATCCAGCCGTCACAAACCTAATGCCACATAACTCCACAACCGTAAGACGCTTTTCATCTAAACTTGGATGGTAAATGGACTTGGGGGACCTGCTTCTTATGCTGCAGTCGGAGGTCACAGGGTAAGGTCAAAGGTTGTTTTCAGGTCAACGTTAAAGTTTACATGCAAGACTTATGACACTTAACCCCCGCAACCGTAAGTCACTTTTCAACCAAACTTGGATGGTAGATGGGCTTGAGGGACCTGCATCTTATGCTACAGTCGGAGGTCACATGGTAAGGTCAAAGGTCATTCTCAAGTCAACATTAAATTTAACATGCAAGACTCTCTTCTGACACCTAACTCCGCAACCGTAAGTCACTTTTCAACCAAACTTGGATGGTAGATGGACTTTGCGGACATGCATGTTGTGCTGCAGTCAGAGGTCACATGGTAAGGTCAAAGATCATTTTCAGGTCAACATTAAAGTTTACATCCAAGACTCTTATGACACCTAACTCCGCAATCGTAAGTCACTTTTCAACAAAACAATATTAGAAGCAATATTAGAAGGTGAAGCGAAGATGCCTATCATTTTTGATGGGGTCTTCGGGTTAGGTTTACAAAAGATATCCAGATTACTCTATAATTTATTCCCCAACAGGTGATACTGGACAATACTTGAGGTTCTGCAGAGTCACGCTGCTACGTCATATTATTGTTATCAAATTTGGTACCCACAGGCAAAATGTGGGCAGGGTCATTGTCGCCATAATGATTGTATTTATTTGTCAAATTTCTGTGTGAGCTCTATATATCACAATGACGGAAGACGCGGTGGGTTCCGGGGATACATGTGCTTGGCTGCGTGACCCGCCGAGCATCTCTAGTTCATTCATTGGATTTCATGAAAGAGAAATACGCACTGTTTGCAGACCTGCCAACCAGTACGATTTTTTATTAAGATAAGGGCATACGATTTTTTTGTACTTTGATACGATTTTTCAAGTTAAAAAATATGTTTTTTACGTTTTAAAAAATATATTTACGATTTTGGTGTTCCATACTATAAAGCGATTCCGAAGCTCAGTGGCACTGGCATAGATCGGCACTTCCGCAAACTGACATGCTAAACGCCCCACAATCCCTGACGCTGCAAATAAACGGTCCGCCGCCATTTTGTGTCATGTAAAAACACGTGGCTGCAGTAAATGTTGTTCCAACATTATGTACACAGCGATGCATTGTGGGGTAGCAAGATGGCGGATAATGGTGATCGAGGCGCGCACAATATCCATTCAATTAGATAAGAGAGTTTGGTGGTTGAATGGGCGAAGCGTGAGTACTGGTGCTTGGTGGCTTAGCGCTAGCGATAGCAAGCGGGGCCGGGGAGCGCTGGCCTGGCGCTTCAGGTTTACGTTGTTCGTGGTTCATGTGTGTGCGGTGCATTTCATTGCCGCAGTGTTTGCTTGAACTCTTGATATTTTCATCTCTAATAATGGATTCATACCAAAGAAAAAGGAGAGTAACAGAGGCGATTCTTACTCTGGACCATCCAAAAGATGGAGAATGAGTACTTAGCGGTGAAAAGTAAGTTGTCAAAATGCAAACTCCCGGCCTAGCAGATTAGGCACGGCCTGCTATGCTAGTGCCAGGCCGGCCGCGGCATGCCCTGAAGATCACGCTGCTGCACTGCACTGGCTCCGCGGCAGTGTTGTGCTTAATGGAGTCTAGCGTACTTGGATCACAATTAATTTTAAGGCAATACTTGACTCCTCAGAATATCTGAAAAATTTTCACAAATCTTTTAATTTTTTGAAATGTCATAACTTTGAAAGTAGAAAAAAAAGAAGTTATATTTTGGTTTATGAAACTTGGACATTAGAGTAATTAATTATAATTTTGCATAAGTTTCAGGCCATCTGATTAAGGTATTATTAAGATTAAGATATTATTATTAGTTTCTGATTGACATGTGTGGAAAAAATGACAAAACATGCAGGAAATTGCCCTTTTTCCGTACGGTGGGAGGGGAGGACAACTCCCCCCCCCCCCCCTTTGCACGTTCCGCATAAATAAAATACAGTTTATGGGAGGGGAAATACAGTTTTTGTTATCACAGAATACAGTTTTTCATTCCCAGAGGTTGGCAGGTTGGTGTTTGGAGTATTTACATGTGAGTTCATGCGTTAGGTTGGGATCAGATTGCAAATAAATGTGGTGTGGAGTCTAGGGAGTATACATGTAGTTTTAAATACTCATTCTGCCAGTCGTTACCTGCCAGTTGTTACTTTACGATTATTAAAATCTTCAAACGACTGACTAAAAAGGATGTTCCACAGTTAAAGTGAAATCCATGTCATTTTCACCAAACTTTGCATATAGATAGTTTAGAACCTGAATATTCGAAATATGCAAAAATTAACGTAGGTCCATGTGCTTGATTATTTGCTATAGAGCTTCAAATTTCACCCAACGGAATGTTCTTAAGAATTGCGAATTCAAAAGAACTTGGCATTTTTAGACCTCGCAAGATCACTACAATGACTTTAAACTAGTGACTACTTTAAACCTCTATTACTCAGTCAAAATACATGAAATAGTCATCAAATTTTGCAAGAGAGTTGATAATTGTATCGTTAGAATGCAGAATCTATTTATAGTGCTATTTGATTGCAATATCAAGTCTAACAGCACCGTCAGGTCTTAAAAATGGCGTAAAAGACAACAAAAACCCAATCTAAAAAATGTGAAATTTCAATGACAAACTAAAAAAAGAAAAATAAATGCTGCACTTTATTTAAAATCCATGTCATTTTCACCAAAATTTGCAAAGTTGTAGAGGAGTAGAGAAAGGTATAACTAAGAGGTGCAAACATTGAAAAATAGGGGTTAATGTGCTTGTTTTCAAACTATCAGCATTTCTATTAGAGCAAATGTGCTTTTTAAAACACCAAAAATGCGCCAAATGCTTTGTATCTATGTGAAGAAAAAATCAAAACCACTCTAACATTTATTCAAACTCGGGGTCATATTCATGATTCTTGGCAGCATTGCAGAGTAAAGTATTTTGAAATTGTAGAGATATATTTTTAATGGTCCATGGAATAATTCCAGTTTTTAGCTTCATAAAATAACGCATCGGATCTGAAGTAAGAGTGCAGATGATGAGAAAAATCCGCTCGAACCCACAGCTTATTAATCACCTGTTCATCCATTGTGACGTCAGCACGCATGAGTGTAAAATATGCGCATATCATAATGCGCACAAACATAACTGTGGAACGTCCTTAAGTGTCTCCTGAGTCAGTGATTCAGAGAAACTTGAAAGGAATTTAATTTTTAAGAAAATAGAATTAAAGGAGAATCATTTTCACTCCACATCACTTACAAAATGCATGTATGATAACTAATTTTACATTGTACGTGTATGTGTGGTAATTTTGCTTTAATGTTGATATGCCGTAATATGGGCTATACAGTAATTCTTGAGAAAAAGAGGTTAACAAAACTGTTCTATTTTATGCCTAAAATACATGTAATTTTAATAGTTAATTACATCTAAATATACATTTTCAAGCAAATATGGTCAGGAGCATGGCAATGAATTATGTTATGTAACGTGAGTAACACTAATTTTGGTAAATTTGTCAAAGATGTGAAGTGTTTCAAAAATTCTGAACATTTATATTTGTGAACCTCTATACCAGTTATAACAATCATAAACCCTCTACTTGTTATTCCACCCAGTATGAGGACACTTTTTGAACAAATTCATGTTCTTAACTTATGTGGTCCAAAAATGTAGCGTACCAGTAACAAGAATTTGCTTGCCTATATTTTCTGGATAGAATTGTTGAATTAAATTTTGATAATATAGCTAGGTGTATTAAGTTATCATAAACCTTGTACAGAAAAGAGAGATTGTCAAACCCCACAGCCACGCCTCTACAAAAAAGAATTTCCTTGCCCAATAAAACAATCTGCTTGCCCAATTTGTTCTATATTTTTTTTCATTATGACGCCACTACTCTTATTTTAAAGGTCATACAAAATAACAACAATTGAGAATCATGTATAGTATAAAAGAACACACATTTAAAAGGATATTTTCAGCAACGTTGGCCTGAGTCTTTACGTTTATTTTGAAGAAAAAAAATTACTATTTCATGGGCTTTTAAGGTTAAAAAAACCTTCACCAAAAGTTGCTAAAATTTCATATTTTGCATCTTTAAATCCACGAAATGGTTATCTGTTTAACATATTTCCTTAGAATTATTTTTGTTTAGTTGGAATCTATAAAGAAAGCCAGTGAAAAATGTTCAGCTCTTTATTGACTCTGAAAAAAATAATCTTTTTATGATGTAAAAAAAAAAATCAAAAGTGGAGTGGCTAAAATTTCACATTTTGCATCTTGAAATCCATGAAATGGTCATTTATTTTCCATATTTTCTTGAATTTAAAAAAAAATTAGTTGGAAACCATCAAGGAAATTAAGTATATTCTCCTCTCTTGTCTTTTATTCATTATTTTATGATGTTCCACTTGGTCAATATTTTATTATCTACATGTGGGACTACAATTTTTTGTCCCACTCTACATGTAGACTTTCATGTTTTTTTTTTTCATGGTGTTGATCATTTTGATCGTTTTACATGAAAGTCTACATGTGGGACCACAATAATAAAAACATTTACCGAGTGTAACATCATCATAAATCAGAGTCAAGATAGAGCTTAATAATATTCTTCATTTTTTCAGTAGTTTCCAAATTCCAACTAAATCAAAACAATTTCAAGGTACAATCGCTGATGTGGTTTACGGTACACCATGTGGAGTGTTATAGAAACAGTGGATAGAACTTGAAGAAGAAAGAGGAATGGATAGGCGAGAAAGTGGAGATTTGAGAGTAGAGTATTCTTTCTTGAAAGTAGTCTTGAATAGGACTGTAAACCAGGAGAGATTGAAAAGTTAAAAACAGATTGAGTAGTAGGGCGGATGAGGAGATGCTGGCTTGAGTCGGCGAATAGAGATGATGAGAAGTAGTAGTAGAGAGACTCGATGTTTCGGGCAGGTTGACTCTCCGTCTTCAGGAGTCCATCTTCTATCCACTGATTTAAACACTCCACATGGTGTATCGTAAATCACATCAGCAATTTTACATGCCACCATGCAAACCTAAAAACAACATCCAATTTCAAGGTAATATGGAAAATAGATATCCATTTTATGGATTATTGTAAATTGTGAACTTTTAGCCACTTTTGGTGTGTTTTTTTTTTGGGGGGGGGGGCACATGGGCAAGATAGTAGCGCATGCGCAGTCATTGCGCACATAGAACGTAAGATGCGATAGCACAGTTTTTCGAACAAGGTACCTAGTGATAAATTACTGGTAATTGGTGCTTATTTTGCATCAGTTTCCACTGTTTTTTTTTGTTTTTTTTTACTGGTTTGACATAACATGAGAGATAGTTTTGATTATCCAAAAGATATGGAAATTTAGAGGGTCAACTGATGTTTAATGATTTCATTTTCAAAACACCACTTGCCCTGGGCAAGCGGATTTGTCGTGCCCTGCCCACAGTAAGCAAAACATGGCAATTACAATACATGTATGTTAAGGTGCCTAAATTGTGTAACGTGAGTAACATGTTTCATTGAGAAATGGTATATTTTCAAGTTGAAAAAAAAAATGATCAGCATTGTCTGTATTAGACTTTGGTTTGGAATCCTCTTGATGTATTTAGAGTATAATGTTATGCATGGATATTGATGTGGCCTCCTTAATCACCGTTAGGAATCCAGTTTTGGTCCAAAGTTCTGGGCAATATTCATTCATAGCCATACTCCTAATTTTAGGGATAAATTTTCTTTCATGTGACATAGTGACAAATACAAAGTATTTCCCATCGTCAGAATCTTATTTAATTATTCATATTATTGTTTTGTCTTTTTTATGCAGGCATCATGTTTCGCTTTATGCAGTCTGCCTGTCAAGTAGACAGGGTGGCCCTTAAGAAGACCTACACAGTTTCCAAGTTACGCTATCGAGGGCTGAAAACATCCTTCATAAGGAGGGCAGAGGCAGAGGCTCCACCAGGTGCAATTCCTTATGGCGAACTTAAGATCGGTATCCCAAAGGAAACTTTCCTCAATGAACGCAGGGTAGCAGCCGCCCCCATCGCTGTCAAGAATCTTGTCAAAGAAGGCTACAGTGTTGTCGTAGAAGACGGTGCAGGGTCCAAAGCTAACTTCAGAAATACAGATTACGAAGAAGCCGGGGCAAAAATAGTAAGCAGAGATGATGCTTTCAAGTCAGATCTCGTTTTGAAAGTCCGCGCTCCAAGTATGGAGGAGGTTGGTCTCCTCAAAGATCGCACAAATCTCATCAGTTTCATGTACCCAGCGCAAAATAAGGAGCTTCTGGACAAGTTAGCAGAGAAGAAGGCTACAGTGTATGCCATGGATTGTGTTCCTAGGATAAGCAGAGCCCAGGTATTTGATGCCCTAAGTTCAATGGCAAACATTGCCGGCTACAAAGCTGTTGTAGAAGCAGCTAATAACTTTGGCAGGTTCTTCACAGGTCAGATTACAGCTGCTGGAAAAATTCCTCCAGCAAAAGCTCTTGTCATTGGAGGAGGTGTAGCTGGACTATCGGCAATGGGCACAGCAAAGAATATGGGAGCTATTGTAAGAGGGTTTGATACAAGAGCAGCTGTCAAAGAGCAGGTACAGTCACTTGGAGCTGAGTTCTTGGAACTAAAGTTTGAGGAATCCGGAGAAGGAGCTGGTGGGTATGCTAAGGAAATGTCTCCAGAGTTCATCAAGGCAGAAATGGACCTGTTTGCTAAACAATGTAAAGAAGTTGACATCGTTGTTACTACTGCCTTGATTCCAGGTAAACCTGCACCAAAGCTTATATCTAAAGAGATGATTGAGTCAATGAAGGAGGGATCGGTTGTAGTGGACTTGGCTGCTGAAGCAGGAGGTAATATTGAAACCACAAAGCCAAATGAACTGTACGTTCATAAGGGTGTTACCCACATTGGTTACACGGATCTACCCAGTCGCCTTCCAACCCAGTCTAGCACATTGTATGGTAACAATATCTCAAAGTTTCTGCTCTCACTTGGACCCAAAGGCTTCTACCACATTGACCTAGAAGATGAAGTTACCCGAGGCTCTATAATTTTGAAAGAAGGTCAGCTCCTTTGGCCTCCCCCACCACCCAAAGAAGTAGCTGCTCCTCCACCACCCCCACCTAAGCCAGCAGCAGTTGAGGCCCCGCCCCCAAATCCCTTCGCAGAAACCCTTAAAAGTTCCCTGATGTACACAGCAGGATTGTCATCTTTGTATGGCTTTGGAGTTCTGTCTCCAAATGCTGCATTCAACACCATGCTCACCACCTTCTCTCTAGCTGGAATTGTTGGTTACCACACTGTCTGGGGAGTAACACCTGCCCTCCATTCACCCTTGATGTCAGTGACAAATGCTATCTCTGGCATCACAGCCGTAGGTGGACTTGTTTGCATGAGTGGAGGTTATTATCCTGATTCCACACCTGCCACCCTTGCTGCTATTGCAGCTTTCATCTCATCTATCAACATCTTTGGAGGATTCCTTGTCACCCAAAGGATGTTGGATATGTTTCGCCGTCCAGATGATCCACCAGAATATAACTATCTATACCTTCTTCCTGGTGCAATTGGTATTGGATCATACTTGGGCGCTGAAATGACAGGTTATTCCATGCAGGAGATTGCTTACCTTGCAGGTTCTCTCTGCTGTGTTGGTGCTTTGAGTGGATTGTCTTCGCAAGCATCATCCAGAGTTGGTAATTCTTTAGGTATGATTGGTGTATCAACAGGAATGATTGCCACCCTTGTTGGACTCAAGGCTTCTCCAGAGCTGTACACACAGATGGGTGCAGCAATTGGTGTTGGTGGCGTCATTGGTTCCATCATTGCAAAGCGAATGGCAATTACTGACTTACCACAGCTTGTTGCTGCCTTCCACAGCTTTGTTGGTCTTGCTGCAGTTCTCACCTGTATATCAACATACATGACAGAAGCTTCCCACTTTGCTGCAGATCCAGCAACAGCAGCAATGACCAAAGCTTTCCTCTTCCTGGGAACATATATTGGTGGTGTTACTTTCACAGGTTCTCTTATTGCATATGGTAAGCTTCAAGGTGTGCTTAAATCTGAGCCTCTCCTTCTCCCTGGAAGAAATGCTCTAAACCTGGGACTCATGGCTGCAAATGTTGGTGCCATGGGTTACTACATGACAAATCCCGGGTATGCTATGGATATGAGCTGTTTGACTGCAACCAGTGTTCTCTCATCAGTTATGGGAGTCACTCTGACTGCAGCCATTGGTGGCGCAGACATGCCTGTTGTCATTACTGTTCTGAACAGTTACAGTGGCTGGGCTCTATGCGCTGAAGGCTTCATGCTGAACAACAACCTCATGACCATTGTTGGTGCCATGATTGGTTCTTCAGGAGCCATCCTATCATACATCATGTGCAAGGCTATGAATCGTTCTCTAACCAATGTCATCTTTGGTGGCTACGGAACCCTGACCACTGCTGGTGGCAAGCCGATGGAAATCACAGGCACCCACACTGAGGTCAATGTAGAAAACACGGTTGACATGATTGATGAAGCCCAAAATATCATCATTGTCCCAGGCTATGGTCTTTGTGTTGCAAAGGCCCAATACCCCATAGCTGAAATGGTGGAAATGCTCAACAAGCGTGGAAAGAATGTACGCTTTGGTATCCATCCTGTTGCAGGTCGCATGCCTGGTCAGCTGAATGTTCTCTTGGCTGAAGCTGGTGTACCTTATGATGTTGTACTTGAGATGGATGAAATTAATGATGACTTCCCTGAAAACGATCTGGTTCTCGTTATTGGAGCCAATGACACCGTCAATTCTGCTGCTGAAGAGGATCCCAACTCCATCATTGCTGGTATGCCAGTACTGAGGGTATGGCAGTCCAAGCAAGTGGTTGTCATGAAGAGATCTTTAGGAGTTGGTTATGCAGCCGTAGATAACCCAATCTTCTTCAAGCAAAACACCGGCATGTTGCTGGGAGATGCCAAGAAGACATGTGATGCTCTACTTGCAAGATTGAAGACGGTACATGAATCATGAGTAATGTAAAATGAATGTGCCTAGAGTGTCAAAGTCTTACCTCAGTTTATAGGCTTGTGGTATCAAAATGAAATAAATTTATTCCAAAAAGTTATATGAAATCATGACACTGATTATTGTTTAGGAATTCTCTTAATGAAATAATTCTTTGCACTATAAATCATGGTTTAAAATTTGAATGACAATGGATATACATCTGATTTATATTAATGCTGAAAGAAAAACTATTTTATGGAAGTAATGAATGAATGTTTTTAGTGAAAATAGCATAACTTAATTTTAACATCAAGCTAGTAAGCTATTCAGATATGCAATCATGTGTATGATTCAGGTGATATAGTCAATTCACCATTATGAACTTTGCTGGCTCATCTCATATTTCCTACCCTTCAATAGATTACATAAAGATGTGATCTTCTCAAACTTGTTTGACCAATTTTTGCACCTCTCTTTCTTTTGAATGATATTCAGGTGGAAGATTATTAATGAATTAGACAAGAAGGAAAGTAAGTTTTCATCAGATAAAGCTCAGATGATGAAAGGATAGTGAGGGTCAGGCTATCAGTGAAAGATTCAAGTACAAGAGATTAGGGAGCAGTAAGGGACAATTGACAAGACTTACAAACTTTAGTAAGATCAAAGCTACAGTCTCCTTGCTGCAATTTTACATATTTTATCTTACAGGCCAAGATCTATGAAAAGACTATGTACAATGGAGAATGAAATACCTTTTTTTACATGTACATCATGAATATAAATAATTACTTATCAAGATGATTATTGACTATTGAATTCAAGTTTGATATTATCCCCTCAAAAACAGAGTTATGCTAATTAAACATTAGCTGTCGCCCTTTTAATCTTGTTCCATATATGTTATCTTCTTGTTTGTGGGGGTAAACATGATTCACCTCGGGCTTTCTAGAAAATATTTATAGCTGAAAACTTTAATCATCAAATTTCAGTGATTTTGATAAGTAATGGGTTTCAGAGTTTTTTTCATAATTCTGTTCTTTTATTCAATGTGAAATTATTATCGAGTACATTGATAGGAAATTAAAATTTTTGCTTGCCTGCCTGCACAGTTGGGCTTTTGTGTGCTTTCCTCATCTGATTCATAGTTCAGGTCACAAGGTAATGGGATTCATGAAAATACACAAATGTTTGAAATGTTATTATTGACAAAATGTGATATACTATATTTAATTTGTTGTTTTTTCACAGGTCTGACATTGTGAAAGTGCATATGAAAGCGTTCATCATGAAATACCAAATTGGTTACAACAATCTTTAGATAATATTTAAACCAATCAATGTACATGTATGTAATGTAATTTATGAACCATCTTGCTCATCCCTTTAAACTTTGTTGAATATATGCCTACTACTCCCATCATAAATCAATAACCAGAAAATGAAAATTGATAAAAAACAAACACATGGCAGTATGAATTAGTATTAAATCAATCTAAGCCACTGAGTTGTAAACATGTTCTATATTTTATAAGCTTGATGAAATGTTATTTTAAACTTTAAAGCACCTTAATGTCACCAAAAAATAGGGTTCTTTTCATTAAACATCTACTTATTTTCTTTGTAAAGTTTATTTTTCTGCAATATAATGGAATCCTATTTTCATTCTCTGTTTTAGAATTTTTATATTCCACTTTACTGCCAAAGCTTTATTTTGTTGTCTCTTTTTTCATGCATATTATTTTAAAAGACATGTTTATATCTGTTTGTATGTTTTTGGAATGTAAGGACAAGAAAGCTCTCTAGATTCCCAAGTTTGATGATAATTTATTTGCTTTTGCTGTGATCTGTATTGATTTTACACATGATTTGTAGACATATATATAGATGCACTTGTGAAGAAACCAAGACACATTGAATCATGAAACATTTAAAGGGAAAATGATTTACAATGTAGTTAGAAATACACTATAATTCTGTGTTTTCGTTACAACAGAAAAGTATGTATCACATCTTAAAAAAATGATATGTCCAGAGATCCAAATGTTTAGCTCTAAAGACAAATTGAATGGTTGAAAATCATTGTGATCATTTTAATATGTCCAGTTATTTAACTGATTATTTTTATTTCCTTTTAGATTCAGGCGATTTATGTTGATCATTTCACTTTTTTGTGTATCATTTTTGTTCAAGCAAACAATGTCCTTTGACTTCCCTTAGGTCTGGGTGTTGCTGTTCCTGAAAGCGTGATTTCATATTTGTCAGGATGTACCCTCACAGACCTTTAATATACATATATCTTCCAGTGATCGAAGATACTCTTTATTGTTGCTACATATTTTGGGGTCCTATTCCAAAAGACAATTTTGACAATTCCAAAGGAGAGCGTGAAGAGCTTGAATGACGTAAAATAATTATGATAATAATGTCAGCTTTAAAACCCTGTGTAAGTAAGTGTCCTCTATTGGACCAACGTATATTTTCTTTGCTGGATCAGTTATAGAATTGCTCTGCCATATCTTCCAGAAGTGAAAACGTGAGTTTGGGTGCAGAGTGTCAGAATAAAATGATATATGGAGATGAAAATGATCAACTTTCCTATTTGTTGTTTTATTGTACCTTGGTGTTTTCCCTGATTAATATATTTTTAAAGTGAAAAGGTGGTTGCATTACAAACCCCTTTCTAGCTTGGAAGAGCAATTAAGTAATTGATTTTGAATGCTAAACCTTAATCAGGTTGTGTTTATAAACTGGGGGGGTGATTTGACAACCCCCCCCCCCAAAAAAAAGGGCCTTTTCAGGGTTAAGCTATATTACGTAGGGTGGCTCTGAATATGAGAATATTTATCTCTTGTGATTTTCTGTATTTGCATTATGTTGTAACATCTCTGTTGGAACTAACATATGTTTTATCTACATGAACATGTGTCCTTACAATGGAAAATCCTCACTGGTGCCAAGTTGTCTTAAGTAGGAAATAAAAAGAGAAAAACAGTATATTGCAGATTTGGTGGAATTTCATGAAAATTTGTTTTTTTTTTATTTTGGAATGATTAGTTTTGTTTTTTGCAAGCAGCTCCATCTTGTAAATCTCATATATCGAAGTTTAAATGGTTCATCATGATTTGATTGATTTTTTCCCATGAAATATGAAATCGTGAATTTGATTATCTGGTACAATTACAAAAATTAAATCATTTTGTAAGAGAGTATATTGATGTATGGGAACTGATTGCATTTGACAATTTTTGTTAGTGAAAACCAATAACTGCTATTTTTAATCTGTTTCTCTTTTGATTCTGCTTTTATTAAAAGCAACTTGATTCAAGTGTGGTCGTTCTAATTTAAAATGCATAGGATGGTATTCTGATAGTCGTGGTTTAGTTAGCCTTTAGTTGTAAAAATGAGTTTTGACATGGGAAGAGAATGAAAATACAAAAATATGAAGTTTAGTGACTTAATTGGAGCATTATAATTGCCACATCTATGGAAGAAATATTTCGAAGCCAGCATTCCTGAGAGGTGTGGTCTAAAATTCTAGTCTAGACTTGAAACCCATTGTCACCTTGAGGTTTACTAAATTTAGTGAGTCTGCTCAAATTATGGATTGCCAAATGCATCAGATAATAGTGTGCAATGTCCTGTTATGTTCTTTTGGGATATCATACACTGGTGATGAAGAAACTTTTTGCATATATTTTTCTTTTGCAATATATGTTGGTTTGATTACTTCAATAATGGTTTGCGCTTGACCATGTTATCCCATTTGACAAACCATAGTTTAATTACAGATTTAGATGACAATTTCATGATACAACTCGGTATAGGCCATAAGGCCAAAGCGAGATATGAATGAGAGATATTAGCGAATGTGATTACTGTTGCTGTGATGTGATCATAGAATGCGTGACCATAATGTATGGTGGAAACGTGGTAATTTCTTAGTGAACGGATGATGAGATTTTGAATGGTATCCATGATTTAGCAAATGAAGCAAAGGTTCCTTAAGCTGTTAAGTATTGTCGGGGGATCTGAAGGGGGAGGAAGGTACCCCCCCCCCCCTTATCGAAATACTCTAAAATACAAGAACTCGTGACAAAAAATTACTTCCCCCTACTCCTATTCTTATTCTGCTCCTCCATCTTGTTCTGAATCTTTTTTCTTCTACTTATTTTTCTCCTTCCTCTTCTACTTCTTTCTTCTCTAGAGTGAGCTATTCTCTTAAATAATGAGGCTTTAAATATCACCTTTCAAGTAAATTCTGCACAAACTATTCTGTAGTGTCGGATTTCCCTGTTGATAGACTTGCATGCTCGTGCCTTTAGGCTCTACCCCTCCAAACATTTTTTTATCGACTTTTTGCGGTCAATCAGGGAAAAATGGAGACATTGGTCCTTAATTGGCGAAAGCTTGATCAGATAATGATACTTCTACCACTACTACTATACTAATGTAATCATGATATTAATAGTGATAAAGGTAATATAAAAATCATTATGATCGTGTAAAATGCTGTAACTAGTGAAAACGGCATCATGCTGTTATATTTTGTTTGATGGGCAAATCAAAACTAATTACACGCTTCAATTTTTACCAATCGGATATGGAAGGAATTAATATTACTTGCATGTCTTACTTGTTGCTTAATCTGGCTAATCCTTTGGCAATCTTTCAGAGTAAGAAAAAAATTATGAAGGTTTTTCATAACTTGAGGCCATGTCGATCGTTGTTCATGAAGGGATGATTGACGCAGATTTTGTGTGGGATTTATTTGTTTATATTTTAGGTTTTGGGAGTCAGTGGCGTAAAGGGCAACATTTATAAAGAGCTGCGAGAAAAAGTTTTGATTTTGGTTGTAAGCTTTTAAGGGGGGTCCACAAGTCGAGCTTTACACCTGTATTAAAACGGGAGGTGGGGTTAGTCCTTATCATCGAAGTTTATGTTAGCTTTATTTCTACAAGACTATGGCGTATCTACGGGGGCACGTGCCCCGGACACCACTTGTATGGGGCACAAAAAGGGGAGGGGCGCAAATAAAGAAAATGCTACTCCCGTCCTACATTCTATTTTATGGTAATGCAGTTCCCAGTACGTTAAGAAAAATGAAGCTTGCATGTATTTACCAATGCACGGATGAATATTCGTGCCAACTTTGGTTCTTCTCTTCAAGGATTCCAACAAACCGCCCTTAAAATATTCTTTATTCAAACGCATATATCATATAACTTATCTCTAGCCGTGGGTTTGCATTTTGATACGTCACTCTCTATTAATTCTTATACAAACGGTTCTTAAATACATATTTTTCTGGTTTCAGTGTCAAAGCTTTTCATCACACGCTGATTTGCATTTGGAAATACAAATCCTCTTCATTAGTTTTTTACAATCATTAAAATGTACCTCTTTAGGCGAGGCTATATAAAAAAAAATCAGCTCACTCTTCACACTCGCATTACGCCGATGAGATGCGTATCTTTTTCATGAATTGTTACAATTTTTTCCCTTTCAGGTAAGTATATCATCCGGTATATCATGATTTTCAGCTCACCCCTCGTGCTTGCATTATTTTCCTGGTTACTTCTCCCTAAACTGTCCAGATTTCAGCTATAAATATCAAGAATTTAAGCTCGCGCTTCGCGCTCGTATTAATTGAATAGATAAGCATCATGCTATAATAACAAAAGGTGCTTAGAATATTCAATCTTGAAATGATATTGGAATAGAATAGGCTCGCGCTCCCCCCTCGTATTAGGTCGATTTAACGAGATACCTATCTTTTTTATGTATTCTTAAAAGGGTTTTTTAATGTTCATTTTTCAGGACTAAATATCAATAACTTTAATAACTGCTTTAACTTTCGAACGGAATAATTTTGAGATATAATATTTCGTAGGTGGTTTTTACACTCATTAAGCAACTCCTGGAGGAAAATGAGATTGATCGGTTGGGTCATGCATGAGTAATCAAAGATTGAATTAAAAATGACCATTTTTGAAAGTCACAAGAGTCGTTTTTCAGATTGTGTAAAGACATAGTAGGGCAAAAGTTGTTTTTGGTGAATTTCATGGTGTTAATGCTGTTTACTATATATCAATTAGCCACTCCACACAAAATTTTGATAGGGTATGTTCATGGTTGAGTGAGCACATTTTTTTGTGATGTATCATACATTTGTAGGTATTTATGGTAGTATCTTCTGTAACTTGTTAAAACATGTTGAAATTGGAAAAAGGTTTGTGACTCCCCTCCCTCAATTTATTGGCCCCTCTCCACTTTCAAATTCTGGCTCCACTGATTTGTCCATAAATTCTACTGATCCTGAGAAATTGTTAGGAAAATATTACATATATACAGTAAGAAGAGTTAGGAAAAGAAAGAATTTATGCATTACTGAAAAAAAGAGTATTAGTTTTCGAGTGTGCTCCCTCAACTATGAAAGTGTAAAAAATTCATAAAGTGCGTGGTGACAAAATTGGTGGATGATAAAGGCAACCCAATTAAGGAAAATATTACATTCATGCAGTAAGAAGAGTTAGGGAAAGAAAGAATTTATGCATTAAAAAGAGTATTGGTTTTCGAGTGTGCTCCCTCACCTATGCAAAAAGTTCATAAAGTGCGTGGTGACAAAATTGGTGGATGACAAAGGTAACAGCCGAACTTACCCCCATTATTCTCTTTATTAGCCTCCAAAATGAGTCTGTGACATTGAAAAATGCCCCCTTTCCCCCACTTTGATGCGTGCTCACTCATAAATAAACAAATCGATTTCATATTTGCATAAAATTCTACCCATAGGTTGATAAACATTACTGCCAAATGACATTGCTAAAGACAGCCTTGAAAAAAGTTCCACCATATTGAATAAGGGGTTAATACACAATGTCAATGAGAGAGGAAGTCAAAATTTTAACAAAAGTGAAATGAGGGTTTGTTTCATGGACGGTTTTTGTTACCAGCAAAAATTTTGAGTCACTTAGTGAGCGCGCTCAGTTGTCGGGTATGCTGACCTAATAGAGACATTTTAAGGAAGCACTTAGGCCTATAGTCATTGTAATCATGAATGAAAATACGCATCTCAGCAATCAAATAATGCGAGCGCGAAGCGCGAGCTGAAAAATTTTGATATTCAGACCTAAAAAGGGACATTATAATCGATTTTGTAATCATGATACGTACTTGATTAGCTTAACAATGCTAGCGCGAAGCGCGAGCCGAAAGTTTTACATATATTGACCCCAAGCAGGGAGATCTGAAGGACTATATTTTAGGAATCCCTTAACAGTATACATATCTCACCATAATCATCTAATGCGAGTGCCAAGCGCTTGCTGATTTTGTTAGAATTACATCTGAAGACATGAAGCACTTTTTGAAGTCATTTTAATCATGATTACTATACGCATCTCACTAATAAAATATTGCGAGTGCGAAGCGCGAGCTGAAAATTTAGATAATTCAGACCTGAAGCGGGCATTCTAAAGACTGATTTTAGGAATTATCTCACCACTCCACTGATGCGAACGTATCACGGACAGGAAATGTTTCATATTAAGAAAGAAAAGAAGCGTATGTCACTACATAAAACAATAATATATTTGGTGTATATTGACTTGAAACGGGAGTTTTTCGTACAACAGGTTTATATATCTCTTTAAACAGACAATGCGAGCACCAGGAACAATGACAACATAGGCCCTGAGCAAATTATGTTTCATAAAGTTATGATAAAAATGTTTCCTATGTAATATAACATAACTTGATTATAATTTATATATACCATTATAATGAATAACATTTTTTCTTTCCCACTACGTTCCTCTTCCTTTCTCCCTCTTTTCTCCTTTTCCCCATTTTTTTTTGGTCAGCCGATGGGGGGGGGCACGTGCCCCGCCATACCCCCCCCCCCCGTAGTTACGCCCTGACTCAAAGGGTAGCTTGTAAAATTACCTACACGCTCATGTAAAAATATATTAATAACTCCCATTGGTTCGGAAATTATGGATGTTTGTTTTAGGGGGGACTTACTTTTTTGTTGTATATTATATATAGGACCTATATATATATATATTATTCAGAAATTGAATATCGGGAGATGTGGTTATAGCAATCACTAGCGTTCATTTGGGAGGCATGGACCCTCCCCCTAATTTTTGAAATAAGAGAGAGAGAGAGAAAGCAAAGGAAATGAAAACGGGTGAAATATGACATTTTATAACGATTGTGTCAAAATCTATCACAAAAGTAGATTTATGTCATTAAAAATTTCAAAACTTTTACTCGCTCTCTTTGAATTGAAATGAATTTATGTAGACAAGTATAATTTATATACATATAAAAACATATCTCGGGGAGACAACAAAAGTTAGATACGCAACCCGTACAGGGTTGCTCCCCGGAAGACCATGCAACTGAAATTAGTATTACATAGATATTTACATAAGTAAAATACATAATATAATAAAACATTAAAAGCACTGAATGAATGAATGAATGAATGAAAAGAGTCCCACACCAATATTTGTTCATGTCTTAACCCTTAAAGGGGAAGTTCACCCTGACAAAAATTTTATTGTAAAAATAGCAGAAAAAAATAATGAAAATGATTGCCGAAGGTTTTAGAATTTTTTTTTCAAATAATTAAAAAGTTATTAGAATTTCAATGATTTGATTTGTGACATCATATGCGAGCAGCATTCCTACATAGTGAATGGTAAAAAAATCAATGAAATGTAATTTTCTCAGAAAATTGAAAATGGTTTTCACTGTACCTTTTGTATATCAATCGACAAATCATTTTACACGCGATCATGAATAGAAAACAAAATTAAATCATCAGGAACCATACAAAATTTGAAATTCATGCATTTTATATGACAAAACAAATGGGGCAGCTGCTCGTTCATGACGTCACAAATCCAAAACTTTGAACTCTAATAACTTTCTTACTCTTTAACGGATTTTCCTCAAACCTTCACCAATATTTTTTACTATTTTTTTCTGCTATTTTTACAACAAAGTTTTCTTCAGGGTGAACTTCCCCTTTAATAGAGAAAAGAGACAGGAAATGGGAGAAAGCAAACACTTGGTTCGTCACCTCAATCAAGTTTGGTTGATGAGGTGTTTCATTAGGGCATTTTTAAAAGATTCGAGACTTTTTATATTAACTATGGCACTAGGGAGTTTGTTCCATTCATCCATGATTTTGGGAAAGAATTCTTGTAGTAATCGGTTCTTGCTAAAGGAACATACATCTTCAAATTATGATCTGTTCTTCCAATTCTAGATGCACAAGTATACCTGTTGCTTCCAGTCTCGTAATAGGTCCATGGTCTAACATACCATTTACTAACTAGTCTGTGGTATCTACGTTTGATTTACAATGTAATCATACCAAGTTCATTTAATAAAATAATATAACTCGTTTCCCAGTCTTTACACATCATTCTTACAAAACGTTTCTGTATCTTTTCAAGTATGTTTCTCTGTGAATTTTGTTCACTCACAGTTTTTTTTAGAGAGATTTTCACACTATACCCCATGGCTGTCGCCCTCAAATTATTGGATCATTACGCAACTGATAAATAGGTATAAGTTTAAAGTAGCTGAAAAGCCGACGATGCGTTGTGCCCCCTCCCCCCCCCTCCAGCTCAAGTTCGGAGTGACGCTCATGCCTCCCCCCAACACAGAAATATTAGGGATAGATCCCCATCAGCATCCCGCTCATTGTGTCAGTCTTCTACGTTCACAATCTGTGTTGTTTTATTTAAAACAAAAAGTTCCATTTTCCCTTGTATTTAAAAAAAATGATCATATATGGAAATGTGTATTCTATATTTTATTTTGTATCATTTTTAAACACATAAATGAATTTTATCAAAGAAACCAACAAAACAAACATTTTGTTTATAATGGCGTATTCTAAAATTAAGTCAAATTGATAAAATAAAATATGTTGTTAAACATTCTATTGGAATGCGATTTAAAAAAAAATTATCAGTGACCTGCATGAAAAGGGGGCATTTCAATCGTACTGTTAAGTCAATATATTTAAGACGAATGTGTAAGTAAATAGTACATGTATGTATAGGCTTCGTATTGCAATAATAAAATTTCAACTGACCCTAAATGGAATTTTAAGGAGTACATATGTTATTGTTGTTATTTTGAATGGGCAAACTAGTCAGTTTTGACTATTGTTGCCTTGCTAACTTCCGGCTAACTTGCTTTCCCATTCCGTTACAATTTGCCTTTGTTGAAACAGAAACAGTGAGTCTAACCATAGAGCTATCAACTTTCAGTAAAAGTTCTCAGGAAATCGTGACATCTCTGAACCGTTTTAACTTCAAACTAATGAATATTCATGACTGTCTGTCAATCAATTCCAGCTGATGGTCACATGACCACAACATATCGTCGATCAGATTATCGTTGACTCAACTCGATCTCGAACGGCTGCGACTAGCCGAAATGCGAAATAGCATAAATTTGTTTCTTTCGGTGAGAAATTAGATTATAAACATTTCTAGAAGAAGATCAGTTTTGGAAAATCGGACGTTCACCTCATGAAACCCCCAAATTCTACTAATTTGGCAGAAACAAGTGAGATGAGTGAGAAAACATGAAGTCGTCAGTTGGTAAGTTTGCGCGGCCGCGGCCGTGGAAGTGTTTATATTTTCATACCATTTCTATTGAGGAAAGAGCCCGCTTGCAGCTGGCGAGCTGGCCGCTCCTCCCGAATAGGTGTATTGTTGCTGTCATTGCTGTGAATAGAAATTCTGTCTTGTGATTGTGAAGTTGTGTGTTGCTCAACAGTGCACACCGTGCGCCTGGTCTAGGCCTACTGTGTATTTTGGCAGCTCAAGTACGATACTGCTATTCCGGCTGCACTGCTGGCTGGATAAGAAATATATTGCATCAGAAATTTAATATTGGCACTTAAAAAAGGTAATGCCATGTTATCATGCCACAACAGGCTAGGCCTAGGGCCTGGCCCTGGGCCATTAACATCTATAAACATAAGTTACAAATGTTAATGAAGACCCAAGATTCCCAAGAACAAACCCATCTGCCAAAAATTCATGTCACTTTTGACTTTCACCATCCATAGCATTTGCCATTTGTAGAGTATTCTTTTGCCGAACATCTTTATTTCAGTGCTTTCATCTAGGGCCTAACTTGTTAGAGGAAATACAATAAAAAAAATTGCACTTGCTATTCCAAATAATATGAAAATTATGAATATGATAAAATTATTTTATTTTATGAACCGTTTTCTTTGCATCGCACTTGCTGCATAACCCTCCAAGAAAAAAAATTGTGCGTGAGAAATTACATCATGATTCCGAGTGGGTAAAGATATTCTTGACTATACATGTATAATGATGCAAGAAAGAATTGGTGTGATTTTTTCTTATATCACATCATGAGTAAATTCTAAGTTTTTATTAGCATTTTATTATAAATTTGTGTTTGCTAACTAATTAAACTTTTTTCCTTTTACTGCATATGTTCCATGCCCCATGGCACTTTCCAATAGTACTATGCTTGTTCTTATCGTGATGCTCATCAAGTTCTATTGATGCGCTGTCGATTGTCGACGGATCTAATAAACCTTGTGCATGGGTACCTTGAGAACTAGCCATCGACGATCACCCACAATTTATACACCACACCACCTCAACATTCGATCGAAACCCGTGTGGACGAGATTGAAATTCGGCAAATCAGGGCTACATGTACATTTTTTCTGTCCGAAAATAAATCAAGCTATAAATAAGGTTAAAGTTTGATTTTTTCACCTTGATTTTGCAATCTTGTTCTATTTATTGCTCCGTGAGATTGAACTGCAGAAGTCTTACTGTACAAAATTGATTTTCCGGTAATACATGTACGTGTACAATACTTGACTATATAACGTATACATGTAGATAGACTTTACATTATTTTTGCTCCTGATTATTATTTTTTTCTATTTCCTTGGGAAAATATAATAAATTTACTCCTTTTGAAAAAAAAAATGGAGAGATAAAAGAATTGTTGCAGACAAATATCTCAGCCACATGTGTAGTGGTGGGTCAGTCATTAGTGAATAATGGATGTTCAGCAGTGTTGCTCTGATCAGGACTCTTTGTACTAAAATTGTAAATGGGGGAACCAAACTCACTTCAACCATGCTGACATTAGTCTTACCAACAGCTGAGTTGGGATTTAAAAGCTGTAAATCATGGTTCAAACTTCAAAGTCTGCAAACTTTTTCATCCGCACTGATCCACAGCAACTTATTGAACGGGTATTAAAAAAGTGAAAATGACATACATAGTCCTTGGGCCTAATTTATGTCAATGCTTAAATTAGCCCTGGGAAATTTAAAAAGATCCTCAAAAAATCCCTATTCACTGCAATGCGAAAGCTTATCCAATGTTGCAGATTACAAACTGTATGTTGTGAAAGTAGTCCTGTAAAATTTAAAAGAGAATCATTTTTTCACCTGCTGGAAAGAGAATATGAACTGAATGTAATGATTTATGTGTTAAATGAGAAAAACAAACCCAAAATACTATGGTAATACGGTACAAGTTTGAAAGAAATAGGGCAAGGAAAGAGAAAGTTACTTGTACGTATGGCTGTTTGAAAAATTTGATTACCAATTTGGTAGGAACCTACAATACATAAATATCAATAAATTGTGTCCAGTCATATTTTCTACCATTTTTGGTGTGGAAGCACCTGTTGATGGAATTATTTTTTGTAATAAATATTGATTGTAATTAAAATTGATTCAGATAATATTAATGTTTTTGTAGGTAATATACATGTAGGAGCGCCTTGAGCACCTAGCAAGGTGGATATGTGTGCAATATAAAATTAATACCCTATATTATTATTTGCCTGATCTTGTGTCTATCTGTCCGTCTGTTAACTTTTCCTTGTAAACGCGATAACTTCAATTTGACTAACATGTAACCTAGGCTCATATGATTTGTTGTGTATGACTTACAGGCCATTCAGACTGTTCCCTGTCACCTGGGGGAAGGGGGAGAGAAATCTCTTTACGATCGACCGTTCATAAATCCCCCGGTGTCCGGAAGATGCGCACCGGGGGAAGAATGGGCTAGGTCATCGGCATGGTTATGTAAGGCACGCCCGCACATAACGTGGGAAATGCAATTACTTGCAGCTAGCCGAGCACTAGAACAGTATTGAGCGGAAGCAGTTCTCTTGACACCACATTTCACACATGCGCATTTATGATTAACACGGGTGCGTGATCTCGGATTACGAGCCAAGGTCACTCTTCCTTCGAAAATCACAGGAAGCCTAGACTTGATTTTGAGGTCCAAAGGTCAAGGTCACAGTGACATATTTTCATCTTACCCTTCTTAAGTCCTTGTATGCGATTTCTTCAGCTTATTAATCTAGGCCCATATAATTTGGTGTGTATGATACTAGCATGGATCCCAGAAAGCCTATCAATTTTGAGGTCAAAGGTCAAGATCACAGTGACATGTTTTCATCTTACCCTTCTTACATGTAAGTCCTTGTAAATGCGATAACTTCAGTTTAAGTTATTCTAGGCTCATATAATTTGGTGTACGTACATACTAGCATGGATCCCAGGAAGCCTATTGAATTTGAGGTCAAAAGGACAAAGGTCAAGATCACAGTGACATGTTTCCATCTTACCCTTCTGAAGTCCTTGTTAATGCGATAACTTTAGTTGAACTTAACCTAGGCTAATATGTGTATGGTACACTAGCATAGATCCCAGCAATTGATTTTGAGGTCAGAAAGTCAAAGGTGAAGTTGCCACCTTCCACTTTTGATACTAGTTTTCTTGCTTGACCAATAACTCCATTTTCCGCGTTACAGGCGGGCGTATTATGTGCTCGCCTTTATAGCGACACTCTTGTTATTTATTTTTTCTGAAAAAACCCAACAAACTTTGTGCATATGGGTGGCAGAGTAGGAATGGGATTCCACATATAATTCAATATGAGCATTCATGCAAAATGTGTCACAAATTTAGGGAGTCAACTTGCCCACTTCAATGTTTGTGGGATTACTAGTACCGCTCCTCGATCTTTCTTGTACACACTAAATTTTGAAAACTAGACGAGTCTGAGATTATTTGATAGAGGCCTTCATTATACATTCATAGTGTACTCTTTCATGTTTCAGTCATGAAGGAATTTACCTTGTGACTCATACATACTTCTACATCTCTGTTTTTGTAATGGGAATGACTCATTGTGATAAAACATTTTAAAGGTATTCCTTTAATTTTCTGTCATGTGACAGATCAAAACCAGAAAATAAATATGCTCATCTACAATAACATGACCTTGAAGTGGAAAGCGAGTTTAAATATGTAGGCCTGATAATTATAAACCCAACCACACCAGCAATAAAAGAAGGACATGTAGGCCTATCATTCAAAGTAGGAATTTCCATTTGTCAACAGGTACATGTATAATTTCCTTTTCTATTTTCAATCAAACAGTCATTGCCCCTCCACTTTCTAAAATTAATATGGTAAAACCGTAAAAGGAAAATTTAACTTTTACTTTTTCCCATTTGTTATAAGGGAAGAGATCATTTCTTGGCCTTGGACCACGCTTGCTGGAGGCAGGAATCCATTTGTTTCAGTTTTGTTCTCACAAGAACTTAAATTGTGCAGTAAGATCTATTTGTTGTTCCAACATGTGAACATGATTTATGGTTTGCACCTCAAAAAGCTTTAATTTGCTTGTCAAGCAAAGGTGCTCCCTGACTTACAGAGAACAGCAAGAACAAAAATATCAACATGAATGAAGATAATTGCATTGAACATACATGTAGATGCATGATACATTTATTATCATGATGGAAATCTGATTGGATTCAAGAGTCAATGACCATGCAAAGTCTGCACATATTCAAAGTCATGTTATGTCAGGTAATCAATGAAGTAATTTAATGCTCGGAATCCAATGGGCGGTGCCAGTTGGTACCCAGTTGATGCAGTTCATGCCAATGCAAAGCAGCTGTGGTGCCTAGTATCGGAAACGTGCCTAGTGGCATGCAGTGGCTCAAACTGCCTCCCGACTGGTGCTAGGTGGCGCATAGTATTGCCAAATTTAATTTTTTGCGATATTATGCGTCAGTTGGAAGGCAGTTTGAGCCACTGCACGTCACTACATGTACTGTAAGTACCTTATTAGATGCTGTTTTGAATTAATGAAATGAGTCCACAACACTCTTAAAACAGTGGACTGATGAATAAAATTGCATACTTAATCTTAACCATGGAAACAAGCGTCAATTTGGCACTCTGATAAAAACCTGCACTGATGAGCATTGGACATTTTTTAATGTACGTGGTAAATATGCATAATTTATACAGGAAATCTGCATAAAACATGGGTTCAACTGATGGTTTTAAAAACCACCTTTTTCAATTCGGGCCATACCTGTACAGGCGATAGAGCTTTACTATGGCTTTGGCTTTTTCACAGGTTTCCTTTACAGCCTTTGGAAAACTACAACTCTGTTCTGTTGACAGTTTCCTGTAGAAAGCCAGTTGAGAGATCATATACATGTACCTTTATCTTCTAGTTTTTTTAATGCATTTTGCCAAGCCCCCTCCCCCTTGCTTCTCTCACCATGCCAATTTATAAATTTTTAAAAATCTATTCTTTGGATTGTGCAGTTTGAGTGTGCCTTCTTGCATGATGTACATTCATAATTGATGTTTTATTTTTTCAAAATGAAAGTGATTTTAAAGTGCTTTTGAGCTGTAGGCACTTGCAACATTATGAGGTAGGCCTAGGGCCTTTTTCTAAAATCATGTACATCATGTACATCTAATCATATACATGTACATGTATCTCCCAATCACAGAGATCCATTGTAGCTTCAATCTTAATACTAAACCCGCTTCACAAAAGACTTCTTAACTAACAAACTAACTTGATATCGATACTATCGGCAGAAAGACCAGACGAGACATAGCCTTAGTTACAAAATTGCAAAAAAGTAAAACAATTGTAAAAATTGCAATTGTCATGATGAATTTGGAAATACATGTATATAAGAATAATGAAATTTAGAAGTGGCCCAATATGCACCATACATAGGCCTACTTAGAGTCTAGAGCATTAGAACTATAATTCCATGACTATGTGGATGTTGAGATAGGTACCCCTGACATATTACATTTTCCTACATGTAGATCACAGTAAACCGTGGAGGTATTTTTAGTAAAACATGGTAATTATAAGCTTTATATGACTCCAAACAATCAAAATAGTACAACAAGAATGATTTAAATCTGTAGACACCAAAATATATTGATTTAACAAATTCCACACTCGATTTACAGCCATATCTAAATGTAGCATTTACAACCATGGTTCGATTCAACACTTAAGTTGTTCGATTTAGCTTGAAACAGTGGATATGACATTTGGAAAAGGTTGTCACTTTTCCAACCTTTCAATTGATTTAACATTTCATTTTTTAGGGATACATGTATGTACATGTATAAAAGTAGCTGTTGATGGTACTTTTACACACATATTTCCAAATCAATGGTTTTGTGGCATTTTATCAATCAGTTTTCTCAAACTTCTGTGTGCACATAACAATATTGAATGATCTACATGTAGCCCACTTTGTTTGCAATGTAATTTGAACTTTTTATGGCATATTATGTTGTAAGGTTTTAATTTCAAATTTTGGGGACACTTTGCAAGTTTCATAGTTTTCCCACATGATGACACTAATGTTATGACAAGGTCAGGATGTCATAAATACCTTATTAGTCAGGTTGATGTCTTGGAACTTGGCAAAGAGGGCTTCATGAAACAGGTATGGGACATGTACACGAATGTCACTATCTCTGATTTAGTCAAGAAGTTATTATGGTTTCGAGAAACAGGCCCCTATATTCTATTATTGTGATTTCTACAACTCTGAAATGTTCAAATGTATGGGCCTTTTTCGAAAAAATTGGCTACTGTATTCCAGACTTTTTATTTTTGTGCCATGTTGGTTTATCTCTAATATTGTTCATATCCCTTATTGAAAAACTAATTTGGCAGGTAAATATGAATCATTGTGACTGCACGATGAAGTATTTGAATCAGTTCTTTTTCTTGTACAATGTGGTTGGGGACATAACAACACAAATGGATGCACAGGTAAAAACCACTCCCAGTATGCAGTTTAGGCCGACGCTGAATGCAGGTCAGGGACCCGTTGCATAAAACCTTTTACCTGAGAAAACTCAGGTTGTTTTTACCGGAGTTTTTGCCCTGTGTTTAAGTCAATGGCAGAAATCAGATTAACCTTAGTTTTCAGTTTTTACCAGAGTTTTCTCAGGTAAAAAAGTTTTATGCAACAGGCCCCAGATGTAGTGGTTTAATCCATCGAGCTGTTAAACTGTTAAAGCTTGTGTATAGTTTTGGTAAATCCACCAAAATGCACCTATCACTATTCCAATTCATTGCTAGCTAGTATGAATGGATATGCCCTATAACAGTTATGATGTGGAGGATATGAAATGAAAATGTGTTTTACAGGATAAATTTTGCGATTTTACATGGAAATTTAACTTGATCGGGTCACCCGATCAATTTAAAATATCTGTGTGTTTTTGTCTTTCAATTAAATCCTATTCCTAATCATGGAATGGGCTGAAACTTTCAAGATATGTTCTTTGTCTGTAACTTTTGGATATCTAATCACTAAATTTATAAGATAAGTGCTTGAATGCCCATTTTTTAAATTTAAAACAAGCATCGCGGAGAGAGGGCGCTATATATCAAAGATTTGAATATTTAAAATTTTCTCAGAGAAGTGCAGTTGGAAAAATATCTAACGGTCTCTACGCTTCAGTAAGACTGTCATATTAGATGATATTCGATTATCAATCACATTATTGACCCTTTACCAAAGCTATACACAGGCTTTAATAGCTCTATGATTTAATCTGTAATAACATTAGCAATGAGCATGTTTTGAACTGGAACACACTGAAGGGGGGGGAACGATACGATAATTCATTTTAATCACATTAATTTTTTTTCTTTCATATTAAAGACATTAATTGAGAGAAATGTGGGGTACACTGTATATTTTCCTACAATGTGTCTTACATGTAGCTCAATAATTTTTCCCATTGATCCTACAGGAATGTACATGTAGTCAACCTAATATCACCTTTAAAGGGGAAGTTCACCCTGACAAAAAGTTTATTGTAAAAATAGCAGAAAAATTAATGAAAAATATTGCCGAAGGTTTGAGAAAAATTCATCAAATAATTAAAAAGTTATTAGAATTTCAATTATTTGATTTGTGACATCATATGCGAGCAGCATTCCTACATAGCGAATGGTAAAAAATCAATGAAATGTCATTTTCTCAGAAAATTGAAAATGGTTTTCACTGTAACTTTGTATATCAATAGACAAATCGTTTCACACCCGATCATGAAAATAAAACAATTTTAAGTCATCAGGAACCATACAAAATTTTAAATTTATGCATTTTATATTTCATAACACATGGGACAGCTGCTCGTTTATGACGTCACAAATCCAAAACTTTGAACTCTAATAACTTTCTTACTCTTTAACGGATTTTCCTCAATCCTTCACCAATATTTTTTACTATTTTTTCTGCTATTTTTACAAGAAAGTTTTCTTCAGGGTGAACTTCCCCTTTAATGGCCGAAATGGAAATTTGATAATTCAATTATCCAAAATATAGAGAAAAATATTGAAATAACTGAATACATACATGTATATTGTGGGCCCTGACAAAATCATTTCTATTGGTCACATCAGACTACAAATTTGTCAAACTTTGAAATTCACTGGCCCTGTAGACCTAATGTATACATTATAGGCCTGATACAGTTGTGTTTATAAGTTAGTAAACCCCAAAATGCACTCCTTCGTGCTTAGTGTGGAATATACATGTAGACACCGTTCTCACTACCTTCCTACATGTAAAACTAGTTTTGTACTGGAAACTAGTTTAACATGTAATGAGAATAGTTGAAGCGATCTTGGAAGCGATATTCCAAACCTGTTCATAAAACCACCTCCCGATGTAGTTTTAAAGATCGCTTTGCCTTGTTAAACTGTTTTTTTTAGCGTAAATGAGGACACAACTGTTCTTTGGGAAGCAATCTTCGCACATTTTGAGCACGCTACATGTACTTCACACAACAGGTGTAGAATGCCTATGTTGTGGTTTTGAATTTCACGCGAAACATGTGACCCCACTGAGAGTGTTTCCGTAGTAACAAATTCGCTTTAAGTGAAATGATTTTGAAAAACATTTTCGTGTGATCAAATGGGAATGCTAGCAAAGCGATCGTCCAAACTGGTTTCCTGAACCGGTTTCCAGTAAACTAGTTTTAGAAAGCATGATGAGAACAGTGTCATAGACAACAACACTACAAAGTTCGGTGAGCCCTGCCCAGATAAACAAACTGTATTGAATGTAATATTTCATCACCTGACTTCACAATGGCAGAACTTGAATACTTTAAATGTTCATTTTCTGGTGGGATTCGGTAACTTTTGAGCACCATTGACCATTGTATTACCCTGTTTAGACAGGCTAAAATTTCCTTAACCCCGTACTATTGGTGGGGCTAAATGGCAATTTAGCCCCACCTATAGTACGGGGTTAAGCTTAGCCCACTTTCGTTTTACACAGCATTTTTGCAAAGTGGGCTAACCCCACCTATAGTATGGGATTATTTGGCCCTGCAAAAAAGCAGGGTTATCCCACCAATTGCGTTGCTAAGAGCAATAGTACGGGGTTAAGATCGCATGTGTAAAACGGAAGTGGGCTAAGCTTAACCCCGTACTATAGGTGGGGCTAAATGGCAATTTGGCCCTACCTATAGTACGGGGTTAAGGAAATTGTAGCGTGTGTAAAAAGTGTACGAGTGAAGCACTTGTACTACGAATGATCGACAAAAACCACTAGTCCGGGGTTAGCGAGTTTCGTGTGTAAAAAGCAAGCATTCCTTATCCGGGGATAGCAATAACAATTTGGCATGTGTGAAAAGGAAAAAAAATAGTACGGGGTTAAGGATAGTACGGGGTTAGCGATAGTCCGGGGTTAAGAAAATCCTGTGTAAAAAGGGCTTATGTGAGTTGTGATTTTTAAAGTTTTAAACATGTAAAATGGATGTCCATATCATTTTTTTTCTTCATGTGTCTGTTGTGTTGTTTGTTTTTTATAAAACACTTTAGGCAGCATGTTAATGCCAAAAAGTATACAATGTTGGGTACAAGCTAGGGCCTACATGTTGTTAAACCAGTTTTTAAGTACTGGTAATTACATTTAGCCTCTATTATCAGCAATGGTACATGTAAGGGTGCGTTTATTCGACACTTTTTTACCCTAGAATCATGATTAGAATCATGATTCAAATCACGATTCTGCAGAATCACGATTGCGTTTAGTCGAAAGTGGAAATAAACGTCTTTCAAATCACAAACATGAAACACGGAAAAAGGGGCGTTTGGAAAGACGTTTCTGTAGAATCACGAACGAAAAGGGTCGTATAAACGATATCGTGATTTGAATCATGATTCTATGACGTCATTGTGTCGTGCTTCTTCCGGGTTCGACTCAAAGGCGCGCGCTGTGTTTCGTGCAGGTTAATTTTCGTGTAGCAGATTGCCAGTGTACTAGTACCGGTATATGCCAATTGTCATGTGCATTTAGGAATTATCATTCTGTGTATTGTACCCCGGGGTTGTACTGTAGCGTCATTTGTATATTTCACTCAGGGTGACCAGATTTCACAAAATGAAATACGGGACAATTGACAAACGAAGATCAACAAAGCAGCCCACACAAAGTGTGGGCTTCTGAGAATCCATAGTATAATTATAAGACTTTTGAAAAAAATATAAAGAATTAGAAGGGAAGGTGAACGAAAGAATGAAGGAGAGAAAGAAAAGAGATGATTGGGAAGGAAAGAAAATAAAGGAAAACAGAAAAAATAACAGAAAGTTAGAATAAAAGGATGAAAGAAATAATAAAAGAGATAAAAAAAGGTTTCCGTCATTCTTTGAAATGAATATAGAAAGAAAGAAAGGAAGGAAGGGAAGATTAATAAATGTCTCGCAAAATAAAGGAGACAATTAAAGGGGGAAAGGTGAGAAAAAGGAGGAAAGAAAGAATGAAGGAAATAAACATGTTTCCTTCGTTCTTTGAAAGAAAGAAACAAAAGAAAGAAAATAAAAATAAGGGAAAAGAATAAGAAGGGAAAAATGAAGAAAGGAATAAAGAATGGAAGGGGAAGAGAACGAAAAAATAGAAAATAATGGAAGGAGAGAAAGAACGAAAAGATACAGGAGACGAAGAGAGAAGGAAGCCAAGGTAATTATAAGGAAAGAAAGAATGAAGGAAATAAAAAAGTATATTGGATAAAGAAGGAAAGAAAGAAAAATGAACAGAGAGAGAGAGAGAGAGAAAAGAAAATGTCGAGGAAAGAAAGATAGGAAATAAAGATAGATGGAACAAAAAAGGGCAAGCAGAAAGGATAGGGTATATATAAAATAAAGAAAAGGGAAAAGTTCAAACTTCAAGTAAACAAAAAATCCAATCATCTAATAAAAATCATAACTTTATTTGGTGTTTTTTTAAATGTATTTTTAAAATTTTAAACATAAAATGTTTTAGAAATGAATAAAATTTCAAAGTGAAACATATTGTCAAACTTAAAAATTAGATGAAACATCGCGGCATCGTGCACACCAAGACTCAAAACGAAAGCTGAAACAACTAGATCTATGAAAAGTCAATAACATTTTCCTCCGATTACATCTCCAAATCATTAAACTGAGAATCCATAGTATAATTATAAGAATTTCCCGCCGATTTTGTGATTATTTTGGTGGAAAAACTGTTTATCATGTGAGGTGTTTGCACCAATGATTTGCTTCGATCCTCCATGCCTAGCTAGTAGCCTGCCACACACAGGCAGGAGGCCAGTTCGTTTGCAATGTATTAGCAAGAAATCATCGCAGAACTTGCAAAAGTTTACAGTTATCGATTTAATTGTTGTCCCTGCTTCGTCAGCTGTTGGTTATTTAATGAAAATTCGTCACTTTTAAATGTATTAACTACATTTTGTTCAATATTCTGAAATACGGGACAATCCCGGGAAATACGGGACGTCTGGTCACCCTGATTTCACTGTTTTCATCAATCATGTCTTCAAGTTCCAAAGGCACAAATTGGACTGACGACGAACTCAGGGCTCTGCTTGTGCTTTGGGCTCAGCCTGAAGCACAAGCATCCCTTACCGGGATTCACAGAAATATAAGACGATCTCCGAGTCCCTTTCAGCGGCGCTTGCAAGGGAGGGATTTCAACGGAGATGTGGCACCGCCTGTCGAGACAAAATTAACAGAATTCGTGCCCAGTACTACGGCTACCGAACACCATTTTTTATGAACCGACAAGATTGAATACAAGTAAACAAAAACAATACGAGGTACAATACACGGAATTCTGGAAGTAAAAGATTTATTTTTCGGAAGCCGAGTTGCACTTGCACAAACGATCGCGCGTTAGCTCCGGTGGTAGGAAAAATCTAGCAGCCGACGTGAAGTTAGAAACACGCGCGAAAATGTTGACCTATACTTCCTGGGTCAAACTGCGCACTGTGATGCGCACTGGATCGGCCCGAATTCAGGGAGAAACAGCGTTAGAAAGATGGTCGTATAAACGCTGATTCTGTCGGATCGTGATTCATGTTGCTGTTTTGAATCATGATTCAAATCGTGATACCAATCATGATTCTGGGTTGAGGTCGCATAAACGCAACCATGGTACATGTAAGTCACTGTAATTCCCATATATATGTGATTAAAGACATGGCTTCACATTTACACTATATTTCTTCTTTGCCTTCCAAATTTGAAATTGGGCTTCCATGTTGGCCTACATGTACCGGTATGTTCTGTTTTCAGTGGAGTGCACTGTGACATTCTAGACTTCCTTTCATGCCACATAATAACCTTGGATTGACTGATTATGACCTGTGTCCTTCATTCCTATTGATTCGCCCTTCCCCCAGTGAGTAGCCTGCCAAGCTTCCTTTTTTTTTATTGCAATCTGCATTATACATACCAGGTAAATACATGTACAGTATGTTACATTACTGAATCCTCCAACATGCCAAACATGTTGCATAAAATTATGTCCCTGTAATCTTTGCCTATCTATACATATCTAGGCAACATTGGTTACCTGTAAGATCTCCATACATGTACATGCCTGGCATACATGTAACCATTCATCACATCCACTTTACCTTGTTGTTACACAAGCCTACACTGTACATTACATGTACAGAGATCTTAATACCATGTTCAGACTGTTCCCCTGTTCCCTGTTTGCCAGGGCAAAATAGTGGAAATGAGGTGATCTACATGTAGGAGGCTTACATATCATGGACTAGTAGGTCCATGTACATACTGACTCTGGTTATCCGCAACTAAAATTTCCCTGCTCCCCATGTCAATAATCAGGAAAGGTTCAGGGCCTACAACATGAATATTCATAGTGGGAGATCAATAAACAAGTGAATAAACAGACACGAAGGTTGTGTAGGTGATCTTCAGTAGTCTAGCATGCAGCCTGCATGATGCCCGTTTCTTCCTCCCTCCATGGTTCAATCTGTCTCAGTATCTGGACTGTGAGGTTATAATGATTCACAGTCCAATGCTCTCCAACAGGGCCTAAAGGGGAATGAAACCTTTGGAACAAATAGGCTTGTGTAGAAACAGAAAAATCACAGAATAAGAATAAAGAAACTTTGAGAAAAATCGGACAAATAATGAGAAAGTTATGAGCATTTGAATATTGCAATCACTAATGCTATGGAGATCCATTGATTGGCAATGCGACAAGGATGTGTGATGTCACTGATGAACAACTTTCCTTTTGGTGGACTATAAAATACCCTCAAAATGTCTCTTTTTGCTTGTTCTTATGATGATACAAACTCTTTATCCATGATGTATTCTTAAAAAATATGTATTACATGCCCTCATGTAGAAAGAACACATGATCTATGGATATATGTGATAAAAGAGGCAATTCAAGTGAAATATATACTAAGGTAATGGGGAGAGTTGTTCACAAGTGACATCACACATCTTTGTCGCATTGCCAATTTGCTTTCTCCATAGCAATAGTGATCGCAATATTCAAATGCTCATAAATTTCTCATTATTTGTCCGATTTTTCTCAAACTTTTGTTGATCTGTTTCTTTGATTTTTCTGTTTTCACACAAGCTATCTTGTTCCAATGGTTTCATTCTCCTTTAAAGCAATCCTCATGTTTACAAACAATTGATTACTAGTACCCCTCCAGGTCGTTTGGGCTCAACATTTTGTTTATTAAATTATCTCTTGAGTCTGTGCATGTAGACTACTTCGGGTGTGTGTATGATAAAGACCAAAGACCTGTTATCCCATATCAAAGAGGTAAACAAAGTGTTTTGTATTTTACAGTCAATCATTAGAGTGTCCCTGTGCCTGATCAATTCAATGGGTACAAACATCGCAGAACAATTTGCATGCAATAGCAGCATGCAAACAATTTTCATGGAGTCAGAAAAGAATAATAAACATACCATCATTGTAATTAGGGTAGAAAGCTCTTGAAAATGGAGTGACTTTCAACTTGTTCTGGTGCAAAAAAAATTGTATCTCTATATTAGAAATCAGAATATTGGAAGTTCAGAGTGAGGTAGTGAAAAATGATATCACAACTATGGGCCTGAATACTGTTTATGTGCATCGCACATACATGTATCTGGTAACAAGATTTGGAAATCGATATTGAAATTACATGTACATGTAGTTTCAATGACCAGAAGCAACAAAACAAGTGGAAAAAGTAGGCATATCAGTACTCTGTACCTGTACCTGTTAGTAGCCTGATCCAAATATTGGGGAAGTATTCATATGTTTATCAAAATGTCTTTTAAGAACTTTCATTGTGTTAAACAATTTCCTTTTCCTATTATCTTCAAAATTTCCATTGTTTATTTTGGACGTGTTTGTGTACCTACATGTAGGGTATCTACGAAGATCTGTTTTCCCATCACATTCATAGGCCTACACAAACATTTTATACAATATTTCACATGCAGATAAGAACATCCATTAGGCCTACATCATGTTACTGTATGTACATTGTCTAATTACATGTAATTGAAGAAGTATCAAGTGAAATTAGATTGATACATTAATACATGTAGGCATTCGCTGTGGTGAACAGGATGAAGAGCTGTACATGCAGGGAGTTCTCCTCCCAACTCCCTGGTACATGTATGCTTTCAAGTTTCAACTGTTTAGAAAAGAAATTGTGCCTACATGTACATGTACCGTACTTGCATACATGTACTTTTACAAATGCAGGTACATGCGTGTGTACGAAAAATGCCTATTTCAACAATACTCTTTGCAAGAGCAATAATGGCCACTTCATTGTAGCCTGTAACCTGTAGGCAGAGACTACTTTAGTACATCCAAGCAGGGTTATGAGCAGTACATTTACATCTGATATGGTGAGACAACAGTTGGTGCAAAACAATCACTGGTACAGCCAGGTGTACATGATGCTGTCCAGAGTTTTCATGCATAGAATTGCCACTTGATTTCCATAAATTATAAGAAAAATGACAAAAGCAAGACAAGGGTACAGCCAATAGGCGATGGTTGCTTCTCACTGTACATGCATAGTCTCATTGCATGCGACCAGAGAGCTATTACAGACCATGGAGCTATTCCATGATCCGACCATGTATCGCTAACATACATGTACATGTAGCATGACAGCAAAGACATATGGGGCCAACATTGTAGCTGCAACCTATGCCTACCTTTATCTTGGCTATTACTGATGAAATTACCCATACATGTATGTACATGTAGCATATTGTATGGAAGCAGGAGACCGTCAAAAACACGGATATACGTCGTGTCGTAATTCAATTTGCTACACGACGTAAATAATAACGTAGTGTAGCAATTCGAATTACTACACGACGTAAATAATTACGTAGTGTAGTAATTCGAATTACTACACAACGTAATTCCGAATTACTGCCCAACGATTTAATGTCATGACGTTAAATGAATTAGTGTCGCTACATCAAATAATTAAGGTCGTGTAGTAATTCGTTTATTACTACACGACGTAAATAATTACGTAGTGTAGTAATTCCAATTACTACACTACCTAGATAATTACGTCGTGTAGTAAATAATTACTACACGACGTAATTCCGAATTACTGCTCAACGATTTAACGTCATGACGTTAAATCAACCAATGAGACCGTTCGTTATATGAGCGCAATGCGAAGAGCTGAGACTACAGAGTATTGTACAGGAACGTACCGGCAGGAAGTTAGTGTGATGTTCGACATTTGATATTCTAACTGTGAAGTTGTTTTGATATTCAGGTTCGATATTCAAACGCCTGTGAAGCTGGACACACATTCGATATTCAAATATATTCAGGGGTTTTGAAAGCTAAGGGGTTTTACAGGTGCAGCACGTCTCGGGCAACCATAACAACACTGGCGTGCCCAAGTACGAGGACATTTAGGGGACAAATGTCAGTGAATAAAAGGGCAAGAAATTTTTTTTTTTTTTTCGAGGGGCCCCCAGGGATACCCCGACGGCCTAGCCGGGGTAACACGTATCTTAACTTGTAGAACTCGACTCGGGCAACCATATAAACACTTGACCCGGTGCATGCACATTTAGGGGGCTCAAATTAACAAAATTAAAGGAATAAAGGGCTATTTATCGCATTTTGTTTATTTTTTTTCCAAGGGGCCCCCAGGAATATCCCGACGGTCTATACGGGGTAACCACCTACCCTAACTTGTAGAACTTTACTCGGTTACCCGGCGCATGCACATTAACGGGGGGCTAAAATTAACAAAACGGAATATTTCAAGCATGGGGAACCACGTTCCTGACTAATCTCTTGGTGCCGCCAGTGGATAGAGTAAAAAAAAACAAGGAAAGAGAGAATACATAATAGGAGAGAGAGAAGCGAAAGGGGGAGATTGGAAAGAAAAGGAGGGGGAACGGGAGAGAAAGAGAAGGGAGAACGGAGGGGTCATATCATTGTATGAACAGGATGTTTTATGATTGTGCCCCGAGCATTAGGGCGAAGCTCAATGCGTGATAAGAACAAAAAGAGGGGGCACACAATGGCGCATGCAGCAAAAATTTGCTTCGTAATAAGTCTCGAGCCAGCGAGAAAAAAAAACACCTTTAACTTTGAGATTGATTTTGACATGGTATGCATAAAATAACGTATCTTTCATCTTTCTTTCCTTTCTTTCCTTTTATCATTTCCTATTGTTCTCGGTTGTAGAACATTTTTTTTTTTTGGGGGGGGCAGTACTATGCGGATCGGGTCCGTGGCAATATTGGTCCAGCTTCACAGGCGTTTGAATATCGAACCTGAATATCAAACCAACTTCACAGTTTGAATATCAAATGTCGAACATCCAACTAACTTCCTGCCGGTACGTTCCTGTACAATACTCTGTAGTCTCAGCTCTTCGCATTGCGCTCATATAACGAACGGTCTCATTGGTTGATTTAACGTCACTACACTAATTCATTTAACGTCATGACGTTAAATCGTTGAGCAGTAATTCGGAATTACGTCGTGTAGTAATTATTTACTACACGACGTAATTATTTAGGTAGTGTAGTAATTGGAATTACTACACTACGTAATTATTTACGTCGTGTAGTAATTCGAATTACTACACGACCTTAATTATTTGATGTAGCGACACTAATTCATTTAACGTCATGACATTAAATCGTTGGGCAGTAATTCGGAATTACGTCGTGTAGTAATTCGAATTACTACACTACGTAATTATTTACGTCGTGTAGTAATTCGAATTGCCACACTACGTAATTATTTACGTCGTGTAGTAAATTGAATTACGACACGACGTATATCCGTGTTTTTGACGGTCTCCTGCTTCCATAATATTGTGCACTATACATCTTGTGCATGTACATTACATATTTAGGCCTACATGTACTACATGTTTTCTACATCTCCAATGCATAGAGGCTTAAAAGTGTCGAATTAAAATTGTTTTGCTTTTACAATGTGTTTCTTGAGTGCACAATTGATTAGGTGCCATATCCAACAAAATTAAAAGTAACGAAAATTCATTGATGATCTGAGTTAATATGTATTTTATTTTCATAGAAACTTTTAGGCGTATTCAGACTGACTCAAAGTTTGAAAATACCAGGGATTTTTGCCGAAGTCAAAGCAAAATAGGCCTACATATTCTCGAAGGTTTCGTCAAAGTTATAAGAATGTTCGCAGGGATTTTTCCAAAGTCGCAGATAGTTAGAAAGCAAGTTATTTGAACTATCTCAGCTCAGGGAGGGATTGGGCGTGGGCTGCTGAGCAGCAAGTTTGAACCCTTATCAGAACATACTCTGCATGCTTGTACATGTAATTGCCAAAAAGGCCCTGAAAAGGGTCTTTTTGGGGTCAGTATGAATGCAGAAAATACATGTTAATAGGCACTACTGGTATACTATAAGAAATTTTGAGGCCTGACCAAGTTCTTGTATTTTGTGATTGAGTCAGTCTGAATATTCCTTTGGGACATCATACATGTACTTTTATCTTCCTATTTTTTCAGAGGGGAGGGCAGGTTTGATTTTTGCCGGTTTAGTGTTACATTAGAGATCTTGCTGTTCAGTTCAGTATTAATATATACTGTATACATGTACATGCTTGCTTCTCCTCTATAGGAAGACAATTTTTGACCTGTATTATGATAAACGTTTGGTAACCAACAAAGGATAAAGTCAGACAGGTAGCGAGGTTTATTTTCAGTTGGTCGAATGCCAATCAGTCCAATTGCCAACTCATCTCCTATCATGCGGTCTTCCATCAGTTCTTCCATTATCCACATGGTCTGATTGCCATTTCATCCACTCACCATTTCGTCTATTAACCAGTTGGTCCAATAGCCATTCGGTCAAATTGGACTAGTGAATGAAAATAAAATGGACCCTAGACCAACTGCTTATGAGACGAAATGGTGTTAGATGAACTGGTGATTAGACTAAGTGATGATTGGACCAAATGGTTGTACAAATTGTTGATGGACAGAATGGCATTAGACCAAATGAAGGTAGACCATGTGAAGAGTGGGTGAGTTGGCAATAGACAAATAGGCATACCAGTAGGGAGGCTTATCGTATCCTGTATACATGTTGAGCTACATGTACTAAAGGCCTATATGATATAATTGATCAATATTGTATATGTGGCAGTGCTTCTTGTATGTTCAGCAACTATTGCTATGCAGAGACAGCACTGTACTGCATTACAATAACATGCTGATCCCCAGTTACACTATATAAATATACACACAGAGCAGCATGTGTGTAGACAGCTGATCAGCAAGGTTACAGGGTCATATGCAAAGCAGGAGAATGATCCTCCAATCAAAATACTTGAATGCCCCTGCACCCATGTTGTCAAGCCCTCAAATGGGTAGTGCCTTGAACTACTCATGAATATGCAAGAGCTGTGGGCGGTTCCTGTGGAAAGTTAATGAATAATGTATTTACCAAGGGAAGGAACCCTTCGAGGCTCTGCGCTGCTGCAAGCAGAATTTCTGCTCAACAAAATTGTGTCATTCTGTGTCTGAATTAGATCAAAAGTGGCCATTTCCCTGTGAGCTTGAGACCTGAAAATGCCTCTGTTATCAAAAGAAGCCTGTTGGTTTGATGTTTGACAAACTATTTTCATAGAGAATTGCTGTTTTGCAACTGAAGCACTATAGCTATTGACTATGGCTGGGATCGACATGGAGGGATCGTGTGAGTGTGCCTTAAATGTTTTTTTGGGGGGAGGGGCTCTTTTCTTCACATACAATTTCACAATAAATTGCTATTGAAGAGTGACATATGATATTGAACTTTCATTTTTTTTAATTGTTTCATAGTATGATAAAATGGACTACTTTTCCATACACATGAAATAATGAATGACTTGTAGTCGTACATGAAGCTGTACAAATCATGTAAGCCTGTATTATGCAGGCTACATTGTATGTTCACATTTTGCATCAGGCATTTCATTTTGCTCTGTTATTGAGGGAAGGAACAAGGATTTTCTCTGTGTGAAAGTTGCATTTATTTTTATCCACATGCAGTCTATTTATAAGATGCCGTGTAGCTATGTTCGTATTTGCTATGAGGGAAATTACTGTTTATTAATTTTTCCTCAAATTTTTACCAGAGGATTGTGCTATTTTCAGCAATGAACTGTTGTATGGCTTGTGATTTCTTTCCATGGCAGCACCCCTCCCCCTGGAAATAAACAAAAATAAAAGACTTACAAAAAAAAACCTTTAAAATTTTTGTTTTTAATCTGGCAAGGAAACATATATGTTTGGAAAATTGTAATGTGTCAATTGCTTAGAAAGAAATTAGAAGGTTCATTTTCGTGCATGTAGGCTTAAACATGAAATTCTTTGGTATCTATAGCTCAGCTGGGGGTGGAACCCATGACTTAGTTCATGAGGCAGGAGCTCTACTTCTGAGCCACTATTTCTGGTATAGTGGAGGAAGTCTGAGGAGTAGAGACCATCATAAAGCATGCAAATCATGCAGATTAAAGAAAATGCAAATATTTAAAGATAAATACATATTTTACAGCATAAACTAAGCATTTGAAAATACAGTCCTCGAAAATGATTTTAGTGAATTAATGCATGTAGGCCCTACATGTACATATCTTACATGACTCTTCATGATTAGATTTCATAACTGCTGCAGTAGAATAATAACTGATATAAAAAATTGTTTATATCAGTTACATGTATGCCAAACATTTATCTGAATTTATTTTTAAAGATTAATGTTTTCATTTGGACAAGGTGCTAAAGTTCATATGAATATTTCCTCTCGAACCTCAATGTGATATTTCCTGTTCTTTCTTTAGCCTGGAAAGCCAACTTCCTCCCCCTCACCTTTTTCTTTGACCAGCAAATCATTTTGTTTCCTTCTATACCTTTTCAATGAATTCCATTTGTGTATTATATTGACCACCAACATACATGTACATGTAGCTTATTCAAATACATAAGTTATTTGAGAATTAATTCCAGGAAATAATAAAGGCTTAGGTTTAGCTCAATATGTTCCCACCTGATTGCCAGCTTTTTATCTGTTCCCTATGTTGTGCTCCACCTTTTCCATTTTTTCTATAGTTTTTTTTTTAGTTTTGTGGATTCAAGCAAAAGTTGATCATTTTTTTCTCGTCTTCATGTACATAGCAGAGCGAGACTGTAGACGCCGCTTTTGCGACGGCGTCAACATTGAAATCTTAACCAAGTTAAGGTTTTGAAATATAATAATAGAAAATGTAGGGACCTACATGTAGTTCATGAAACTTGGACATAAGTGTAATCAAGTATTACTGAACATCCTGTTATAGGGTCAATGAACTTTCGACCATGTTGGAAAAATCAATATCGAAATCTTAACCAAGTTTTTGAAAAGTTGTCATATCTTCGAAAGTATATAGACCTACTGGTAGTAAGGGTAATAGTGTATCGCCGAAGATCCTGTGTGAGTTTCAGGTCACATGACCAAGGTCAAAAGTCAGTTAGGCTCAACAAACTTTGGTATTTGAGGAATTGTCATCATAATTTTTGGATCTAGTTCATGAAACTTGGACATAAGAGCAATCAGGAATCCTTGAACATCCTGTGGAGTTTCTAGTCACATGACCAAGGTCAAAGGTCATTTATGGTTAACAAACTTCGGTAATGGGGGGGGCATTTGTGGAATTGTCATAACTTAAAAAGTTTATGGATCCAGTGCATGAAACTTGGACATAAGAGCAGCAATGTATCCGTTACTTCCCTGTGCATTTCAGGAACATGGCCAAGATCAAAGGTCATTCAAAGGTTAATGACCTCAGGCCATGTTGGGAGTATGTGTTGAATTGGCATTTTTTTGCATAATGTTTGTGAATCTTGCACATGAAACATCAACATATTAAAGGGTAATCAAGTATGAATGATTGGTCGCACATGTCTTGGATACAATGAGGTCACATAATCATGGTCAAAGGTCATTTTGGATCAATGTACTTAATATTTTATTATCATTGTCAAATAAGTGTTTTCTTCTGTGAATAATTATTCATTAAAGGAGAATGAAACCTTTGGAACAAGATAGCTTGTGTGAAAACAGAAAAAAAAAGGAAAAAAATCAACGAAAGTTTGAGAAAAATCGGACAAATGATGAAAAAGTTATGAGCACTTGAATATTGTGATCACTGATGCTATGAAGATCCTCATATTGGCAATGCGACAAAGATGTGTGATGTCACTTGTGAACAACTCTCCCCATTACTTTAGTATATATTTCACTTAAACTGCCTCTTTCTTCACATCTATCAGTAGAGTAGGGCTGGGACTAAAACCCGGGTACCCGGGTCCCGCCCGGAAGCCTCGGGTACCCGGGTAGAAAAATCAATACCCGATACCCGAAAATTGCTCACCAGTATAACGTACATTTGATTTGTATTGCGTAGTGTAAGACATGATTGTAAACTCATCACAAAAGTACACAAGTCTCATTTTGAATCTCACCAATTACCCTCGAAATATCCTTAAATATACTAGTTTTTCAAGTGTTGATGTGACTGAGATCGTTCAATCTTTGCCATGTTTCTTTTGCAGCGCAGTGACGTCATCCAGCCACTGCGACGCAAGCCAATTTATGAATGAAAATATAGTAAGCATGCGCATTGCAAGCCTCAGCCCCACGCAGTATTCCGTCAAAAGAAGTCTGCAATACTCTGTCACCTCGTACCAAAATCCACCTAGAATTCCACTTTCCTTTATTTCATATGAATTATGAAAGGTATTCTCAGAGGATCTGTTTTCTCACCGATACCACGCAAGTAAGGAAATTTTATTACTTCTTGCTTTTCCGTCAAAATCTTACGAAGTAGCGTCGATGTTGCATCGTGTTTGTGAGTTTGTAGAATCTATCGCTACGTGAACAAAGTCAATTGATTTCCGGGTTTCGGAGCATACAAGGCACCAGCCAATCAGGTTCTTGATCCCATTTTCAGTTCATCATAAACCGAAAATGGTAACACGATCGTGATTGGCTGGCGCATTTGACGCTCCGAAACCCGGAAATCAATTGACTTTGTTCACGTAGCGATAGATTCTACAAATTCACGAACACGATGTAATATCGACGCTACTTCGTAAGATTTTGGCGGAAAAGCAAGAAGTAATAAAAATTTGCTTACCAGTGCGGTATCGGTGGGAAAACAGATCCTCTGAGAATACCTTTTATAATTCATATAAAATATAGAAAAGTGGATTTCTAGGTCGATTTTGGTACGAGGTGACAGAGTATTGCAGACTCGTTTTGACGGAATACTGCGTGGGGCTGAGGCTTGCAATGCGCATGCTTACTATATTTTCATTCATAAATTGGCTTGCATCGCATTGGCTTGATGACGTCACCTATGGGGTTTTTCCACCAGTCATATTTCGAGCGACATGATTTTCGGGTACCCGCCCGAAAATTACCACGGGTACCCGAAAAGAAAAAAACCCGAAAGTCCCAGGCCTACAGTAGAGCATATATATTTTTTCTATAGGAGGGCATATATTACAGATTTTTAAAGAATACATCATGGATAAAGAGTTTGTATCACCATAAGAAAAATCAAAAAGAGACATTTTGGGGGTATTTTATTGTCCATCAAAGGGAAAGTTGTTCACATGTGACATCACACATTGTCGCATTGCCAATGGGAGGATCTCCATAGCATTACTGATCGCAATATTCAAATGCTCATAACTTTCTCATTAGTTTTCTGATTTTTCTCAGACTTTCTTTGTTCTTATTCTTTGATTTTTCTGTTTCGACACAAGCCTACTTGTTCCAAAGGTTTCATTCCCCAATAACTGTTTTCAAAGGCAGTACTGCTGCTATATTGCATCATGCAGGTGAGACTGCCAGAGGCGTTCCACTTGTTATCCTGTGAAGCCTGTATGAAACTTTTCAACAACAAAAATTCTACATTTGGTTTATAAGCCCCTTGTTATCAAGATGATTTTCCCTTATACGTGTAAGTCTTTAATGGGGATATAAACAGTTTACACCTGTAGACAAATCTTGGCTCTCTCTACAGTGCACACGTGTTAGCTTGATAATTGTCTCTTTGATTAACAGGAAATAAGATGACTTAAAGTAGAGGCACTTGTGTATTCTTTGTGTGAACAGAAAGATTTATATTCCAATGAAATGATTTGCTTCAATGCTTAGTTTTGCCTTTTCTCCTTTTTCATCCACACATTCATTTCATTACAAGGTTTCATTATGCTCAAGTCTCTCCCACTCATGCAGGTTTTGGGGTGGCAAAAAAAATTCAACTTTCAAACATTCACTTTCATTATTAAACATAATTAATTGTTCATGTGAATTCCTTTCTGAAACAGAAGAATGCATGATTTTGCTCAAAGCCCCAAATACCCATAAAGTACATCTAGAAATACATGTATGTACATGCCAATTTCAAGATTCAAATTGATATTAATGTACCGTTGAGTAGTACTCTAAGTCTGTAACCCCCACAGTGAAATTCACTAAATCTTGTTAATTTCATTCCTACAGATTACATGACCAAAGGGGCAAGTAGAGGAGATGTTCCATTGGATGAAGGGGCGGAGTGGGAGTGGCTACCCGCCCAGCTCTGCGCTGACCTGACCCTCCTTATCCTGGAAGGAAGGCAGCCTGAATGGTCAGTTAAAGGACGGACCGAAGGTGACCACTGTCCACCTGCTCAAGGGACTTCTATGCATCATTGTCAGCGGGACAAGGAAACGGTAAGCTCACCACTGCAGGAACTTGGGGATTTTGATGAAAGTCAGAGACAGGAAAAGTAAAGCGGTACCTATGAAATTATGGAATGAAGTTCTTCAAGCAAACACCAAGTTATTTCAGGATCAATGTCAGGAAAAACACTAATCATAGTCAGCTCTTTCTTAACATGTAGATTTTGCATCAGATAAATGTTGAAAATGTGTGTATCTTTTAGGTACATTTATTCTAAAAATAAAAAAGATTGATTATGAGTCATTTTGATGAGGACAGCTCACAGCTTTGAACATAGCGATAGATTTTGATCTAGTATAAATAATAATTCTACACCCAGAGTAGCCACTTGAACTATAAGTTGGTTTTCAAGCAGCCCCTGCATAACATGATGTTGTTATTATGATCCTTCTTTCTTAAAAAGTCAAGCACCTGACAAGAAGGAATAAGGTCCCGTTTTTCAAGTCTGGTATGATTTGATTTGGAATCGACCCCATGACCTCACAATCATGAGGCGGACAGAGAATGTAAACATTATTTTTCATGTTCATACAAAGTCAACAGCTCAATGAAAAATAACACTTAAAGAAGTTATTCCCTCTCAGGATGAAAATTCTATTTGTAAACTTGTCTTCTCACCTTCCCATTCATTTTGACCGTTAATTATGACCAGAACCTGCTATTGATAGGCAGTTTCTTTCAGGAATATTGATCAGTTAAATGCTTTGAAACAGGAAAAAACAACTGGTATTATCTGATATGGTAGGTCAGGATAAATCTGATCAGAGAATACCTGGTATTTGGGGTTTTCAGTTGGTCTGAAAGCACCTTTGAAAAATTAAAATGAAACATTTGTGACAGAAACTAGGTTGACAAGAATAGAGAGTGGACTGCTTTTAATAGTTGAAACTACCTGTAAGTAAAAAGCGTCAAGGGTAATCATGAATCAAGACAAATTTGATTTATTCACATAGATACAATGGCTATTACTGTACAAACTGGTGATATATGGAGGGTTTTTTATTTTTAATTTTTTTTAAAGTAATTGCCATCCATATGTTTTCAAGAATTTCAGCACCATTGAACATACTCTCTTCATGATTAGGTGCATTTATATGAGTCTGGTAATGCCTGCAAGATTGATTATTGCTTGTGACAGAATTATGAATGCGTTTCCTCAATTTAGCCAAGAATAGATCAGAAATATCAGATGCAGTGTCTAACATGTGTACATGTATTATCTGTGAATTGGCAACCTGTGCTACACAGATTTCAATCTGAAAATTCTTAACTTAGCAGCGATTTATAGAAGTCAGTTGACCGGATTGTTTCATACAAAAACTGCATATTTTTGTTTGAATCTGTCAATTTCAGTAAATACGCTGTATAAATGCCCCCTATTTCATTTATTTATTTAGTTATTTATTTATTTGTTTTTTTTTGTTTTTTTTTTTTGTTTGTTTGTTTGTTTTTCGTTCGTTCATTCATTTATTTATTTATTCATTTATTATTATTATTATTTTGAGATATGGTGCAATAGTCCAGGAAGCCAAACTGGTTATACATGTACTGTATTTCAAGAGGAAGTCTAAATTCATAATGATAAAATACATACATGTACATGTAGGTTATACAGCAATGGTATACCAAAATTTGTAGATAAATGGTATAGGCCTAAATTTAGATACATTTTGTTTGAGTTTGTGGACCATATCTTGATGTCCTGCAAACAAAATTATCCAAGAGTCTATTCCAGGCATTGTACATGTATTTGCACTTATCAGTTGAGTTTATTTTTCTTTATTTTTTTTGAGGGAGTTGGGTGTGGGGGTGGAAATAAGATAGCAAAAATATACTTCCATCATGATCACACGTCATCTACATTACATGTACATGACTTGTACCTGTTACTTAGCTCACAATCAATGTGCATGATGTACATGTTCACAACATAAAAATAGCTGACCGAAATGCTTTCAAGTGAGGGAAATTATGATCACATTCTTTGCTAGAGCGAAACCAACATCTGTAAAGGCTAAGGCAGTCATTTCACTCCATTCATTTACATGTTAAACTTTCCAGGTTATCCAATACTTTATTTTCCATTATCACTTTGCAAGAAAAGAAGATTAATTCCAATTGTACATGTAAATGAAATACTATTTTTTGTGATTGGCCATTTACATCTGAATGGTATGTGCCTTAAGATTAAAATAAAAACAACATTAACAACAATCATATCATAACACATAGTAGTCAAAACCTATCTCAGAGGTACAATTTTCCCCGACAACTCTCCCTTGAAAAAATGCGTATCTACATGTAATGAAATAAACATCCTCAAAATAAAGCAAGTGAATGACAATTATATAAGTCAAAATATTGCTGTTGGAATACTTTGACCTACACATACGCTCTATAAACAGTGGATAATTTTGTCCGCTTTTTCAATTATTGGCAAAATGTACATATTGTACAGCCAGCAGCGTAATATTCTTCAGCAATTCAATTTAGCCAGAATGTGTCCAGGGTAGCTATTTTTATGATACATTTTAGAGACTTGCTCTGTCTTCTGATGTAATTATAATATCCAGACCAATTTCCTCTATTTATACTACAGTGCAAAACAAAGACATTGCATACATGTACACTGAGTTGCCATAGCAATGGGAAGACTGCTTGAAATTTAAACATGGTTTCTGGATTTTTTTTTTCAGGATTATGTACTTTCACAAAATGTATTGTTTAACCAAAAAAAAGAAGAAGCTGCAGTGAATACTTGATTTGCACTCTTAATAAGTACGAAGAGTTCATTGTAACATTTGTTCCTTTTTTCATATGTGGTTTATATAGGTATTTGTAAATTCATGATTATAGTTTGGTAGTTTGTCTCATAACAAGATTTGTGACTTTCTATGAAGATTTGTCTTTCTGTCTTCTGGTAGGTAATACAAGACATCCATAGAATTTTGTGTTTTGTGCTATATGTACATGTACATACTTGATACAATTTTACCACTATGGGTGTGTTTATGCTTCCACTTTTCAGGCCAGAATCAGAGTTTTCACACGTGATAAGCCCAAAACATGGTTGCATCCATGTTTACTTTCATTTAAACGATGTTTCAGAATGCTGATCATAAACTCACAAAAGGTATGTTTCAAAACGTTGTTTGACCAGAGTCAGGGTTTCTGGTGAAATATAAACAGGAACACGATCGTAAACGTGTTTGAATGACGTCATTTGGTACAGTACATGATTCTGGTGATATAAAAATCCGCGGGAAAATACAGTTGCATGGTTCTAACCGGGAGTTACCTCCACGGAATCACCAGGTATCTTTCAACTCCCTGGTTCTCCTGCAGTCAAAATCTGAAGAAATGTATTTGGGAACTTGGTTGTGTATCCTTTCTTTTCTCTCTGAAGTTTGGCAGGACATGGCTGGAAGCTGAGGACTGAACATTTCTTTGCCCTGCTCAATTTCCCTGCCCAAATACCTTCATCAATATTTGGGCTATCCACAAGATCAGTTTGTCCAGGCAAATGGAAGCTTCATAGGAAATAGTCAATACACATAGCTCCACACTTTCAAATTTTCTTTGAGGGGAAAATCGAGGTATTAATAGGGGGGTTGTCAAAGTGGCATGTCCCTGTACCACATTATACATAAGTCCCCCCCTATTCGCACCCCTCATGTGCAAAATTTTTTGTCTTAAAGATGGTATTGTATTACTAAACCTTTTTTGTATATACATAGGAATCTGTACGGTCGTTCAGCAGGTCAAAGGTCACCGCTCATTAGATATGTGAGTTAGTTTCCATGCAATAACTCGAAAAATATTTAATGGCTTTTAAAATATTTGGTGTGTAGGTACATGTAAATGACACCTAAAATACAGGCTAAGTTAGAATTTAGAGTGCGCAGGTTAAAGGTCACAGCTCATTATATATGCAAGGTGGTTCAAAGATCTCAATTCATTCATTACATATGCATTTTGGTTTCTGCACTATATTAAGTTCAATCATATTGAAGTAATTTCTGATCACGTTAAAGTGGGGGCATCTGTGTCCTTTGGACATGTCAAATTTCTTGTTTTTTTAATCCCTCAACAATTCCGTGAAGGTAACTCACTGTTTAATAGAACCATGCGACTGTATTTGCCCACGGATTTTCATCTCACCGGAAGCATGTACCATTTGATTGTCATTTAAAAACATTTACGTTCTTGGTCATTTATACTTCCCCAGAAACCCTGACTCTAATCAAACATTGTTTTGAAACTCATGTTTTTATAAGTTTTCGATGGCGTTCTGAAACATTGTTTAAATGAAAACAAAAGCAGATGCATCCATGTTTTGGACTAATCACATAGATGAAAACGCTGGTTCTGGACTGAAAAGTGGAAGCATAATACGCACAAAGCTCATTTAGTGTATGGAATGTATACATGTACACTTACCTACAGCAGACAAATTCTCGGTATGGTAAGAATGTGCAGGTAAAAATATCAGGTTTCTTGTAGGGATTATTTTAATGAGATTATCAAATAGACAGATGCCTGTACATGTATTGATTGACTGGTGTCTGTCATTTTAAAAATAATTTCAGACAGTAAAAGATTGGATTTTGTTTATTTCCTTCCATACATGTATATTGATTTGATCAAAAAGAAAGGTCAAGGAAGAATGCTCATTTTTTTTATTTTCATATTTTTCTTTTGCTGGTGGCTTGGTGTTGAATAATAATCATAATCATCATTATTACCGTTATCACCACCACCACCATTGTCATCATCATCATCGTCATTACCACCACCACCACCACCTCATATTCATTATCATCACCACCACTACTGTCATCATCATCATCATCATCGTCATCATCACCTCCATCATCATCATACAAATGTAGTCATCATCTCCATCATCATCGTCATCATCATCATTATCATCATCATTATCATCTGACATCTTCATCAGCATTATCTCTGTATACATGGCTCTGTGTTATCGGTTACACTTTAGATCTAGTTTTTATTTCTTTTATTTGTAAGACAGCATGAGCAGGAGTCCTTGTGAAATTGTGTAACCAAATAAGAATACAAAAAAGTAAATCTCTGTACAGTGCTCTCTGTTTGTTTGTTAAAGAAACACCATACATGAAAATATACAAGATCAAGATCGAATTCAAATGAAATGTTCAATTCTCCAAGTCGAGCTTCATTTCTGGTGTTATAAAGCAAGTAGACCTATTTCCCTTCAGAGAATTGACTAATGGGAGACTATTGAGAATGATTTGTCTGCTCATAAGATCATAAAGAATGGCTCTCGCTCCTCTCAGTTTTCTCAGTGACTCTTTATAGATTCAATTAATTTGCCCTCAAGAAGAAATTGAGAGACATCAAGCCATTTGAGGCTCAACCTGAATGACCAAGTTTGCCATACACTGGTGTCTGATACATACTACATGTATATGTATACATACATTAATTTCTTTCTGCTTGTTGCTATGCCATATTTTTTTGTCTTTGGAATATAATTTTACTGTATTTTATTACTATCACAATGTGGAATATATCCCAACAATTCAATTTTCAAATATTTACTACATGTATATTTATATTACAAGAGGTTTAAATTTTACAGGATAAATGAAGTTGTGTGAAAAAGAATGGACCTACTATTAAAACAAAATATAGTGTAGTTACAAATGCACACTACAGTATCAATACCATTATTATTTTCGAAAAAGATAACATACATGTACATCTACATCTACGCATAAAAATAGTTGATTTTAACTTTGCCTGAAAAGGTGAAACATAAATGATTTCCACTTTCTCTTATAGCGACATTCAAACATTTCATACTGCATCATTTAAAAATATTGTCATCAATCCCATAAAGAAAAAAAAACATATTAGTATTAGAGGGTGGAGTACAGGAGGCTGTCATCAAAAGGGATTATGAATTAATGGATGTTGGGCTCATAAGAAATGATATCTTGATATTTGTATGATCTCCTATTAAATCCTATGTTACATGTACATGTCACATGCTTGATCGAATGTTAATAAAATCTATACTGTAGTTGTCTCTATTATAATACTCTTGCATAATCAAGGACATGAGAATCATTTTTTTCATTTATTCTGTCAGCAATGTTTCTTTGAATCCACGATTATTGACTATTCTGTATCACCAGTCCCTTAACAAAGATAATAATGCAAAGACACATACGGTTTGCATTCAGATGTCGATTCACACTCGCCTGTATGTGTGGTTCAGAATTCCAAACACGATCATGAAGAAAATGTTTTTTGTTTGCTTTAAGGCATATGAATTCAGAATTGTTTACATACAGTACAAGATATTATTTTTGTGGTTTTGTTGGCATGGAAAAAGTTAAGTGCGTGTGAAAATGCGTAGTCATATTTAGATGTGATAATCCTACTTTGAAGGTCATGAAATACATTAGAATTTGGATTGTACATGTACCATAAATTTCATGTACATTATGTACACACGATAGATCGGAATATAGGCCTACATTACAGTATGTATGTATGGGAATTACTTTTATTTAAAGCACAAATTAAATCTCTTGGAAATACAAGTAATTGTATAATAAGTTGTAAAAGATTTAAGTACAAGAATTCTGCTCTCATGTCCATTGTAGATGTAAAATAAAAGTGTGAAATATAAACCTCTTAAACATTATCCTCCCTATTGCAGTTCTCTCATACCAATAATGGATTACACCTAGATACTTCATGCTTCTTTTTTAACATAAAGTGTGATACATGTATATACCAGCAATTTATCTTTCTTTCCGTAGTTATTCTGCATTTGAATTGCAATTAAGTATATTTTGGTGACGTGTCTTCCTATTTCATTCCAAATAGTGCGACCAAACAGAGGCTCTTTTACAATTTATGAGGATTGTTGTTTTATATTTTGGGGGTGAATTGCTCTGAGCCCCTTTGTATTTAACCTAATTTGATATTTTTCCTTTTATTGAAACTGTTTTCCAGTGTGGTCAGATTGCATCCGTCGCTGCATACATCAGTTTCTTGTGTCGCAATGATATTCCCGTCTCTGTTGAGGTCCTGCTCTACCCGGACTGTTGCTATGGTACCCAGAACCGCATCGAGGTGGGGGCATCTGCAGAAGGGGGCAAGGAACAGGTTCCAGGACTACAGGAATATGTGGTCTTGGAACAGTGGATTATTCAAGTCCTACCAAAGAGGTAGGTCCTGTATATTTGGGCATGTTAGAAGAATTGGTTGAAACATTAGTATGTCTCTGTCACCCGAGATAGATCTATATAGTTATAAATACACAAATGAAACAGAGGTGGCTTTAGTATTGATTTTTGCACTTGAAACTCAAACAAAATCCACCTCAATTTACTAAAATCTGCTGTGAAATTCCATAAAAGATTTCTAAATTTTGGCAAAGTACAATATTACTGTAATATTCTCAAATTGATGTTGAGAATTTTTTTTTTTAAGTGGTTGAAAAATCAAGAATGAATCTTTGAAACTCAAGTCTTACTCAAATAAATTTAGCTGATGTATTATTATATTTTGGATTTTTGAAAAGTTGATTATGCATGGCATATACAATAACTGTTAATGAAAAGATCTCTATTATTAAGGGCATTATGAATATAAATTGAATTTCGGTAGGGATTGGAAAAATTGTACTTTTTCTTGTGCAGTCCTTTCTTTTGTAATGTGTATCATTTTAATTCAAATACATCAGCGTTAGAGTGTAATTATCTTTGATATTTTCATTGTGTGTTTACAGTTTTACAAACAAGTGGGAAATGGGAAATTGCAAAATTGTAATTTCCATTTTTCTTTTTAAATTTCCTTAAACATGTATCTTAAGCAAATGTTTAAAAGATTAGTTTCCAAAATATATGCATGCTCAATGTTATCTTTGAGTCTCTTTAATTCAATTGAAAATTCACAGTGAATATAAATTTGCCATTATCTATAAACATTAAAGGTTAAATTTTGCATTTTATATCAGGGCCTTTAGCCACACTCTTTTTAACCAGCAAAAGGAGTGAAATATGATCAAAGAACATGATGTGCTATTTTCCATTTCATTTATCTCGGTTTCCTTACAGATTCCCTGACGGCTACAGCCATTTCCATGTGTTAATGCAAGCTGTGAGATCCTTTCTTCATTTTTCTCAGCTCGGTGCTTGGCTTAGTAGTACTCAAGGGAGAGCGCCTGCAAATATCGTGTACAGGTGAGGCATGATGACTTGCTTATTAAAGGGGTTGATCAGATATTCTAAAAGTGTTAAATACACAAAATTGTATAGTGAATAATGATTGTTTATACTCAGTAAGAGAGTAATTTATCTAATTTGATTTTCAACATCTATCTCAACATTTTTTTGGGGGGTTGTTCATATGTAATAGCTGTATGCACTTTGTAAATTAAAACAAAACTTAAAGGCAGTACATATATCTTTTATGAGTAATAAAAACACGCCCTTGGCAAGAATTCATCTGAAATTTTGCCAAAGGGAAGCATGATTTGAAATCATGGGTGCAAAATGTAGAATGGAAACATCAACATATGGTAGAAACATCACTTTCAGTGCTTTGTGAGTGGCAATATTCTGTTCTTCTTTGCTGCCTACTGATCCTTAAAATATGGTATGTTTTCTTCACATTCAAAATATGATATTGTCTAATACCAGATTTCCTTTTCTGAATTTTTTATTTAAATTGTTAGTTTTACACTTTGGTGAATAGAAGCCTCAACATAATGAATTAATCAAGACGTTTTGCAAATTAGTTGATAATTTACAATCAGATAAACCACCCACCTTCCAATTATAAAGATGTAGAAAGCTAGAGCTTTCTACGTTTATTACAAATTTTCTTCAACATGCCCTTCTGTCTACAATACATTTAGTGTTTTAAAATTCATATCATTTAAAAATTGAGGCATATCGTTTGCAAGGTTTCAAAGGTCGTTATAAAATCTTGTGAAGTATCAGCTCTGTGATCCTATATTGATGGCATTTAAGTAGCTTGGAAAGAGAAAACAGCGTATATATATATTTAGCCATCAGGTAAAGATTGAAAGAAGATTAATTTGCTCCCTATTGTGAAAATTGTGTATTTATATGTAGATTGAGCAATGAGCATACAGATGGTCCATACTACATGTACTACACAGTCAAACAATATGGTCAATATTGTTATGCAGATTTCAAATGACGTCATAGCTCAGTAGAGTTGATGTGTGGCATTCATCCGTGATATGATTAGATGTACTTTAATCATATTATTCCATTCTAAGATAGGAGATGAACATTGTATTCTCGTGGGCATTCATGTACATGTATGCTATTTAAATAGGCAATGCAATTGTAGGCAGTTATTGTTTTTTGTATCCCAGGTTAATACATTACCAATATTTTTTTATTATTTTGAGCCTTCCTCAAGATCAGTACAAGTCACTTGCACAGACTGCTTGTGTCTGTGTGAATTCAGTTTTTACATGTAGGTGAACAGTAAACTACTCAATGTGGTCTTGGTTTCCAACTCTTTGAATTTGTTGTGACATATTCTCAGCTGAATATATATGCCCCCTCCCCCCCCCCCTACAAATCGATCTGGCCCCATGCTGCATCTTTTTCATGTGTTATCTGACAGCTATATTGTGATGATCATTACAAAAAGAATTTTTTTTTGGTCAAATAACACTTTTTGTCCTTCTCAGAATATTTTTTACGAAGGTTGGCACCTATGAAACTTGTGGTAAATTTCAAATCAAAGCTCAGACTGATGAGGATGGGCTTTTAACATCTAGGTGTAGATAATTCCTCTTCAGTCTTGTTTGTGTATTCTGATCAGGATGATGATTCATAAATAATCATTGTTTCTTAATAGAAAGTAGAGAGTGTTGTCATAGCAAATATAAATCATGTAATGGTATCAAACTCATGTAATGGTATCAAACTATGCTCACATTTTTAAAGGAGTGGTCTTTTTGATATCTTTTTATGCAAACGGATCAATCGGCCTTTATATTTTGGCCATGTAGCATAGTATGCAAACAATACTGGTATTAAGAATAGATTTATATTTTTGAACAAACATGATTTGCTGTATTAAAACTAAAAGGGCAAGTTTACCCTGTTCATTAGTTGTTTTTCATGAAAAGCAGAAACATTTAGAGGAAAAATTGAAGGTTTGAAATTCCTGTAAAGAATTAGAGGGTCATAACCTTTTCTTATAGAAAGGGGTATGAAATGATGTTTCTGACGATAAATACATATATATCCAATGCAAAAAATAATTGGGGGAGAAAATTTGGGGGATTATATCACACAGTGTGGAAGAGCTGCTCATCTTTGAAGTCACAAAATCATAATATTGAAAAAACTTAATTCTGTTCCCTGACATAATTTCAATTAATCTTTCACCAATATTTTCCTGAATATTTCTGCTTTTATAAAAAAGGAACACATTTTCCCACTCCTAAAGGAAAATGAATATTTTTGCAAGCAATAATGCACGTGCTTTATGAAGAAATTGTTGAGGGGAAAATGAAAGTTTGACTTCCTGGAGGGCACTTATGGTTTAAAGGGAGAAACCAAGCAAAACACTACGGAATCGGAAGTTTTTTGATGGGCAAAATGCTTTTTTTGACAAGATCTTGTCATATAACCATATGTGTAATTTGTGTGAGGATGAATTAGTTAGTGATGAATGGCATTGTAGTGTGTTAATTCACGCATGCCAGCTATGATACTGAATATTTCAGTTTATTCTTTTGTTGTTGATAGTTGATGGTTGACAATCTCCTAGTCTGCAGGCACAAGTCTAGTTTTCTCATGGGTTCTTTCTTTTTTCATATGTTTTTATTGGCTTTACAATCATAGACATAATCTCAATATTTACTTCTCATTAATACAAATAAAGATGAATCAAGGTCATAACAGTTGCAATAACAATAACAAAATGATATGAATATGAAAAGGAAAATAATTTGTCAGAAATGGCTCTTCATACATTCCATTCAGCTATGGTAGGCTTACATGTAGAATTTAGACCATTTTCTGATTCAATAATTAACAAGGATTTATCCATAAAAACCAATATCTAACTAGTAAAGAGATTTAAGGAAAACATTGAACTATAAACAGTTAAAAACTGTAATAATATTTGAAAATATATTAAGAGATAACAATGTTTTTATCTGTGACTGTGATCAGTAATTGTTGATTTTGCCTTGGAAGGTGTCTACAAAATGAGAAGTAAACAATCTTTAAGGTAATGCACGATGCAGCTCAAACCATTTCTGCATTTCTTCCCGGTCAGGCCGATGGGATCCTGATTAAAGCTAGACAGTCAAAACAACATTTGTAAGGGCATGGAATCTCTCATAGGAATTGGGTTACGAAGTACATGTACGCTCACTCTCAGTGATGGAGCTAGCTTTTTGACCCCCCCCCCCCCTGTCATTTAATATTTTTTTTAATCTTCCTTATTATTGTTTTCTCATCCAAGGTCACTTTCATTGGTCTCCATTTTAATATAAAGAATTATGTTGAATTTTTGTTAATGTAAAATGTATTTTTTTTTTGGGGGGGGAGGAGTGTGTTTAATTGGGCAAATTTGTGAAAATGTAACTATTGTAATGTATTCAGTATTCATTGAAATGTGAAGTGCTTTGGTGCATAAAGTAATGTATTGGATTTGGAAGGGCATTGGAAAGCTTTTTAGCCAATTTGAAAGTGTCATTGAAAGCGTATCCCGTGAGTCATTTTCCATTTGAGCAGAAAATGTCACATTGTGAAAGAAAACGTCTCAATACCTGGAGGGATGCATTATATCCTCAGGCTTGGAGCATTATATCACTTGCTGAGAGCCAGTAGGGCTTTAACATTCGATCGAATACGAGTTATCACCCCTTTAGCTCCTAGCACATCATTTTGTCCTCTTTTTCTCCTCCTAGGTAAAATTGCAGAGAGAAAAACATGTTATTGGAAGTAATGATTGGGATTAATAGCAATTTTTGTTTGTTTGTATTCACCATTGACCACATAATTTTTTTCCATGAAATGAAGCTGTGTCCGTGCTCCCCCCCCCCCAAGTTAAATCTGATTGAAACATACTCCATTCTGTGGTTTTAAATCATTTTCAAATGACTGAATTATATCCTGTTGATCTTAAATGCCAAACAATAGAGTAATCAAGCCTTTGTTACTTTGTAAATTATGCTTTGTTGTGGCATTTAAGGATAGTACAAAGTTACAGTCAGATTGAACAAAAAATTATGCTATTTTTGTATACTCCTGTACTGACAGATCTTATTCATAGAATTGAAATTGAAACAGTGTGTGTTGATGAAGTGTGTTCACTCAAAAGCAAAGGAAACAATGAAGTATGGCATTTTCAATTTCAATTTAATACAATAGATTTAGGAATAATAGAAACCCAAATATAACAGTTGTAGCATGTTCAAATGATTGCTTTGGACATAAAGACTGAAAGTCTTTACATGAAACCTACTATAATTGTTTGATGTATAGGTGTAGAACTACATGTACAACATAAAAAAAAATAATTATTAAATCTAGCATCCTACATAACTTCAAACTATTCAAATGTTACAGTGTCTGAATATTGTAGCCGAACCGACTTTCTCTCCTGACGAGCTGGTTCGTTTCGGCTGCAATATACAACCAGTTGGTGTAAAGTCCGTCTTTTTCACTTCTGACTCTTTGCTCCTTCTCAGTAACTTAGATTATACGTGTATCTCATGGATTTCAACTTCTCCATTATTCTGTATCTCCATTATCTCAATCATTCCGGTAATCAGTATCTCCGTAATTTCAGTATTTTGGAATCTCAGTGCTTTCGGTATCGTCACTCATTTCAGTATTTTCAGTATTCTCAGTGATCTCAGTAAATTCCGTATTTTCAGTATCTCGGTAAATTCAGTATTTCCGTATCTCAGTAAAGTCAGTATTTTCTGTACTCTCACTTCTCCCAGTCAGTACTTCTGCTTTTCCGACCTTGTATACTTGTAGCTCCATACAGCAAAATAACGGCACGTAGGAGGCAGAGAATTCAGTTTTTAAACTTTACTGATAAATCGTGCTCCCTGAAAATTGAACAGAGTCAGAGTCTCATTCTCACACTTCTTTGTGCCAAGCATATTGCATGGCTCATAATCGAGCATAGAGCTCGATTAAGCTCAACGATTCAGGAGGGAGAATGTCAGGCCGTAAAATTTAATCATCTTTTAAAAACAGTTAAAGTCATAACATAAATCTTTTCAACAACAGCTATGGTGATTGTGACTACTATTTATATCCGAACAGTGAAGAACAATTTAAGATAAACATCTAGCATAATCATACAGTTGTAAACATTGTTATTTCTCAGCAAATAGTGCTTAGATACATTTTTAAAAAAATACCGACAAAATCGATTACAAACGATTACTGAATTTCCCTATGCAACTATATACATGGATTCAAAATTATTCTACGCCCTTCACCGTTCAAAAAAACATGTTGAACATTAAATAAATCTTTCATTTTGTTACAATATATTTTCAAATGTAAGATATGTGACTTTGCCCTGTGCTTGAACCATTGACTTGGCAGGAAACCAGGGAAGCTCTGTACTTCACAGGCTATCTTCACTATCTAAATCCTGACAATATACATGTATCTTCTTCATATCTTCCTACTTAATCATCCAACATGCCTTGACTGATGGGATGACTTAGATTCTAATCTACCCCTTTAATCGCCTAATCTCAATTTCCCTGGCGTTGACAGCAAGTTAAGTGCTTCTGCATGAAGGAAGCTGAACATATACCAATAGCAAGGCAGTGTTGACTTTCGCACACATACTACTATGCCCAGCTGGCCTGCCCCAATCTGTATTTAGCTTGCCTGATTAGATTTCTCCATAAACCTGAACTCATTCTGTCATTGAGCACCTTTACATTCAAGCTAATGGCATTAAAGGTGGGCCTCATTTTTAATCATGATAATAGGCTACATTGAATGATCTAGAGAGCATGATTTACATATAAATACTATGATTGCGTAGAGGTTTTCACATAATTTCTAAATCAAATGATCTTGATGTAGCTTGATATAATTCATGTAGGGATACACTCATAACAATTTGCAGTGTGAAAAGTAGAATGATTTATCATCATATGTTGCAATTCCCCCCCCCCTTCTGTTTCCCTTCTTCAAAGTGTAAGACATATTCACAGATACCCCCCAAAAGAAGGCATACATTGACATATTTCAAATCAATGCAGTTGTCAACTTTGTACAGTAACTTCATTCAATTCAAGAGTCATTTTCAAATTGACCTTTTTTGAACTTGGGAAACGTGACTCCTTGAATTGTGTCCTGACAGATCCGTAACATGTGACATTGTATGTAAAGTGTGTATTAGTCATGGGAAGTATCACAAAAATCTCTCTTCATGCCTAATTGAATGTGTGGTTGTCATATCAAATTGTCAACTATTCAATTCAACCAATTGTGGTTGAATACTTGAATTGTCTCCAAATGAATGAATTCAAAGGAAATTTGAGAGTGCTTTTCATCGTGAAGTGTAATAGCTGTTTAATTTTCCAATGCATACAGTAGATGAGAGTTAATTGATTACGGGTTGTGTCATTTGCATAAGCGCACTGCATTTAAAGGGAAATATCCTGAAATTCCAAGACTTAATCATTCCAAGAATTTAATCAATTGCAACTTCTTTTTTCAGATATTTCAGACAATCTTTCCCAAACAATTCTGCTAATATCATTCTTAATGTTAAATGTCTAACATTGATAATTCTATATTCTGAATCACATATTTGCACATTTAAGAAATATTAACACTTACATGTACACAAAAAAGAAGAAAATTAGCTTTATCAAACACTCTTAATATTTCTGCAACCCCTTTGTGTCTGTGTATCCATGTTCATAAGAAATATAATAGTAATTCCAAAGCTGTTTTTAAATGTGATGATATTTTCAAAAATGGACCTGTGAATGTAAGATAATGATATACAAAATTTACATATCAGGGCTTCGTACTTATAATTGCTCTGCAGCTTCTGTACGGTGCATAGACTTTCAAGGAATTTCGTCATACTGGGAAAGGCATCGTACATGTTATTGGTTCTTTTTGCAAAATATGTATTTGTTTTTTTGATGATACATGCCTGGAATGTATAACACTCGGGCACATCACATAGGCAGCTATGTTGGGATTTAATAAATCTGTACATCAAACCATATGAATCATTGTTTCATTGCATAATGCACAGGTTTCCCATTGTAATGTCCTCCATGATATCATCATGTGGAAAACCTCTTTATGGAATAATTTGCTTTGAAGCTGTCCTCCCTGAGAAATGTAGTGTTTTTAATAGTCAGGAGGACAAGACATGGATGTTGTAACCTCCCTTTTTTACAGGATGATAATGTGATATATTTTACAACTGGAAAACATAGCTGATAACCACTTTTAACTGTTGTTTTCTTTGACAGAGTTTGTGCTCATGGGGAATCGTTTGCAGAAAACACCAAGGTACAACCTGAGCTTCACACCTTCCCATTCCTCAACATCTCTAAAACAAGCAGCCTCCAAGTGAGTGTAGCATCATTACCACGGCAACAGAGTATCCCTCAGCCTGCCTGCTTTCTTCCGATCCACAACAAAAGGAACTTCAGAAAGACGAAGACTTTCAATGAATGTGAGACAAGTCATAAACATAGAAGCAGTGAGGAACATGGCAGTCCAAACTACTTTTGTGGCACACAGCCCAGTGGTCCTCCACAGGACAGGCATGACAAAGTGTATGGTTTGCAGGAAAGAAGTGAATCGTATGACAGGCAGAGAAGACAAAGCCGGGAGCTTCATGGTGAGAGTGAAAAGCCTAACGTGCACAGACAATTTCCAGGTGTTGGTGAGAGTGATTCAAGGAGGGGATCACTGGAGCAGGAGTGGGGATTTGAGGCAATACAGCAGAAAAAAGCTCAAATGAGGAACAGCAATAAGTTGAGGGACAGTCCTAAATTGATCAGGACTTTTCCGAGTGCATACAGGACAGAGTACAGCCAACTGCCGGGTGAGGCTGAGAAGGTGCCCGAGTTGTCCCAAAGTACAAGGTCAGAGAGTATAGAAGATATCTTCACTCCTCTCACATCGTTGTTAGATGTTAAGACCCTGAATACGGCAGACAGAATTCATGATATAGTGTGTGAGAATGTAAAGGAAGCAGAGGATATGAAGTACCATGAGAAGCTGGTAGAACTAGAGGAAGGTTTGTCATCACTGAAATTACATCACATACCAGCTACTCCTTGCAATGTGTATTGCACTCCAGAAATAGATAGCACTGAATCACGAAGCACTTCTATATGTTCAACAGATAGTGATCAAGGAATCGTTTTTACTGCAGGACCTTTGTCTGATGTCTTCACTTCAGAGTGGGAGGAGAATGAAATACTCCAATCAGAAAAGAAGGAAAAGCAATATTTAGAAGACTTAAGCATATACAAAGAGGAGGGTTTGAAATGTGAAACTGAGGAGGGATCGAATGATTTGTATGATGAGCATGCAGACTCTCAAGATCAAGGTTTGTCTGATTTTGATTCAAAATTTCAGTATCGATCTCATCTTGAAAGAAGTATACATATGACATCATCCAATACCAGCTTAGATTCATGCACCTACTCACACCTGCATGGGTCTTCAAACTCTTTGGTCTCCCTCTGCAATGAGATATGCCACCAGCCCAATGCTGATCTGTGCTATATACCCAGCGACGGTGCTAGAGTATCGGTGGAGGAGTGTGCAGCGCGCAGGCGACATGTGAGCGGGAACTCCCAGGATGGTTTTGAGTCGGGCAGGAGTGCCAGCTGTGAGACCCTGACAAACCAAAGTGCAATACAGAGTGATGGCAGTGAAAGTCAGCGTTTCAATGCTGCCATCTTTAAGAACAAAGCTCTCCAGGACTCCAACTCCGTCAAGTCTTCCCCTTCTTCTTCGCCCATGGCTTCACCGAGGAGGGCGATGCGCTCAAGAGCATGTGGCACAGGGTGGGCTGATGATTTCAAGCCAAATATTTCTGCTCCGTTCAGCAGTAACGGGGTTGTGCCTCCAGTGAAGGAAGAGAAAGAGAACTCTGAAAGTGCTTTTCAGTTTCCCCCACCAGACAAGGGAAAGTCTCTACTCAGGAATGTACTCAGCAAAACTCATCAAGTTGAAGAGGTTTGATTTCTTTTTCTTCTCATCACATAGACATTGAAATATTGATATTTGTTCAGTCTAGAAAGAAATAGTCATTGTTGATTCTTAACTTCATGGAAATTTTGGCAAAATTGATGACTAACAGTCCTTTCTGTAGTAATATCATTTACAAATCATGGATATGTTAAATCATAATGCTTATAAAAAAATCCCTGAATACAGATCAATGGCATCAAAGGGGAAGTTAAGTCATGTTAATTTGATTTTAATATATTCCGAGAAATGAGAGAATCAAATTGTAAAGGATTTTTTTTAATGTCAATCTATGAATAAAGAGACTTATGATTTGTTAAAGTTTTGATTTATTAAATCACATGCAAGCAGTTTTCCTACATTTGGTGAAAGAAATTATGTTTTGTCCAATTTCTTTAAAAAAAATGAAAATTACTTATTTATTCAATGTGCAATCATACACATGATTTCATACAACCTTGTCTGATTTTCCCTTCTGTCATCATGAACCATTATGGGAGAGCTGCTTGCATGAGATATTCAGTCATACCAAAGCTATGATATTGAATAACCCAGTTATTGTTTGGTGAATTATGGGAATTTTTTTTCTCATTTTTTCTTGTTTTATCAAAACCATCTTAACATCAGGGTAGAATTCCCTATGAATGAAATCTCAACAAATATTTTTATTATTCATCTTCTTTTGTACATAATAAATTATTCTTAGGATGACTGTACATTTTCTTTTCCATTTTGTAGGCTAAAACGGAGATAGGCTGCGTTGTTCCAAAGGAATCTGGTGCTAAAGCTTGCATGAGGAGATCCTTAGATGGATCCAGACCGTATGTGTTCCATCCAAGAACCGGTCTCCCAATCAATTCTAGTCCAGTAAGTATTTCTAATGCTAGTCCTCAGGGACCATTTCATCAACAGGCTGTCATGTCTGACAACTTGGTTTTTATTTGCTTAGAAGCACAGATGTCTGACTGTTACCATGGTAACTGTTAGATAATGACAATTTACCAGTGCTGACAACTTTCATGAAATGGTCCCTAGATTGCACAGATATCTACATCTAATTCGTTCAAAAGTGTATTCTCATTCCTTTTCCTCTCTATTGAGAAATGTGAAATGATACAAATAAGACAATTAAAAATCATTGGTTTTGAGTTTAGTTTTATATCATATACTAATGCATTACAGATGACCCTATGTTTTTCCCTACGATCTATTTTGTTTGCAATATTTTTTTTTCTTCATTTCAGGCCCCACTGAGGAAAGCCAAGACAACCAGTGACTGCCCTTCACTACTTAAACCCATAGGTCTAACAAGGTTAGAGCATGAGCATCTCTTTCACTTATGCAATCTGTTCAGTGTTTTTGTTTTATTACTTTAAATGATAAGATGTTTTAAGATATTTTGTCGGGTATTCTAAAGTTTTTATGGAAAAAAATACACAGTCACATGCCTAAATATGTTTTCCCACAACACTAAATGCTTCAAATATCTCTAGATTAAAAAAGTACCAACAGTTCTGATATTAAAGTTCATTTAAATTTTTTGTCTGAGCAGTTTTTAGGATGGAAAATTGAAAAGCTAAACAATCGATATTTATATTTCTTACTTTCTGGCAAAATGTTAAGTGCACCTATAAAAGTTCTTCTAAACTTCCATTTGTCTTATTTTAGCTCTCCTTCGTGCAATAATTTGGAGAAACCCAGCTCTTTGCTTCTAGGTCATCCAATGCGAATGCTGAGTACTAGTGCTCCTGCTTCTAGCTGCCTTCTAGGAAACTTTGAGGTAGGAAAGAGATGTTGAGTGCAAGTAAAGGTTAGGGTTGCAATTGTGACATCACATTCAGTTGTGGGTATGATGTGTTGATTCCACCATTTACGTTGTGTATTGAACATTTAATGATGTAACTGACAGACAGTATTTGTCCACAACAACTTCATGAGCATCAGTGGAACATGAGAGGCACGTCAAAATATTCCATGAAATCATCAGGTCGTCTCCTAGTTTGATCAAATTGGTTTTAAACGGATCTAGACAATATTTGTCATAACCACCTCTTTTTCGCCAATGTCATGAATAATGCCTTTGGCATTTAATATGAGCAACACAGATTATTTCATTTTGCTTATTAATGCTATACTATGTGATTGAAATGATTCATTTCCAGTTCAATATTGCTTACCAATTTAACCAAGATGAAACTAGTGAGTTTGCTTTGTTATTTTGTTGCATACAGCTATCCTCTCTTCTTGTGTATCATATTTATTCACAAATGCACATGTTGTTAATGTGGCAAAAAAAAAACCCAAAGTAGCATCTGTGCAGAGATGCAAAGAAAAACATCCATATTACTCAAGTAGCTTGATGGTTTTGTTCATCTGTATAATTTTATTTCTTTTTAATTTCTATCATTACTCTTGCCTTATGTAGGAGTCTGTACTGAATGGCAGGTTAGAGCCGTTGGGTACCATTGATGGTTTTACTGCAGAGATTGGTGCAAGCGGTGCCTTTTGTCCAAAACACATATGTCTACCTGTTACAACTTTCTTCTATAGTGTGTGTGATGACGATGCCCCATCTTCATATTTTGTAAGTACTAATATACATCCCTTTTTGTATCAGAAGTTTTTTTAAAGATAGGGTTAGGCTTTGGAAATTATCTGTCCAATGTGTCCATCTTTTTTTAGCTTTAAAGAATGTTGAAATCGATTGCCCACTAGAGATCTTATAAATGCAGTGATTGCATTGATAGACATTTATCTTATCATCGTATGAACAATTTAGATGTAGGGTAAACATTTATCTCCGATTTCCAATTAACTCCTGTTTTACAATTACGATTTCAGACAAGATGTCTTTTAAGCTAGTTGGTGATAATGCAAGGACCATTCCACTTCAGTTTGATACCTTGTGACTTTCATGTAGTATCAATGGTATCAATAGACAGCATACATTATTAAAGCGCAGTCGGTCTAGAAATTATATATCCCAATACACACTATTTTGACCATGGCTTTAGATCAAGCTTCCATTTCCAATTCCTAGTGAATTCATGGAATTAATCAGCATATTTTTATCCCCTGGATTACTTGTTATACTAATCAGGGTTTATTTTCTCCAAATTTCTCTTCCCATTAATTTTCCCTTTATAAATCATTATTTTAGAGCTAGAAAGGCATTGATACCCATGTTTAACAAAGGCAAATTTTTTAAAAAGGAGTTTATTCACATTGGTCAATATCAAATGCATGATAGATATCTACCTTTCGATATTGGGGCTAAGTTTTATAAAACAAGACAAGCCGAATGTGAATGATATCATTGCATGCAGCTGGTGATATTTTTAGCTCTTGATAACCATCTGATTGTTTTGCTTTTGTTTTAATAGGGTCACATTAACCTTGAGAGCCTAGGTAAAAGAGGATATCATGTGCCTAGCAGTGGCACGATACAAGTGGTAAGATAAACCATAACTGGTCAATCTCATTTGCATGAATTGACCCTGACACAAATAAGGTAGTTGGCAATTGGAAAGCATTGTTGACTATGAATGTATTTGGCATCCATACCTCTGTTTCCTGCGCTTACTTATTATAGGCCAGGGTATAACAGTCTGACAAGAATTATGGAGTAAAAAAATAGTGTGACATTGTGATGGTGTCGGGGTCTCTTGATCTACAGTATCGTAGACAAACAGGAAGGTCACAAATTTTCAGTTCAAAACGGGGCATTATTGATGAGTCATCTGCAGCTGTGATCCAGCCTCTTCTGTTAAACATCTTATTTGTGGTATGGCCAATTATCTGTTTGTTCCTGAACTTAAAAAAAAAATCATTGAAACCTTGTTAACTCAAGTTTGTTTCATTTCTGAAGTCAGTCATGCAACATAGGAAATGATTACACATATACAGTATTAAATGATAACTATACAAATAACTCCAAATGAATATACATTTCAAGCACAAAATGTCTTGTTTTGTTTGTAATGAAAATTGAGAAGTGCAATTTAAACAAAATGAAGGTAAACATCTTTAGCAATATCAACATATTCAAATTTTCAACCTATTTTTAATACAAATTAGTTTGTTCATACCATTATAGAGCAATCTGTAGATATCCTTAGATATTCAGATGTATGCACCATATGCAGATTCCTTGATCAAATCTGTCATATCTACTTGATGGTATTCAAATCTTTTTCTAGACCCTATTCAATCCAAACAAGACTGTAGTGAAGATGTTTGTGGTTCGCTATGATCTGAGTGACATGCCACCCAACTGTCAGACCTTTGCTCGTCAGAGGATCTTCTACATGCCTAGTGATGTGGACATCAATGATGAATGTGATAAGGAACTTCGCTACCTCATGCATCTAAGGTAGGACTGGTTGTATTGCTACAGGTCAAAAGGTCAGATACAGGGGTAGGATGTTCAAGGAGGCACGTATGTCCTCAAATGTTAGCAAAGACTCAATTGAAGGCATTAAATTTTAGGCAAGATCTCCAATTGCTGATGTGGTTTACGGTACACCATGTGGAGTGTTATAGAAGCAGTGGATAGAAGAAGAGAGGAAGTGGAGTTTTGAGAATAGAGTATTCTTTCTTGAGAATAGTCCTGAAAAGGACTGTAAACCAGAAGGAATGTTGAGTGAGAACAGCTTGAGTAGTAGAGCTGATGAGGAGATGCTGGCTTGCGTCGGCGAGTAGAGATGATGAGTAGTAGAGAGACTCGACGTTTCGGACAGGTTGACTGTCCGTCTTCACTCCTGAAGACGGACAGTCACCTGTCCGAAACGTCGAGTCTCTCTACTACTCATCATCTCTACTCGCCGACGCAAGCCAGCATCTCCTCATCAGCTCTACTACTCAAGCTGTTCTCACTCAACATTCCTTCTGGTTTACAGTCCTTTTCAGGACTATTCTCAAGAAAGAATACTCTATTCTCAAAACTCCACTTTCTCGCCTATCCACTTCCTCTCTTCTTCTATCCACTGCTTCTATAACACTCCACATGGTGTACCGTAAACCACATCAGCAATTGTACATGCCACCATGCAAACCTTCAAACAACATCTAAGATCTCCAATCTTCCTGCAAACTTAGTAAGACACCGTTCTCATTACAATCCTAAAACTAGTTTAGTGGAAAACAATTCAGGAAACCAGTTTGGAAGATCACTTTGCTGACGTTCCCATTTGATCACCCCAAAGTGGTTTTCAAAACCCACTTCATGTAAAGCGGTCTTGCTGCTACAGGTAGGCACATGTTTTGCGCGAAATCTATAACCGCAACATAGACATTCTACACACAGTGTGTCTTCGCAGATCGCTTCCTGAAGAATGGTTGTGTCCCACTTTGCTAAAACCAGTTTAACGAGGCAAATCAATCTTGAAAACTACTTCGCGAGGTGGTTAAAGAACTGCTTCGACCGTTCTCATTACATGTTAAAGTAGTTTTAAGGACGGTAATGAGAACAGGGTCTAATATACCCCCAAGATAAGGTATGCTTTATCACATGATTATTTTCAGTACTGCAGTTTGACATATTTTACCTTATTGTTCTAATGTAACCCTGCTGCATTTCCTTACTATAAAAACCTTTTTGTTTTGTTTTTTTCAGATTTCTGACGTCCAAGTCAGGCAAGGTCTACCTCCATACAGACATCCGTATGATCTTTGCCAGACACACCCCAGATCTAGAGTCCAGTTTTGGTACCTTTGAGTTGCGTTCCTTTACTGAAGTCCCCACTAACCCAAGGTTCTCACCAAAGAAATAACCCCTTACTGAGTCTTCATAAAGTCTTCAGAGGCTCCTAGATAGATAGGTTTAATAAATAGTGTAACCTGGCAGTGTAATTTCCTCTTTGATGCTGTTGAGTTGTGTTCCTTCACTGAAGTCCCCATAAACTCAAGGTTCTCACCAAAGAAATAATCCCTTACTGAGTCTTCATGAAGTCTTTGGAGGCTCCTAGATAGATATGTTTGATAAATAGTGTAACTTGGCAATGTAATTTCCTTGTTGATACTTTTCGAGTTGCATTCCTTTAGTGAAGTCCCCACAAACCCAAGGTTCTCACCAAAGAAATAATCCTTTCCTTGGTCTTCATGAAGTCCTCAGAGACTCCTAGATAGATAGGTTTAATAAGTGATGTTGGCAGGGTGAGTTCCTCAACATGTATGTTAGTACATCTGACTTTATTGCTTGCTGATTATTTCACAAAATGTTTGATGGATATTTTTTCCAAATTCAGGTCTTTAAAAAGATTAAAAAGATAGGGTTTTATTTAATTTGGGTTTTTTTTGGTCATCTTTTCAAGCATGAAATCAAGATTTTAGCTGATCTTTAACTACCCTCACCAGTCTCTCGCTCCTTCATTCCCTCCCCCACAGCTCAAGGTTACTAGCAGCCTGGTGGTTTATAGTCATATCAAAACTGAAATAGTGCTCAAATATTTTTGTACCAAAGACACTGCAATAGAGGACTGTGAACAATTCATACACAAAAGTAATGATGCAGTTACTGTTAAAAACAGTGTCAAAACTATTATACCATGCTAACAAAGCAGTTTGTGACTTAAGTGGATTTCTTGACAACTACAAATCAGCTCTTAAAATTTAAATCAGTTTCTTTGCATCAAGATTTTTCAGCTTGCCTTCTATTCAAATCAAACTACAAAAGTATTCCAGAAGGAACAAGTATTAAAGTGTCCCCGAAGACCTCGCTCACATTTATTATGTACATTCTTTCCTGATACTTTAATTTAACCAAAAATCATGGTCTATATGCTATCCGATAGTATCTATGACCAAGAACAAAATTTTCACTGTCCAGCCAATCTACATTCAATAAATAAATGACTGAGTCAAATGAAGGACATTTACACACCAACGATTTCCAAAGATGACCAGTCTTGTGGCCTTTTATAATGTATGCCAAACACATGACATTACCTGCCAAATGTAGACACAGAAGATTTCAAAGGGATTATATAATTGATGTAGAACTATCAGTTCCTCACAAGCCAAGAGTTGTAATATGTACTGGTATGCCATTTTTCTCACATGTGAAAGTAAACAATTTTACCAAATTAAAGTTATTAGACTTCAGCCAACAGTCGGCTCCCGTACCTTATATCAGGCATGGATGCAGAAGGGCAAAATGGGGCAAGTATCCCCTTCTTTTGCTCAAAATTGTGCATTGTGCCCCTTTTTGTTTAGAAGTGCCCCTTCCCTCATTTCGAGGCGAGGACCTTTTTTTTTCTTGTCCGAATATTGGAAAGACGTCGGTAAACTTTTTTTGTTTTATTGGATCAAAAATTGGCCCTTGACTTTGTTGAAGGGTATGGACACGTTGAGAAAAGTTTGCAGCATTAATTTTTAAGCCAATAACATGTCTGCTCATTGAAAAGAGATACTTACTGAAATCTTAATTTTCTCTAGGGAATCATTTTAAAGATGTGTGAAGCTACGATAAGTTTTTAAGAAAGTGCTTAATTTTTAAGAAATAATTGGATCGAGAAATGCCATCGCATGTCCTTCAATGATTGTCAAGGTCTGTAATCAGTATATTGATATAATATTTCTTAATTATTTTTCTCAATATTTATTACTATTTATCATCATCAATCACGGTTTGTAATTGTAGATCTTGCAAAATTGATATCCTAAAGGTGCTGGATACTGTATTATTAAATTTATTTATTTTTAACCTTTAGACATAGTCATATTTATGATATATATTTTCTTCCTGTTGCTTCTTTCAAATAATATTGAAAGTTTATCTCTTATTTGATAACTCCTTTAGAATCATTTTAAGCATGCCCTCTATATCAAGTTACATATTTTTTTTCTCTCTCTCTTTCTTTTTCTTTCTTTCCTTCTTCCTTCCTTTCCCACTTACTTACATTTTTTAAAGTGCAATTACTCTATGCCATACTTTTTAGTTAAGATTTAATAGACTTTATAATTGTTTTTAGAATGGGGTCTTATCATATCTGATTAGGTGGAGTTTGTTTTTTTATCCGAACATGCCTCCGTTTACACCTTTAATGTCACTCTCCATTTATAAAAAGGTTTTATTTTATTTCATTCTACAACAAGTGATAACTTAATAAATATATCAACAAAATGTTATTTGATTTGTATACAGCTGATAAAATGCCTTGTGTCTTAGTAGTTTACTTCTCGTCCATATAAATTTAACCGAGAACATTTATGAACATGTTAAATGCAGCTTATTTTGAATAATCATCGTGTTTCCAAACGTTTAGCTTTAACACAACAGAATAACTCAAAATATTGATTAAAAATTACCAGAAATGACTAAAAAAACAAAACAAAAACTGTTGTTTCTCTAGGAGGCAGAATCCTGCCCAAAACTTGGAGTGAAGAAAGAAAATGAATCCACTGAGAATGGCTCAGAAATTTGTCTTCGTACAAAATTTCAGATGTTTATTTTATCTGTCCACATTTTTGTACAAGAATCCAAGTATAAAAGGTTCATCTTTACTTCACTAAAGTTCATTCGACAAAAACAAAATAGTCAGAAATTGGGTTGAATGGAAGGGGTTAAAAATACTTTAAATCTGCATGTTTTTCATCTGAACCTACACCAATCAAGATATGAGATTCTTTCACTTCTTTTATTACCAGTACTTGCATTAGTGGCTTGCAATAGGATACTATCTTGTCTTTTAGATCGATCCTTATCATCTGACTGTTGATTGTCCAGTTTAATTGATATAAAATTTGAGAGGTATTGTAAATGCAACACATGTGCATGGTATAATTCAGTGAATATGAGATACAAGCAGCAGGCATGTACATGGTTGTTCTTTAAATCACATTGCAAATTTCATCATGTAACACTGTATGTACCACTTTTCTTGTGTAGTATTCCTTCTATCCTTGCATGATTCACATCTAAATTGTTTGAAATTTTGCTTCTTTTTAAATCACCATAAATCGTATCTTACAAGTGTAATATATGCATGCATGTGATGAGAGCACAGATAGTTGAGAGAGGCGAGGAGGATGGTGTATTTGTACAGTGTTACCTGCTAGGAATACATGTAGATGTATAGAAATGAACATATTGCTTGAGAGAAGATATCTGCACTTATTTACCTAATGGTTCTGTTGTTACTCGCTTCAAAAGAATGTTTCCATCATTTCTCATTCTTTTTCATTGTTGCCTCTGATTTATATGTGGCACTGGGAAATGCTTACTAATGAAAAGTCTACCTAAATGCTTTTCCTCTGGTTTGTATCAGTAATATTGCTGAAATATGGCAATTGCTGTATTATAGCGTATATGTCATTTAATTCAAAACTTTTTTTTTAAAGTGCATTCACCGATCATTTCTACAAGTTTTGATAGTTAATTTGAAATATCAGCAGTGAATACTCTGTTTTTAGTAGGACCATCTTTCTAAACATGGTGCACATACCTATATGAAATTAGCACATTCAGTTTTGGTAATGTGAATAGAAATAAATATTCTCAAAATTTATGCGTTTAAATATTGCAATAAGTCTTGCTCATCGCTATGAAATAGCACTGTTTTATGCAAGTATAACCACAATATGGTTTTATTGTTTGACAGGCCATAAAATCTGCAATGACTCAAATGATAAATGTCACAAAGGGGGCAGGTAATTTTATTCATCTATTATTTTTACAGTTCTGAAAACAACATTTGGAAAACATTGCCATTAAAATGTTAGTCAAGGTGATATTTTGCGTAGTAAGACACCTTTCCTCTCTAAATTGAAATGGGCATTTCATGTTCCTTCCTTTACAGTGTGTGATAAGGGATGAATAATCCTGACATAACATGATGTTTACCTTTGTAATGGCGGAACCCTCTTAGAGTATTTCTTATCTTATGGAGTATTGCAAGAAACTTGCAAGTCAATTTTAATTCCCCCATAGCAATTATAAGTCTTACAAATTTGCAGTTGATTGCTGGGCCCTGTCTTACAAAGGGTTGTGATTGATCCGATCAACCACAACTATGGAGGGCCAGCAACGTCAACATCTATTAAGCATGTTTTTTCAAAATATTTTCTAACTGTGGTGTATATTCATGCATTCATTGTTTTCTTGAAAATTCACCATGCTTCTCTTTGTTTACCAATGACATTGTGCAAATTTTGTGGAAAAAAATTGTGACACAGATGGATTTCCATTCGTAACTCTTTGTAAGATGGGGTCCCCTGGTCTGCTTAAATCAAGTATAAATTGATTTGCTTTAGTTAAAATTGATCTATCAATTCTAACTTTACAACTGAAATCTGCAATCGATTGCACATATTTTCTTGCAACACCCCCACCCCCTCAACTCTGTTTTCAAGTTAGACCAAGTTAAATTTTCCAACCATAGTAAATGATTTTCATTTCAAGGTGTGCTTTTTACGTAATCAGTAGTGATAATGTCCACTCATGTTGGAATTTTTGCTTATTAATGCAATATGTATTGATTTTCCTGTTAATTTTTTCTAAAATATATTTAAATTTAATTTTTTTGAGGGTTTCCATATTACTCGTAGTACATATAATATTTATGTCTTTTTTTGGTTTGTCAGGTTTTAGTTATGGAGTTGTTTGGAGAGTCTTTTTAAAGTGTGTGATGTTTTAACCAAATCCGAAACAGAGAACAAAAATTTCAAATTTTTTTTGGACCCGCTAGAATTTTATTTTGCAATTCAGATCTATTTTGTCAAATTATATAGTTCAGGATTTAAATTCTAAAAATGGTAAAAAAAAATGGTATTTTACTGAGTACCTCAGTTCTGAAATTTGATGGGATTTTTCAAAGTCACCAAGATGATTATTATCAAGTATTATATGACCTTAAAGATACCCTGTATATTTGCTGTTATATTTTTCATTATAAAAATTATAATCATTTAGTTATATTCTATCATGTAGAATTTTATGTTAATATAAAATAGAAATATATTATTATCATTACTATAATTTAACTGAGAGAATAAACTATATTTATTCCAGGATACATGTATTCTGTAAACTTAAGTAATTGTAGCAATTTGTGAATTCATTTTGCAGTTATGTGGATGAGTAAGTCATGAATGGCATATGAGAAAATGAAGGTTGGAAAGTTACAAAAGTTGAGTTGTATATGTATCTCCATGATCACACATTTATGGTGATGACAGTGCAAAGAGAGAGAGAGCAGGAGAGAGAGGGGGAGAGAGACATAAGGGGAGAAGGGAAGATTGGAAAAAGGGGGGAATAGGTAGGGTTTGAAAGTGAAAGGAGAGGAAAGTGAAGGCTCAGGTTGAAAGAGCTGCAGAGGAAGAGTAATGCCAAGAATCCCAAAGCAATAAGCAATACTCGTCTCAAACACAATACAACACATACAAATTCAATTAATATTTACTGCGAGTATAAGCTCATTCCTTATTCTATGGCCAATATTCTCTCGATTTAAATGCCATATAGATTAAGCTCAAGGGCTAAATGCAGACATATTCATTAACTCTGTATTAATTTAGAATCTACGGTCAGAAAGTGTGGTATTACACCATTGTCCCCCCCCCCCCCGCTGTACATTTTACAAGTGATCAAAAAGAGGAGAAATGAAGAAAAATGATGGTATATATGGGAACAAGGGAGAGGCCATACCCCGGGGCCATACACCTTCGTCTTTACTTTCCGATTCATCTCAACCCACATGGTCTACTCTCAGTGCGTTTACAACCAATTCATCTGCAAACCATTTAATAAATGACCAATGAATAAATAAATGAGTATCAGACGAAACATAATGAAGACCAAGTGAGAATAAACCGTTCATTATACCCCTATTTTCCATAAGAGGGCGAATGAATGAATGTTTATATCATCTAACCCCTATAGGGATACCATGACTCCGCCCCTGCAAGTTGGTATTTCTGATAGATAAGAAAGGAACCATGATGTATCCAGCCTTCTCTCTTTCATATATCCCATTCTGAGCTTGACTCGTCATCCGAGTCAGAGACTGCCGTGCATGCGTAGCATACACCCTGCGAGAGGAAAGAGGAAGAAAGTATAAGACTCATTTAGATAAAATTCGGGGATAAAATATGTAATTAATTCAAAACAAAAGTTGAACAATGATTCACCTCGTCTGAAAGTGGGTTCACCCACTCTGGGGGCCAGTTTCATAAAGATTTTGGTTATTCCTACTAATATGATAACACCATGGTAACAGGACTTGGCAACCAATCACAATCAATGGTTTCCATGGTTGTTACAGTAAGGGCAAAGTTGCCACAATTGTGAGTCTTTATGAAATGGACCCCTCCTTAGGCAGAATGATGACATGGATGACGAACAGTACCAAACGATCAATCCATGATCATTTAGAAATGATTTATACGCGCAAAAAATAAAAGCGTACTAATACCATGGAGTTAATTTCAAATACCTACATTTTTTATATATAGAATGCTTTAAACTCTTGCTAATTTAATTCTATAGAAGAAAAAATACTTTAAGAAAGATATATATCTGAGGGGTAATTCGTTTCGACATTTGGCTATATACCTGAACATCGTCATAACACTGTCGACAATACATAAAAGTACATCTTCTGTTCTTGCAGTGCCTGGCTCCCTTACTCTCCACCTCAGCACATATAAGACATCTTTTCTTTCCTAATCCAAGTCGAAACAACCAGCCACACATTCGAGGGTAGCTGTGACGCAGCTCAGCTAGGATGCCAATTTCCTTCTGTAGAAATATTCAGATGTGAATTTAAAAGAAATTGGAACCGACCTGATATTTCATATTCATGTTTAGTGTTATTATAAAAAAAATTAAAGAACACCGCTGATAATGAGCTTACTTGTGCTGATTTGCATTTCATAATTACAAGTCACATCCAAAGACCGGCAGAAATGAATAGTTTAAATCCGTTTTTGTTAATCCCGTATTAGTAAAAGGCGATATGTTTTGCATAAAGCAGAGAACACATAGATACCTTAATTGGGCTAGGAATTTGTACAGATACATGTATATGCCATGGGAGTTGAAATCGTGGTTAGGCCTATTTCACCGTTTAAACATGGTAAGAGTGCTCATTGAATCAAGTTTTTCATGTAAGCTTGGCTGAAATTGATGGTAAAGTTACTATTTAAATTAATCAATTTTGAAAGTTTTATTGAACGGGGCCTTTATAACGTAACATGATCGTGACCAGCAATTCATTGATTACATCCGATTTAAATAAGAATGAAGACAATGCATATTCATTATATTCACAGCAAACAGTCATTGTCACTTCTAATGCCACTTTCACACACAGGCGAAACCGACTCAAGGCCGCAACCAAAGCTTTTATGTTTTTGCCAAGTATATAATAAGTCGATTTCGATATTTAACTGCCACGTTACTCACCAAGAGGTTTTGTTCTTTAACCATACGACGCACTTTTCTGCGAGCATGTCGAAGAAATCCCGCTCTTTTCTTGAGATTCTCGTTGTATAGAAACAGCACTCGCTTCTTCTCCCTCTGTGAAAAACAGATCGACTGAGAAAATCACCTTTTCAAATAAGTACATTTTCCCCTCTAATTATTAGGGGCAGCAACATAGGGGGCAGGGAGAAATTGCCCCTGTGATTTTTTTTTCAGTATAGAGGGGGAATAAAAAAAAAGAGTAAGGAAAGGGAAGAAAAGAGAAAGAAGATTAAAGTAATATAGGTCTCGGTCCGCAGGTCGTATTGCTTCATTTTAAAATATACCCTGGAATACAGTGGCGGATCCAGGGAGGGGGGGCACGTCCGGCCCTTGCCCCCCCCCCTTTGAGAGCCATAATCCAAATTTGTAATGTAAATATGCCGTTTACTCCCAAGTGTGCCCCTCTTTGAAAGTGAGGATTTTTTTTCGCATGTCAAATTTTCATTAGGAAATGTGCCCATCCCCCCCTTGGAAAATCCTGGATCCACCCCTGCTGGAATACTTATACTCATCACATTTATCATATGAATCATTTTTTGAGACACTGCTGCTGATTAATAACTGATAGTGTTTTTAAATGTCGTTAATATCTGTACCTGATAGGTACTTTACCATTATTATATCAGATAATGATTATAGCAAACCCACACAAATACATCCTCCTCCACCTACACACACACATACAACCATTTATTACCTTTGGATAAAAGAAAGCACATATCACCCTTCTGATTCTCAAGCCATATGCTTCAAAGTAGAGGAGAGCTAATACTGACATCCATAGACCCATTATGAGGATATTGGTACTTCTCTTCACTTTATTTGGTACGGGCAAACAATCTAGGGAGAATTCAAAAAGAAGAATTGCGGCACCTTATATTATCAGCGACATCATACTCACTGATACCAGTAAGAACTTAATGATTAACTCGGGCACTTTTGAAAGGGTCTTCGATTTCATTCAGAATTGTGACCAACAAGAAAAGGAATGGTTTATATACCAAGCGGGAAGGTATAATATACTTGATTGCGATAAAACAAAAGAAGATAAACGAACATTATTTTCATATAATTACTTCCACAATTTGTACATAGAGCCATAATCAAGTATCGTTGCTTATGATCGTTGTGATATACAGACAAAATTATATTTCAAAAATATTTGTTAAGCCCCAGAAATATAGGACTACTTACGTTTATTGGAGGACACTCTCGCTATTCGATGCTCACTGCTGAACGTCAAAAACACCTTGCGAAACACACTAGCCACGGCGCCGTCTCCGTGGATTGCAAAGCGGATCACGTGATGACCTTGGAAAACCAATCAGAAGTGGCTTTTGTTAGCTAGAACAGCATGCGTGCAATCCGTCAATACAAGAACTTAACGTTCCGAAGAAGAGAAGGAAAGGAATATACTTTGATGGGGGAGGGGGAGAGGGTACCCACTTTGCACACACAACACCCATCCCACCTTTCGGTACCTACACAAAAAAACTTACCTGCACACCCCACCTCCAGGATTGAATTCATTGATCATTACTCTCCCGATTACTCTATCTATATACTTGGAGAGTATTTTGACATCGTTCAAGCCATGCACTCACCATTGAATTTAAAATCCACCTGACTATGACGTTGAATAAGATCGAGAGCGGAGAAGAAGATGTAATCAATGGCGATGATGAAGATGGTGACGAGGATTTGAGGGAGTAAGCGAAGGATACTCTTCAGCTGAATGACGTCATCATCATCGATGAAGTTTCGAACGCATGGGAGATGAAAATGAAACAAAGGGAATAAAAAATTGCATTATCAACAACGCGTAATGAAAACTGAAAATAGTTTGTACTTACTAATATGAACATTGTGGTGTAATGATGAAGAATCACTATCACGATTTAAGTTTTGTGTTTGTAAAGTGTTTCTATTTTTTCATCGCTCTTTTTGGTATTTTTGTCTTTCATTTTTTAAACAAATCCTATTATGCTTTGTCCCACTCGATAAATATGCCTGACCTATATTGGTTGACAATATCCCAAATCGGTATCTTCCATGCAGTTTGGACATGTTATTTTCAAATCTTATACTCGTTTTTAAAAGAACATAATTAACATGCAGATCATACATGTTTAAACATGTATGAATAAAATTACTAATGCTTTTATTAAAAAAATATAACTTAACAAATATGAAATAACAATTTTTTATTAGATTTTTTTTTATTTTGTCTTCAGAATGTCAGACGGACAGAAGTTATGTTGACCACATGATTATTTTTTTATTTCATTGTCTGATTATCATAAATAAAAACTGAGATATGAATCTAAATTCTTACAAATTTTCCTTTCTCTGCCTTCTGCAGTTTACATTTGAATGGTTCGACTAATTCCTTCTGTTCTGATTTTTTCAACGGCAACAACGACTTCCGACCCTGCCGTAAAACAGAGAACACTTGGGAAATTATTCGTCGGCAATACATATTGTGTATAGTTTTTTATTACAACTAGTAAAATATTTGGAAAGTAAAATTATATCAAAATAAATTATTTTGCAAGTCAGTGAGGTGCGCTGTTGATTCGAATTTTTAGAGTCATTGACATGGTCCCAGACATTACTGCTGATATGCTGATTTTGTTATTCTTTCTTTTAAATCTCTGACATGGAACTGTTTCATATTTCTTTTGCGTAAATCCTTTACCACACATTATTGTACATGAACAATCATGCACATGCACGATCTTCAACAGTCTGGTAGGAATTGGATAGTCCATAGACGAAGATAATAGTATAGTTCATAAAGTGGCGTATTTATGAGTGAAAGGTAAAAGTTTGTTTAATGCATTAAAAAAAAACATACTGAAAATTTTCAGTATTTAAAGGGGAATGAAACCTGTGGAACAAATAGGCTTGTGTAGAAACAGAAAAATCAAAGAATAAGAATAAAGAAAGTTTGAGAAAAATCGGACAAATAATGAGAAAGTTATGAGCATTTGAATATTGCAATCACTATTGCTATGGAGATCCTCCCATAGGCAATGCGACAAAGATGTGTGATGTCACTGATGAACAACTCTCCCCATTACTTTAGTATATATTTCACTTGAATTGCCTCTTTTATCACATCTATCCATAGATCATGTGTTCTTTCTACATGAGGGCATTTAATACATATTTTTTAAGAATACACAATGGATAAAGAGTTTGTATCATCGTAAGAAAAAGCAAAAAGAGACATTTTGAGGGTATTTTATAGTCCACCAAAGGGAAAGTTGTTCATCAGTGACATCACACATCCTTGTCGCATTGCCAATGGGAGGATCTCCATAGCATTAGTGATTGCAATATTCAAATGCTCATAACTTTCTCATTATTTGTCCGATTTTTCTCAAACTTTCTTTATTCTTATTCCTTGATTTTTCTGTTTCTACACAGCCCTATTTGTTCCAAAGGTTTCATTCCCCTTTAATCAACAATATTACAGCATGCTACACACGAAACGAATCAGCATTATAACCCTTTTATTGTACTATTTTGATACTTATCATGATCATGACATCAATCCAACATTTTAGTAGTATAGTCTTTCTAATATCTTTTGTTTGGGATATATATTTTTATAACATTAAAGTCGACATTTTAATAAGATGTAAAATATCTCTTTATCAACATTAATTTGTCTCCTCAACTTACCTCTCTTCGTCGTCTTCTATCTATTTTCATAAAGTATGACGTCATATAAACATTGTCGAAGCGAATTTCTCGTAGATATCGGTTGTTGTATTCAAATGCACTATAAAATAAGGAAGAAAGAAAACGTCATATAAACATTGTCGAAGCAAATTTCTCGTAGATATCGGTTGTTGTATTCAAATGCACTAAAATAAGGAAGAAAGATGACTTCATATAAACATTGTCGAAGCGAATTTCTCGTAGATATCGGTTGTTGTATTCAGATGCACTTCAAGTCCAGGAGCAAAATCTCATAGGGACCCTATTTAAGGAGTTCGTACAACCCACACCACAGAAAAGGTTTAACACCATAGAGGGTATGGACCCTCTAGATTACTGCTAGGTAGGAAGTAGTTTCAAATTAGGTATCACTTTTTTTGTACATTCGAATTTAAAGAGCGATGTTAAATACCAAAAAAAAAAGAAAAATTAATAACCTTTAAGGGTAAGGTGAAATGTAAGTTGCCATATCTCCGCTTGTATATGCCACGAATACGTCGATCATGTATCAAGATGTTGCTGGGTGACAGCTCTAACGTTGAAGTAACATTTAAAAGTGAAATTCAGATATCGAACCTTCAAAAGGGGAATAGACTCGTGGCCAATATCCACTTCCATCTCAAGTAGATATGAAAAAACTGATATGATAAAGTGATTTTGTGTTGTTAAACATGAGACGCTCTGTTTAACTGAAGTGGGACTAAATTTGCGTTATTCTTAACAAAATGAAGATTTTGACAATATTTTTAAACATTTCAGATATGTTTTAACTACCATATATGGGCTACTTTTCACAATATTGTGGTGTCGTTAGTTTGAGATCAAACGCTGCATGAAGCAATTAGCATTTCTTGGTCACTGGGGATGTAATCATATTCCATTTTCTTTCTTGAAACTCATTATTTTTCTAATTTCTTAAAATTGTAAATTCTTTATAGGGTTCATTGCCGGAAGGCCATTTTGGGGGAAAATTTGCCATTTTGAAGTCCCTATTGAGGCAGATAGCATAATATTGTTATTGTTGTATATTGTTATATTGATGTGTGTATTATTGTATTGTATTGTATTGTATTGTATTGTATTTTTGTCTATAGGCGTATCCCACCACAAGCCTCGGCTTTTAGGGTATATACGCCTTCTTCTTTAAACCAAACATGTACATATTTATATTCTTCATAACAATTTGATTTTTGTATGAATCAATGTTTATGAAAAATGTTTTTGAAATGAAAGAAAATAAATGTTTATTTGAATTGAATTGAATTGTAAATGAAAATTGATTAAAATGTCAATTGGAATAAAATAGATGTATAATTGAATTGAAATGAAGTTAGATAATCCAACAAAAACCCTGTGACATTCCTTCAATTACTTTATTCATTTCAAATGTATGGGAATACTGAGTATAGTAGAATTCATTTGATAATGGAACTTGATCATCAGAATTTGCAATGTAAATTTCGTTTGAAAATTATCACGAAAAAAAGATTTTCATTTCGAAATGTTTATCGTATCACTGGGCCTATTATCCAGTATCATTTTGAAACTTGTTATTTGGGTGGTGGAGATCATCATACTTATGGGGGGGGGGGGTGATATAAACAAAGACTATGAGGAAATATTTACATTCTATGATGTTCAGTAATAAATACTGCAGTATATAAAAATGGGGAGTTTGGGGCAGTTGACCCTTAAACAAATTTGAAGATAAAAAATGAAGCTGGAAGAAATAAAAGGAAAGGAAAAGGAGGAAATATTATATATTCTGGATATGTTATAATCTGTCAAAAACATATTGGTGTATTAAAAACTAATTTTGGACTCAATCGTTTCGGTCGCGCACAGTTCCTTAGACATTTTACCCCATACTCCATGTCTGGCCCCGCCATTTTGATTTTTGAGGGCAGGGGTCCTACACCAGTGGTAAAGACTTTGGTTTGGGTCAGATTATATCTCCAGTAAAAAGTACCGGTAATTCTAGGCAGCGTTGGATCCCAAACTAACGGCACTACAAGATTGTAAATAGAAGCCCGCAGGCTAGTTTAACGTATCTGAAAATGTTTCAAAGTCTTCATTTTGTTATGAAGAACGCATATTTAATCCAAGTATAGTTTGATAGAGCGCCACATATTTAAACACAAAAACCAATTTATCGTTTCAATTTTTTTCATATCTACTTGAGATGAAAATGGACAGTTGCCAATAGTGTATTCCCATTTCGAAGGTTGGATATCTCAATTTCACTTTTGAATGTTGCTGTAACGTTATAGCTGTCACACAGCGAGCTAGACACATCAACAACCTAATGATTTTGTCAACCATTATTATTGTTAATAAGATAAAACAATGGGTTGATCTACCTCTTGAAGACCAAGATGAACGTGACAGAGAGTACGGCTCTGGTGATACCGATGATGAGATCAAACCAAAGCTTCTTCCTTGCGATCTCGTGGTTGACAGCGGCTTGGAGCTCTTGAACAGACACTCTTTCAACCAGTGACAGCAACTGGGTCACCTGTAATAAAAGATATTTAATACTATGTATAAGAAGTACGTCATACGAACTAATTGCAGAGAATAGACATGAAGAAGATACTCAAATCGAGTTTCGATGGTTAGAAAATCAGTTAGACAAAATGTTTTTAAGGAAAATGCTAGAAAGAAAATAGGCGCGACTTGAAAATGACACAACAAGGTATTCCATTTATTTCATAGGTCCATTTAAAATCTATAAGGATCATGAATTTGACAAGCGTAATTCAAGCTCCGGATGTTTTAGGTTGTGGGCTTAAATTTAGATAAGGCTGATCACATCATCCAAATAAAAAAAACACAATAATGTTAAAGTAATTTTGAAAATACAAGTGGTAGAGTTACACGAATCGAGTCGTGGCTCATTATGATTCATATTACCTGCCATTTTAGGTCGGCCTTGAAATTGTTGGCAAAATTTTTCAAGGCCCTTTTGGTTTCATAGTAGGTATCCATCAAGCCGTTTGTATCCACTGGTGCTTTATCACACATAAAATCAAATACTGAAATAAAAAAGAAAATATATCAATCATATTTAATGCGACAGCAATTAATAGTGAGGGTACAAATTTATCTGTAATTCTATTATAAAATGAATGTAAATGATTTCACTAACATAGTTTTATGCTTATTTTCATTCATTGACATTTCCACCTCTTCAGCAAATTGTATAACTATGACAATATTATAAATCTGTATACAGAATTGTAATCATTTGTTGTAATTTCATGATGAGAGTTTATTTAAGAATTAAAAAATTATCATGCCTATACCTTGAAATATACGACATAAGAATGTCATCTTGAGAGGCAAGCACAGTAAGTGTTTCACCCCTGGAACCTTCAATGCTTTGTAGCAATCCTTCTCCTTATCACGAAATACATCCCGGCACTTGTCCACACTCTTCGAAAATATATCTGAAAAGATTTGAAGACGTTACAAAATATGAAATGTGGGACTTTTACATAAAACCTACATTGCGCTTGTAACTTTGCAATCAATAGAGACCTTTATTTTCATTAATTGTTTGAAGCACTGTCGTTGCAATTACCATGGATTACGGCCATTAAAAGTTCATTTCTATTGCTTTAAATGACTTTGGCGACTGTAGACATTCAGCCAAAAGACCCGTTCTAGTTTAATGTACCAAGTACTTCGGTTCGTATAAAATTCCAGTTAAACTAGATGCATGAATATATTTTCACCACTGGCGTATCTAGGGGTGCATGGGGGGGGCACGTGACTCGGCCGGCGTTTGTCCTAGACATGCCCTTGTGTTCTACATGATACCAGTGTACCTTCACATCTAAATTCCATCTTTTTGCCATAGTCCTCTTGTTCCTTTTCTTTCCGGCCCTCCACCTTCCTTTCGAGTTCATCTTGGAAGCTCCTGAACTTGGCCTTAACCTTATCCGCTAGGGCTTCAATGTCATCTTTTTGCAGCTACAAGTATCATAAAAATAAAAATACCAAATGTTAGGAAATTATTGCCTTTTTTATACCGGTCAAGCCCTTCAAGGCTTTCTTTTGAAGGTTAATCTTGTAAAACACAACAACAAACAAACATAATTGTAAAAAAAAATGAATAGAGAGATACAGAGAGACCGAGAAACAAGGCTGATGATTTGATTTGAGAAATATTCTCAGCAGAAAAAAAATATTCAGAAAATTGTTTAAAAGAGTGCTACTAGATAATTACATATAATAATAATAATAATAATATGCAACATTTCTATAGCGCTTGATACAAATGTTTCTAAGCGCTGCATACTATTACCCCGGCTTTATAACACGGCTACCCTGATCGGGCGCATCAAGCATTCAAGGAATTCCTTCCTAATGGGTACCCATGTACTACACCTGGATCGAGAGTGGCAAATGTAGATAAACGCCTTGCCAAAGGACGCTAGCGCTGTGGTGGGATTTGAACCCCGGACCTTGTGGTTTACAGTCCGGAGACTTATTCACTGAGCCACAACACCAGCCACATATTTGTATATACTGCCAAAAAACAATTGTTTCTTTATACAGATCTTGTGAAAATTGTGAGGAATGAAAATATTTTCCTTTAAAAAGTGTAAATACGTTCGTTAAAGATGACTGCAATTATCTAAATTCGTATAGTAATAATGAATTTGATATGTAAATATTGTAATTCATTAATTTTGTTTTTAAACTGTATATGACATTATTTGCCATATTTAGCATTTCGCTATCACGTTAGCTCCAAGCACCAAATGTTTTTGTTAATATGTGATATTCTGTTTCATACTAGTAGGCCTAAATGTATTTGATTTTGGGATTTGGTAATAGATCCAATTTAAAAAGATAATTCAATTAACACAAGGCGCAGATCTTTTTTTTTGGGGGGGGGAGCTGATACTCTCAATACCAATAGATGGACATTGGCATCAAATCATTTCGCAGGGATTGCTGTTGATTTAATCAATGGTTGAACATAAAACTAAAAACTCTAATTGATCATCTATTAGAAGACTCGTTATAAAAGGAAGTTGGGTTTAAACGTATAGATTTAAAAAGAAAATCAATCACCAGTGCCAACTTTCTGTAGCCTAATTGGCCTACAAATCGAAATGTGTTTGATTTTTGGGGCCTCATTTAATTGCAACGTTTTACAAGGCAATGGGTTCATGTCTCATTCCGTCCATGAAAATGACCAAATATCAAGTAATTGCTCAATTAAGATTTATTGTTGGAGAGTTTCTTACCTACCTCCAGATTTCTAAAGGCGTTTGTGAATGGTCTGTGAAGCAAGTCAAATATCTCCTTGCTATGGTTGAAACTCAGCGCAGCTGTGCAAGAGATTGAACGGGCCGATTCTTGCCCGTTGTCCAATATGTTTTTTATTGGACCTATAACAAAATTATTCAAAAATATATATTATTACTTCTACATACAAGACAATATACAATCATGATTTTTATTTATATTATGTAATGTATCGACCAATGGATAATAATCTGGATAGAGGTTTTTGCGGTAAGTTATAACAGGAGGGCCTTGCCTAACAATATGTAATTTAGTCACTGACATAGCAACGCACCTGGCCCATTGCATAACCAATCGAAAATGTTTTTGTTTTTCTTTGGACTGTTGGAAGCCCGCAGTTATGGCCACCATTATAGCTTACAGTGTTCTGAAAGCGGATTCACCCACATACGTAGGTCTTCTGTAAATCTTGTATGTTTAAAACAGAGATAACCTCTGTCCTTTATCGATAAATTTCGATGACGTTGGGAGTGATAACTTGTCAGAAATACCACACCATAGGTCTTATTTAATTCAAAAAAGATTTCGACATGATGAACTTTTATTCTTAGATACATGTATAGATCACCTTTATTATTCGCATTGAATACCCACATTTACATCGTCGTGATGGCACGGATTTTGTACAGCTAGATTCCCACTTTAATGGTCAATGGACGGCAAATCCATCATACATTATAATCTTGAATGTACATCTGTTGTATTTAATGTTTTAATTCCATAATAGAAGCAATATAATAACTAGACGATTTACCGGCCATCAAGTAAACGACGGCGAGAGATGTGAGAATGCCTCGCCCGTTCTTGCCAAAGAAGTGTGGTAGGACGAGACACAGCATGCATCGTATCTGTACGGAGACACCGAACCCTAAACCTGCAAGAATGGTGATGGTACCACCGAGGACAGATCTTTCAAACCACGGATAAGGAAGCTTATTGATCACAGTGTAATGGAGAGCTGTATAAACATAATTATGAAGGTAAGATTTGAATTTATTCGATTTTATCCCTTTTTGTTATTCTGTCGAAATATGAATGTTGTCAAACAGCAAAAATATGCAAATGATTTAATATTAGAAATGTAAAAAGTTAGGCCTACAGAATATAATTTTGATTTTATTTTAGTGAGCCCAGTTAGTGAAATATTGACTAGTGGTATGAGGTTGTAATGTTGTATTCTTGTTCCGAGTATATTCCGAACCTCAAACATACTATTTTTCCTTTTTTATTTCAAATTTAATGCAAAATACGATTTGTTAAAAAAGGGTCGCATGAGCTTTTATCATTTGGTACAAGAACATTGTTGAATAATGGTTAAAGTTAGTTCATTCGAAATTTGATCTACTTTATTTTGAGTTACAGCGGCATAAGAAAATTTCGTTTGTGTGTGTGTGTGGGGGGGGGACCATTTTGTATCTTTGTCTAACTTGGTAGAAATACCGGACATCAACTCTTCCCTTTCGTCAAAAGTAAAGTATCATCATTAGTCTAGTACTCCTTTCCCCTATTGGGGGTGGTGTTCATTTTTTTAATTCATTATCATGGGTCTATCATAAAGATTTTAATGTGGGGCCGGCTTTGTCATTGGTAACAGAAATCAGCAACTAACCAAAATCAAGGTTTCCACGTTACTTCATATTTTTAACCAAAGATTCACCCACCCAAAGTTATTGAACGTGTCCCTGTTTCCTCCCCCCCCCCTCTCTCTCTCTCTTTCAAATAAGCTTCCTTCTTTGAGTTTTTTCGGCAACCAATAGTTGGTTTTATCTTATCACTCTTTTTCTGATTACCTGCATAGTATAGTACAGAACACAGTATATGTATTGAAAATAAGGTTCCGTCAAATTAATGACAAAAAATAGCTGGGAGATCTATGTCAAAAATTTGTGAACCGGAACATTAATTTCGTCCTAAGTTTCGGAGCTGACGAAAAATCGCAAATATGTCGTTTCTTCAGAGTCCAGGAGGAAACTGCTCTTTGATTCAACAATACTCGACTTCTTGGTTGTGCGTTGTCTTGAAGGGCATTTTACAATGCACTGTCTATATGTTCTTGGATACCTAGCTAAAGCTCTTACTATTCTCTTTTTTTTTCAAGCGCATTAAATATAGGGTCATACCTGCTCCAAATCCTGTTCCAACAACGATTCCGAAGATGAATTTCAGAAAGAAATATTCATTATGCCTGCTGTAAAGACACCGATAGATACAAGGACAACATCGACGTAGCAATCGACCTGCATAGGTTTGGAAAAGCCATTCATTTTCAACAGAAATTTGAAAAATGTCAGATAAGATTTGATTATGTAGAACAATGTGTTTTTATGCAATTATGCAGGTGCAGTTTCCTATCATTAAGAATGGAAAGGGCGATACGATAATTGGAAAACTTATAGCCTATTTTCAAAAATTATAAAGGGGCATACTACCGGACGGACAGACAAAATAGAAAAAAGTCCCGATACGAGCACACATATCCAGCCTATATATGTCCAGCCTATATTGCCGTATTTCATACGGCAATTTCAAGGGTTTTAAAAGAAACATTTCAAAACATTTTTTTGATGTAGACCTAGTGTTAAAAAGTCATAGTAAAAAGCAAACACCTTCACAACTATGCGACCAGACCGTGTCGAAATCCACACAGAATTACAGGCAAACATACTACCGTATGTTACGTTGAGTAAAAAAAAAATTGATGGAAAATGCACGTTTGCTGAAATTAGCTAACAATATTTTGAAGGATCATACCCGAAAAATGAATCAAAATTATTTTGATGACCCTCTTAACACGATAAGCTAATTTTGCAATAGATATTTTTTAGAAAATAATATCACACTAAAAGTTGACTTCTTCTCCGTTCATTTTCTCCCTCAATTTTCTAGCCCTTTTTCATACTAGATCTAATATAAAAACTTTAGAAAAAGAAAGAGAGAGTGGAATAATCCTCATCGAATATACTCACCGGGGGCACAGCGGCGACATACCATTGCAAGACAATTGCCCATGGTACTCTCCTAATTATGCTTTACAAACATGACAAAGAAAAACTCAAAATTTATCATTTAAATCCAAATAGGGTCTATAAATTCAATTCAATTTAGAACTGCTAGTTCCACTTTTGGCGGGAATAATTTGGTAATAAATATCACGTGTATGAAATATTGCGCGGTTTTATTAATATTAATCAATGCGCAAGTTATGAGCGCGCATTTTCTTTTAATCCGCCCGCGCCCAACCAAAATTATATCGAAGGATCTAGGAATTATAACGTGGATGGGGGATCAGGAGGGGGGGGGGGTGGCATGTCTGCGCACCTAAAGAAAAAGAAAGAAAAAAATTGTCAGTGCTGGCTTCTTTCATGAATCGGTCTCCTGAATTTCTTTGTATTCCACAGAAAATTTCAGTTGATAATGTCCCTCATAATATGAGAAAGTGTTCCAAAAATTTCATTAAAGATTTGGTGGTTGTGTATCTTGATTTTTTTGCTTGATTCACTAGAATTGCGCATACGCGTACGCAGACAAGGGGACTGTACTGCAGACAGACTTGGGGGGGGGGGGGGCTTATTATTTATCAACGAACGTAGAGGGCAGCAACACACAAGCGTCAGAGTTATCAATAGACAGAGTGGCGAAACCGGAAGTGTGCTCTGATTGGTCCGATATTTCATGGAGCTCCAATTAGTTCCCTCTGGCATATTTTCTGCGCTTGTGATCTTCTGCTGGGTGCATACCCCCGGAAATATCAATAAACTACGCGTTTTCTCACATTTAGTGATTGAATACCTCGACACTTTCCACTCGTGGATATATTTTCTAGACGCCAATGTGAGTATTTTAACATATAAAGTTGCCTTTTTGTAGATACATCTGGTGTTATTTTGCATAAATCGGCTTCCAAAATAATGTCAAAAAAAGTGTTTGGTAAGAGAGAAAAATTGCATTTTTTCAAGTTTTGTGTAATCATGTTTTGCACAAATTACCTCAACGTGTTGAAAATAGTGTTTTACTATGACTGTCAAGGTTGAATGATCTTTTAACAACTTATTTCATGTTATTTGGGGGGAAATCCATTTAATTTCTACCAAAAACAGTTCATAAAATTTAGCATATGGGACTACCCTTCATAAGACCCTAGCCAAAGATAAGGAGCTGCGCCGCCGGAGCTTTCGGCCGCGGAAACCTTAGCCCACCCTATAGGCCTTAGGCGGTTAATTGCAGGGATGGCGCCACCAAAATGGGTGGAGGCACTTTTTAACTTTGGACTTTAGTCTAGCCTAGGTCTAGTTCGAAGTTGCTATTCTTAATCTTAAATCTACTAATATATAGGCCTAGATGAAAATATCTTATCAGAGAGGAAAGTATTCCTATATTAAATAGACTCTGTTTTTGTTGTATTTTATAAGGCAAATGTGTTAACAATTTTAGAATTAGATCTAGATTTTTTTTACAGAAAACATAGATCTAACGTTAGGCCTAAGTAGTCAGGTTAGTAATAAGACTTGAGCACTGCATGCAGTGCAGTTGTTAGATTAAAATTGTAATCTAACAACTGAACTGCAGACAGTACTCAAGTCTATTTACTCGATCTGGACTAGGGTCTAATGTTGGTGAATATCTACAGTAGATGTAGACCTAGTCTAGGCCAAGATTGATTCTAACTAATCGATATTTAGAGGCTAAAATCCAATAAAAGAGCTTAGATCTACCTCTCAAGACAGCAGGTGAATCAATCTAGATTCTAGTTAATACAAACAGAAGGAATGATGACACAAAGTGCTTTGGTCTATGTCCTCAATAGCAGTAATGGTGCTAGATCTACATGTACAAATATATTTATCAGGGACTGCATATTTATTGCTGTATGTAACCCAGCTGTGTTTGGTTTATGGGGATCGTTCATCTAGCTACAAGTTCAGGGCCTCCTGACAGTACTGTAATTTTATTCACTCCTAGTGTATGTCAGTGTAGTATTCAAAATGTGTTAACATGTGCTTTGACCTTAATATGACTGTGACAACAATGCTTGCGTGGATTGATGATGGAAATGGCACAGGTCTAATGTGTAGCCACATTTTAGCACCTCATATCTTCATTATGGATTATCTGCTGGTAACTGTACTTGATCACTAATTTTGTTATCATAATTGCATGTGTTTTCAAAGATCATGCAATTAAGGTAATGACCTCAGTGACTACAAGTTTTAAGCATCAACTTTGGAAACAACTAGCTGAACAGAGTTTACTCATTTCAAAGGTGGTTTCTGGTAAGTCATAATCTAATAAACATCTCAGCTGATAATGTTTTAAAAGTAGTTTATCAGGGAATGATGTTAACACAGTCAGGAAATAATGCAAGATTGAAAGTAATTTTTTTTTTCATTCCCCTTATAATTGTGCAATATGGAAAGAATGAATAATATATATTGATATAATCTTTATGTATGCTTGGTTCTTTATTTTCATAAATGTATTGTTAGGGTATTTCCTCTTTTTTACAAATGCATCATGTCATTTGGACTATTGTATTACATTTTCAATAAAATTCCCTCATTATCCTTGTGTTAGGATGTACATTTATATTTCCATGTATACCCATCTTTTTTATCTTATATCAAAATGCATTTCCATGCTATTTCTATATAAAATTCATATGAAACGTATCTCTTTCCTGTCCTCAATGAATTGATTATGTAATTTAACCTTCAAATGCAATGTACTTGATGGATGGATTACAACATACTGCATTTTGATGCTGATCCTCGATAAAAGCAGAGGAAGAAGAAGTGTCTGTTATACAAATTTGAAATTCATTTTTCAAAATCTAGTTTAATTGAAATTGATTCAGCAGCCTGTTTTTTTTTAATCTAATGCATGTGATAATGTAATGGGAAAATTAAAAAAAAATCGTTCATCGTTATTCTTTTTACCAAGATATGATTTTCCGATTGAGATCTATTTCATTCTTATTGTCATTCTCGATGTATATATAGGATATGCATGCGCAATTTAAAAGTTTTTATGAGCTTTATCGGATGTGAAGGATTGAGCGACATAACGCAAGATTAAAAACAAAGTATTGTTTGAATCCATCTTATTGTGCATAGAGAAATATATTTCTTACATGGAAATCACTTGATATCTTATTAATGTTTTCTCTTTTAAAAAAGTATCAGGTTATCAGGAGAGGATCCAGATTTGCAAAGTGGGGGAGGGGTGCGGCAAAATTTTTTCACCAACATTTTCCCCAATCGACTGATCAAAGTTTAATTTTGTTTGTTTCTTTGAAGGGTTAGACCTAACAGTCACTTCATTCTTACAAAACAACATGAATATATAAAGGCCCTATTTAAACTATTGCGAGCACGAAGCTCGATCTAAAATTTTCAAAATTTCATATATATTTTCCTGAAAAATGAACATTTTGGGGTAATTTGTGATCCTGAACAAAATGCGTATGTAGCTAAATAATTCATGAATAAATAGTAATTTTTTGATATTCGTTCTGGCCTGATCGAAAAGGGACCTGTTAAGGACTGTTTGCAGTTAGCCATGACGACGATACATATTAGATCAATCAAATAATGCAAGCGAGAAGCGCGTGCTGAAAATTTTTGACATTCCGACCTAAAAAGGAAATTCTAATTTTGTAGTCATGAACAGAATAATAGAACTAATAATTAAACAATGCGAGCGGAAAAAATGAGACTTACATGTAAACCTAAAAACGGGACTCTCTATTCATGTTTTGTAAACCATGAAGATGGGTAATTAGGTCTCTTCCTACATTAAAAATTTTGATATTCTGATCTGAAAAATGTTCATTGAAGCTCTATTACAAGCACAGAAAATGAAAATTGTAAAGTGGATATGGAATGCATGTAATAGATGATGCAAAAGTGAAGCGAGAGCTGGTATTTCTTGATTTTATTTTAACCTAGGACTGGGACATTCTAAGGACATTTTGTCATCATATGAAAATGGTCATCTTTCTAATTCCTCTCCCTAAACGCCAAGTGAAATGTGCCAATATTCCATTATAAAAAAATTATTGAATTATCAAGAATTCTCGAAAATTTTATCGTTTTATTTAATGATAAGCCCAATGAGAGTGCGAAATTTATTGATGTCAATGCTTGAAAACTTGACATTTAAAACAATTTTTGTAATTATGAATAGGATGCATGAGTTACTATTTTATTAACAATTCATCAAGGGTTGTAATAAAAAAAAAGGTTTTTATAAAAAAAAATTGTTTTGAAACGTTTTAAATCGTTTGTAAAGTTTTTTCTACCAATTATGCAATTTTATGTAAATCAATTAAACTATACGGTATGATTTAAGCTCTTGTTCTGTTAAATACATTTTTGGAGTAAGTATCAAAGAGATGACTTCAATTTTTCATTGATTTCCAGAAATCAATTTTTAAATCAAAGAAAATAATGAAAGCTTGATGTCCGAGCTGAAATATGTTTTGTATTATATTGATTTTACAAATTTGATATTTTAAGCTCCGTATCAGCATATTGAACAAGATATGTATCACAGACATCAAACATGCAATATATTTTCCAACTCTTCCCCTCACATTATTTTATTTACTCGCCTCCCTCTTCCCCCCCCCCCCCTCCTTCCTCTCTTTTCCCTTTTCCTTTTTTTTTCTTCTCCCCCTTTTTTTGCTCCGCCTATGAGATCCGCCTATGGGTTAAGAAGTCTGGTTGTTTCTCCCTGGTTGTTTTCAATATTTGTCCTTGATCTTGCTATAGCTATAGGCTCTCCATCTTAAACATGCATTACAAGCGTCTTTATAAAAGTTTAGAAGGTATATCGGAGAATGAAAGAGAGAGAGAGACCAGAGATGAGAGAGGCAAAGAGAGTGATAAGGGAGGGGTAGTACTGATACATGTACATTTACAACATGAAATGGAGAAGGGTAGTACGTAACACAGCAGAGAACTAAGATATTATTGACAATTCTCCATTGTCTGAATGCATATTGACAATGCCAGGATGTCAGAAATGGTCATTCTCAGAAAAATGAACCAATTGATGGGGAAAAAATCGAAAAATGAAGTCTACGGAATGGGTTGAAAGATGCATATTGTGAAAGTACCATGTATGAGAAAGTGGCATCAGAAAAGGGGCAAGTAGATGTTGCGTCAATTTGAAGTACTGACCGGATTAAATCGAGCACTGTATGTCATCGTTACGGAGGTTAATCGTTAGCATGGCCCACTTATTTTACTCGATTAAATCACTTTTGAAATGATTGAAATTGAAATGCACACAATTTGGTTTTAGTGTGGTATCAACAATTTCATTTCTGAAGCAAAAATGTTTGCAAGATGGAAAAACTATTCAATATTGTTTTCGTAAGCAGGACTTTACCAAATAACATGTAACAAAAAGTACCAAAAAAATCATGGCACATCTTTCGTTCAGTTTAATGTTCATAATTTGAATGAGGCAACCTTAAAATAATTTTCATCCATAAGCTGAGATCCTTAGCAATGCATGACCAATGCTAGGAATCCAAAGATAGTTTACCATTAAATCCTCACGATAGCATTAAACCTTGTCAATCTTCGTTACGGAAGTTAAAATCAAGTTGCAAATTGCAGTACTTATTTTGTTAGCTTGTGAATATCCATATCAAGGTATTCGTCTACCTTTTTTATATTTATTAAAGATTAATGTGGAACGCATTGCTTAATCCCCCCCCCCTCCCAATAAAAAATGTTAAAAACAGAACAGGAAGCGGACAACTGTCATTTTTGTTGTCGTTCTTGTTCAAAGTTGGAATGAGAAAACTGAATAACCAAGCCACAGAATTGCAGTTCATCTTAAAGTTTTCTGGCAATAAGCAAAATATAACAATCGCAGTCCCGTAACCAGGATGAGTTCTCTGGGTTACGAGGAATCCCGCCGCTTGCCAATATAGCCAAAAAAGATAGAGAGAAAAAAAAGAAGAGAATTAAAAAAGGACATGGGGAAATGAATAATAATAAAGTGAGGTGAATGAAACAAGAGGCTAAAAATTCACAAATACATGAATTATTCATGAATTCTAAATGATCTAATTGCGATTTGTTTTCATTATTTTGTTTCATTGAGATACGCAATTACGCATCCTGATCGTGATTTTAAAAAAATATGAATAGCCAAAATGTTTGATTATCGAAATACGTATAATAAATTCCAACAAACATGACAAACCGTGAGTGTTTGAAATATCTCTTTCCATGTTTTCATGTCATAGGCCTATATCAATTATTTCAGCGCTTTTTCATGCGCATTAAAGGGGTCATCCAGGCTGAAAAATCTGATCTGAACAGATAATAATCAGACAAACAAAATACTGCAAATATGATCAAAATCGAACAAGGAATAACAGCGTTATGCCATATGAAAGATATGCATTGTTTTAGTGAAACAGTTTGGTCTATGCATATCTTCATGAATATTAAAAGAGTTGATTGATGGTGTACATAATGTATAATCCCCACTTGTTCTTTTGCATTCTCTTGCATGAAATTATTTTTTATTCAATTTATATCCTCTTTTTTTAAAGTGTGCTTAAAATGTCTGGTTTTCATATTGGAATGACATATTTTCAGCTCGCGCTTCGCACTCGCTGCTTATCATTTCCTTAGCAAGACACCCATCCTTTTTATGATTACAGAAAGTTAATAGAATGTCCCATTTTGGGTTCTAAACCTAAATAAGCGAGCGTTTTACCCTTGCAATAATTGTTTATTGGATATATATCTTGTTCTCAAATTAAAACGTCCAAAAAATTATTGTTCTCAGATCAAAATATAAAATATTTACAGTCGCATCAATTAAGATAAACATCCTTGTAATTAGTACAAACAGTGTTTAGAATGTCAAGGTTTCAGTCAGAATACGAAAAAAATCAGCTAGCACTTTGTACTTGCATTAATACTTTATTCAGATAACATCCTGATCATTTCTACAAAAAAATGTAAAGTTTTCAGATTGGACTATTCACAAGATTTAGCTCGCGCTTTGCGCTCACATTTTTGATCGGTGAAATAACCTTCCTCATGAGTCATTGCAAATAGTTTTCCTTCCCCTTTCCTTGTCCATAAAAGCTTAATTCTTTCTCCTTCTTCCCTTTATCTCCACCGTTTCTACCGACTTCAGAATTAGACAAAGGCATGTCACCTGTTCTGGAACTAGAATCGTACTATCAATCTCAGTAAAGTACAGCAGAGAAGTTTATTAACTTCCGTAACAGTATTGTTACGGAAGTTAATGCACTTTATATAGCAAAGAAATTTAGAAATTTTAAGTTCTAAAGAAGATTCCAATATTCAAAATTTGTAGTATGAATTATTCAAAATTCCAAAAGCATTAAATATCGAATATAATTCTTGGGAAATTGTTTTCGCTGGCAATTTTCCCTCTTTACAAAGTGATGTTGAAAATAAGATGTGCAATAATAATTTTACAAGGATGAATAGCTATTATTTCTAAGGGTACGTAGGTGGAGGGTACCTTATATAATTTATATCTGTATGATCCGGAGTGATGCGGTATAGCACAAATTTGTAGCGTATTCAAGAAAAAATGTTACGGAAGTTAATGCGTTACGGAAGTTAATGTCTTTGTGCTTTGTGGTCCAACGTGGACCTTATTTAGCAGCCCTACCTTTGAAAACTGTATTTATTATGAAAGGTGTCTCTTATCCTATATAATACTGAATCCTTAACAGAACTGCCAAAGTGCATATTTTCTTAAGGTGCGTTATACGGATGTTAAACCTGTTTAGTCATACATTTCATTTTTTAAGAATAGTCCTTTATTTTATGTACAGGAAAGACATAAGATACTTCCCTATCAATTATTTATTAATGAATATCACTCTACTTGCAGACACATTATCATGTAATATCATTCAGTTTAAAAGGGAGAAAAAACTTGTGGCAGTATTCGTTACGGAGGTTAAAACGAATTGAGGACAAAGTTAAAAGTGAAATTAATCACAAAGTGATCATCAAATACTAGGATAAGCCCAGTTTGTCAGACGTATACACCATGCTGCAATCACCAGACCGTGATGTAGGAAAGAAATACAGAGTACATATAAAAGAGAATGATAGTAAAATAAAAAACTGACCCAAGACAGTGTATATTCTAACAAAAAGCAAATAAAAGGCCTGTGTAATAAATTTAGAGCTTTACTAGTCACTGGTCGCATATGGTTTGTGGAGGTAGTCTATTATTGTCATTTTATTGATTATTTTTTTGTAGAAAATGTTCAGGGTTGTGAAACTAGCGGGCATAAGATAGTCGAGACACGTTTTTGTGAATTGTAACATTTTTTTGAGATTGACCCTTAAACCATGAGAGGAAGTGGAGGTAAATATTGTTTTAATGTGACAATTATTGTCCATCCGCAAATTTAAAATCAAGTGTAATTGTTTTTACTAAGAAGATCGAAAGTTTCCGAAAATAAGAGGAAAATAATCAGCATTTAAATAGATGATCATTTCAGAATAAGCCTACATCATTTCACTTAGAATAATGACATTGCGGCCGCTGATGAAAGTTAAGATGGAAACAACTATTAATCACATTTCTTCAGATATGTACAAGATATTATGATAATGATGATCAGGCGCAACGGGTTGAAAGGCGATCACCCTCTACATTTTTTTTAAATAGTTCAAACAAAGAAGAGAAAATCGAAGGGAATTTGTACGATTGTATGGGTATTGGCACTCTCATTATACCCCCTATTTTTCGTTTGATAAAAAGTTTATATAACGCTTAGATCCTTTGCCCCCTATTAAAAAGATGATAGTGCTTATCAAGGGCATCGCCAGGAGGGGGGGGGGGGGCAAAAACCGCCTCAACTATTTTAGTTAAAAAAGAAAAGAGAAAGAATGATGTTCGCCGCCCTGATAATAATAGTAATTATAACGATGGCAATGATGATCATAATAAAAATAATTTCAATGATAATTATTAATAGTGACAATAATGATAGTCATAATAATGATAATACTAAAGAAAACAACAATAAATCAAGAAATAATTCATCACTCATACCTTGGTCACATTTGTTCTACGGCTGCCTTACGGCGAGTCGAAAACAGCCGTTTTAACATTTTATTTTGGTACCAGCTAGGAGGTGGTTTGAATGTGACCAAGGTATAAGACTCCCCTTTTCGTTATACAAAACAGAAAGATAAATGTTTATTTTTCAAGTTTTTTAATGTTTAGCTTTGCATCCCTCTCCTATCTCTATTTTTCTTTCTATATTCTAGGCAGTTGTCATCGTACTATTGTCCACCTCATGTTCCTGTGTTGTGTTGTTTCGTGTTATTTATTATTATTGTTATTTGCCCTTTTCGTTATCTGCATGTATTACTTTACGTATATTTCTATATTCCTTGTATCTATTTTTGAGGGGTCCACATTCTACAAGCTTTGCTTTTCAGTGGACCCCTCCATTCTTCTTATAATATATAATTGCATTGATTTAATTATATTTAATGATATTTATATTGATTTAAACTTGACATGTATATTATTTATATTTAAGTCACTTTCATTTTTTTCAATATTGAATTTTGTTCAAGCTATTATTTATTTAAATTGAATCAATCTATCTTGCACTTATTTGTATTATTTTGAAGAATGAAAATAAATTGAATTGAATTGAATTGAAGTGACATAAAAAAGGACAAGTTTGCCGGCCGTTCCGATTACAAAGCCTTTGACATCTTGATTAAATTCTAATATTCATACTGTTGCAATTATTCGAGTTCATTTTAAGACATGAGTACAATGCTCCTATTTCTAATTGATTGCAGTCAGTGAAAATATTGTAGATATGAGTTGCCATGTTGCCACCTGTATGGGCCCGATCCCTAAATCAGCGCAAATAGTTATATAGCCCACATTTTTCAGGGAACTATATTAAATTCTAACTTTGAATAAAAACATATATCGTCAAAATATATGCTTTTCCTATATATTTTGTGTGATCACTTATATTTTGCTTCTTGTTTATTATCCCGGTACGATACCGGCGTTGTGATTACAAATTTCAGTGTAGTGTTTCAGAAGTAGAAAACTGCCCTGCCCCCTCCCTCAAGTTTTCCACTCCATTATGTCTTTGGCATCACCTTGTTAATTTGTTGTATTCCCATATTGTTGCCTATTTTTTGTTGTCCATTTTTTATTTATAAATTGAGTGGATCAAACTTGTATAATTCTTCAAATTAATTTTCAATAAAAAAAAAACGGAATTGAGCTTTAATAAATATTGCCAGACAATTAAACCAAAATGTTAAAGGGGATCCATCATCAAGCTCTAAATCAAAGAGGAGAAATTACTTTTAGACTCGATTATCATTACTTCCGGACCTAGGCTAGTTTGCCGAAAAGCAATTAATCAGGAATAATAAAAACGGGAATAAAAATAGTGATGATTGCCAAATAATTGCATGTGCGCAGGGGGAACTAATCAGCCCCCCATGGCTGACCTTTGACCGCGCGTATCATGTTTTCAGTGCGCGTGTCGCCACTCTGTCTATTGATAACTCTGACAAGCGTGTGTTGCTCTATTGTGTGTTGCTGCCCTCTACGTTCGTTGTTATTTATTTATCCACAAGTTACTTGGTAATGATTTTTCCCAATCTTCTTCCATTCTAATTCCCTTTGTCATTTCGTCATCCGCTCTACGACCCCACCATGCCCTTTCCACTTTCTTCTCTTGCATTTAGTCTTTTCCCATTCTATTTCTTCTCCTCGACAGTCCCGCCCGTATTTCTAAGTTCTTATTTTCCCATTTAGCATTTCCTTAGCCCTTTCTCACATCCCCTATGCCTTCATTTCCTGTTTCTTTTTGTCAGTTTTCTTTTCCTTCGTCCTTTCCCATTCCATAAATAGTTTAATAAATTTATTCCCACTCTCTCCCTCATTTCTTCGTAACCCGGGATGTTTTGTTCTTTTTCACATGTTCTTCTTTCCTTCCCTTTCACTCTTTCCTTCCGGCGTTTTCACTCTTCGTTTTCTTTCACTTCTTTTTCTTTCTCTTTAAACTTTCTTTCTTCCTCTTCTCCTTTTCCCGTGTTATTTTCCCGCTGAAATCCTCCAGGGGGCAGACCGTCCCCTACTGTTACGCCACCACCACAACCACAATCGGAAATGGATTCTCATATCAGATTCATCAATATCAGTTCATAATTTAAATTTTCAAAATTTAATTCATTTTCTAAGCTTGGGTAAGCGTGTTAAAAATCATAGCAGGATCAATGCAACTTTAGCTGACAAAGTCTTACACTAAGACCACGTTCTAAAAGACTGAGATTGTGGCAACTTTGCCAGTATGGTGTGGCTGTGGAGATACAGGGTTGAGCAGCCGATCAAAAAATACGTTTCAATGGCAGGTTACCACAAAGATAAAGTTATCACAATCTTATGTCTTTAAACTGGATCCTGTTAAGAGTTTGTGTGTTTATTCTGTTAAACGGCAATAACGTACCCGATAACGAGTGCTGCAAAGATTCTATCATAATGGATTGATCCAACTGGGATATAAGATAATTATTAACCTGAATAAGATGGAATATATTCTATGACATTTTTCTGTCATTCGTTAGTAAGGATTAGACAATAAAGAGGTTGAACAATTTTCACATTATTAAGTATGCTTTATATCTATTCCAGCAAACAAGGAAAATGTAAGATATTATGCAATATGCTATTAAAAGCCGGGGTAAGAAAAATAGCAGGGCCCGCTGGAAGAACAGTTTTCAGAACTGACGTGGCTTCCCTGGGTAAATAATACCAATATTATCATTATTATTATTATTACTATCATTATTATTATTATTGTCATTATTGTTAACATTATTAGTATTATGCTAAATGTTATTATGTGTATATATCTTGATGATAACATAATTCCTTTTAAAAAGGCCTGACAAGGTAAGCCTGTACGTGCATATCCTTAACATATTGATATTTTTGAAGATCTTTTTATTGGCCCTCCATGGTCATTAAATTGTCAACAAAATCAATTCCATATCTATGTTAGTACAAAGAGTTGCATGCAATATAATTACAACATATCAATGCAAATAACATGAATACTAATCAATTAAGATCAACGAAAAATGCATACAAGGCATTCAGAGCGGTAGAAAAGAAACGGGACAAGCAGTAAATGTAGCATACTAAATGAAAATAATTTATGAAACGAACGAGGAGCTTACTAAAAGATCAATAACCTCTCAAAAATTTAACAATTTTCTTATCAAATTTTTCAGTTTTATTGGCAAGTATGCTGGTTTGCCTTTCATTTATATAATTTTTCCTAATCTGTTGCTTATTCACCTTAAAAGAAGGAATAAAGTTCTGTATTCGAAATAGATACAATTGTTGTTTATTCCAAATAATTACAGTTTAAATCATTTCTCTTTTCAATAAAACCAAACAAAACATGAACTAAGGAGACCTTAATTCTACAGCTATTCACTATATTATGCCAGTAGACGATTCCAAAACAATCTGGTCACGTTACATTTTTAAAAGAAATACACGATATCCTCAACTTCTTTTCCACAAAATGAGCAACTAGAATTATTTTAATTTTTTTAACCAGATTCATGATTATAAAGTATCACATTGAGAAGCATGTACTGAAAATAACGAACTGTTGTATTCGTTGTATACACCGGAACATATACTGCATAATCATCTAATGATACACCATTAGCATGCAACATACGAGAAAGAATAATTAAATGATCATTCTTTTCTTTTAACATGACTCGATGTATTATGTCTGCAACATAGGCGGCGGAAGCGGGGGACGTGTCCCAACCCCTAAATTTAAGGTTGGGGACGATTCCCCTCATTTTTGTTGTTGATAACCTTTTTTTTTGGTTAAAGCATATGCAGGGCACATTATATTTGCATTTGATAATTTGACAAAGTGCATATTAATGGATACAATGAATATCTTTTTCTGTTTTTCTCTTCTCAAAATATGTCCATGATCATCTAATAAATCGTTCAAATGACTCAAGAATAATCACATTTAAGATTTAAATGTTGACGACGCCGCGGAAAAGCGGCGCCTATAGTCTCGCTCTGCTACGCAGGCGAGACAAAAATGTATTTCTTCTAACCTGATACCTGCTGGTGTAAAAATGCAATTTTAAGTTGCCTTTAAAGGATGTTGCAGAATTTTAGTCTTTCAGTCCCTATGGTAGTGGATTCAACAGGCCTGGTCCGGCCTGTGCAAAGTATCGATCGCCCCAGGATTTTTGCAGCTTTGTTGTTTTCTATGTAATCATTTATTATCTGTAGGTTTTATCTGCATGTTGCTCCTATACAGTGATAAAGAATTAATGAAATTTTCGATATGACACTGAAAATCAAGTTTCAAATATCAATATCTTCCGCGCTCAAGCTATACTGGAATGGGTAAAAAAAAAAAATTTAGGTGGGCCATTCCCCGACATCTCGGCATTCTCTGGTCACAGACGAAACCCATTACTTATAAACATGATAAAAGGCGAAATCAAACTAGTCTGTTATTTCATTTTGTGATATATATTTGTGTATGTTCAATATAATTATGGGATATCCCAAGCAAGTTCAACAAAATATTATTTTGATTGGTTAGATAATTGATACAAAAGTGAGAAATGATCTTGATAATAAGCATAATTATATTTTTACCAATACGAAAATAATTTTCGTATCGTAATTTTGTTTGAGGTTGTTGGAGCAACAAATTAAGAAGTCACAGGAAGGTCGAATCGGGCGGGGTAGGCATAACTGTTGTACACTTTATCCCCGTAAACGATCACGCTGAACTTGACATCCTCGTTTTCGTGGCGGAGTGTATGATAACCAGGATCGATTTCCACCCTGAAGATTGTGTAGCCGGCATGTTTTAGGACTTCAACACTACTTGAAGGGACAGCTCCCAAGCTGATGCTGTCAATCTTGAGACCTTGATCATTGTCGGTTTCAATGGTTACACTGATGTAATCATGAGCCTCGTCACTATGCTGATCAACCACAAAGAAGGAGACTTCTCCGGATGTCCACTGTTCTACAGCTGGCACGATTGTCATGGATGAATCGCCGGCATCGTCTGTGTAAACGCTTTTCTGATACATCAAGACCAGTATCGGATTGTCGGCATGAATAGCGATTGGGTCAGTGTTTAAACCGATGTCCAAGTCCAAGAAGCCAGAGCTGGGTGGAGAAAAGGATCGTGTGGAAAGGAATCCAGATCGGACCTGCACGTTGGCACCACTGCGAGTAACAATGATGCGGATAATAGTTCCACTTGTTCGACCTCTAAAGCTCGAGAAAACCACAGTCTTTCCCCACCGCTCAACGGGTGGCAGTTGTTCCACAAGGTAATTGCAGAATTCTACATCTACCGGAATCCTTGCGCAGCTATCACCAGACACGACTGACACAGGTTGAGTAGTGGATACGAAGGATCCCGTCAAATCCGCCAAACTCTGGAACTGGACGGTTTGATGGCTTGTCAAATCTAGCTCTAGTGGATTGTTGCTGTTGTACACATCTTCTTCGTACTCCACATCCTGAGAGAAGTGGATAGTAGCGTGGGTTGTACCAGCATCACCGGTGGTCAGTGTGAATTCAGAGTGATAGTCGCATGTTGCCAGAGGAGGGTAACTAGCTATAACATATTCAGTGCCCAGACCGGTGTTTGAAATTGCTGTAAACTCCTCAATACTTATCCCATCCACAGACCTACCATGCACAGCTATTTTATCACTTGCTACAATAGTCACCGTACTATCTTGAACCCCTTGGCCGCGCGAGAGTGGTATCTCTTCGATACTGAGAACATGTTCTTCAGAAGCGTCCATCGTAAATGTAGAATGGAACATGTAACCAGTCACTTCCACTGACACCGTTGATGATGATGTCGTCGTAAAAATGAGGGAGTTGTTTGTGTTACAAGATTGCATAGCGTTTGCCGGGAAAGCGAATGAAAAGTCTGTGCCACTCGAACTTTCAACTACATCGGGATCTGATATTTTAAAAGAATAAGAAATAAAACACAATATAAATGAGAATGGTACCGATCACCCTGGGTATGCTGTAGAGTCAAAGACACATCAAGTGGATGATTCTTCACCTGCCTACGGGGAGAAGAGTAAGATGTTACTAGCTTGTCAAAACAATCATTTTCATCTTTTGCTATAATTAAACAGTAACCCTTGACATTAAAAACACTGGACCACTTATGGTTATACATGGTTTGCAATCAATCAATCAAAATCAATCAATCGAACGCAAAACCAGGGAAGTTTAAAAGGAGCTAGGGGCGACCTTTAATTGTGTTTTCTCAATTGAATTAAATGAGAGTTCGAGTTACACGATCTACACCTCTCTTTTGTATGCTCTTCCCTCTTCTCTTATCCCTTGTCTTCCTCCTTTTCCCCTTCTTAATTTTCTTTCCTTAAAAAATCGCAGAGATAGTTGCCCGCACGTCTTCTGTATAGAGCCGCCCCTTCGCAATGCTGTCTCTTCATAGTGATACACATTGTAATTTGACAATATATAAGTTGTATTCACCCCGGACGCGTAGGGGGGGTGATAAAATATGAGAACACATTCATCTTACCAGCTGTGGTAGAGGCACTCGTGGTTGTTGCTATAATTTTAACATTGGAAAAAAAAAGAAAACACAAATTGGAAAGGAAATAATTAATAGCAAGTGGATATTATTATGCTCTAGATCTTTATCCGTGGATATGCAACTGGATACTGATGGTTTGCCAATCTGTAGTAGTTTTGTTGTGTTTTAAGACTCGATCAGTAGTAGCTCCATGATAAAACCATCTTTATGATCATAGTATTGATCTTATATAGGACAGTTTATAACGGCAGATGATTTCAGAGCAAAGAATCGTCCAAAGGTTTTCAGTTTTGATATAATTCATTGTGTGGAACAATTAAAAGAGAAATTTCAGAGACGTTCAAATAGATGGTAAAGATTAGGATCTGGGGATGAATCTTGTTGCAATAACAAAATTGCAATAATTGTTAAAACCTATATACTGAAAGTTAGCTGATAGTATTTTTTTCACAGAAATCTTGCGTTTCTTATTGTAGCAATTAAGTCCCTCTGAAACGGGCCTTATATACTGCTCACTCTGCTTGAACATTATCATTAATGTCTTTTAAGGTGCATAATACTTGACATTGAAAAAAGGTTTGAATTTGAACTTTTGTTAAATGGTTCATATCTGCACCCTATAATGTGTTTGATATAGCTAACTGCACTCTTATAGGTGCACAAATGAGCGTAATTGCTCTCATGAACACCTTGGCTTTTGGGTGCACCTATAAGAGTGCAATTAGCTATATCAAACACATTATACATGATTATAGGGTGCAGAAATGAACCATGTAACAAAAGTTCAAATTCAAACCTTTTTTCAATGTCAATTATTATGCACCTTAAAAGACATTTTACCAACCCCTATAGGGTTCAAATTTGAACCCCTATTTCTTAGTAAGGATCACTTCATCATTGCCTAAAATATCGTTTACTTCTAGTGGAGCTGATCTCCTAATCAGGTATGTCCTTTGAAGGGTCTCGAAGGGATCTAACCAGAGACCCGTTTCATACAGTACTTACAACTGAGGTAACTTTATCGCTATGGCAACTACCATGGTAACAGGGATGGGCAGCATATCACAACCAAGGTTACCATGGAAGTTGCCATAACGACAAAATTAGAACAGTTGTGAGACTTTATGAAACGGAATCCTGATGTGTGTTACACCAGAGAAATGTTTAAACCAGGGGGTCGTTTCATACAGCTGTTCGTAAGTTAAGAACGACTGGTGACCCTTTTGTACGCGCTAAACCATCTCCAATGAATCTACCATTTACCACAAGAAAGGATCACCAGTCGTTCTTAAAGTCGCTCTTTACTTACGAACAGCTTTATGAAACACCCACCTGGGAGTTGGGAGTTCTCAGTTTAAACAGCACCAATTTGGTCTTGGGCTAACTGCAGGTCGGCGTTCAAACTATTATTCTTATGTTGACACCGGACTGGTCTTATTATACGCACCAGCGTATACGTTTGCAGTTTACGTAGGCATATACATTTGTGATACATGCATGCAATAACGATTTAATTTTTATGTTTTAAAAGAAGGAATGTTAGGAACAGTATATTTTGTTCGTTCTGTTAAACTTAAAGGGTGGTCCGGGCTGAACATACTTATAATCTGAATAAATAGAGTAATATTCACAGAGCAAAATTTCATCAAAATTGGACAACAAATATCGAAGTTATTGAATTTCAAAGTTCATCAATATTTTGTGATTATATGCACATCGTCATGAATATTCATTTGGTGGGCTGAAGATGTCATATCCCAAATTTCCTTTTTCTTATGTTATTACATGAAATCATAATGTGTAAATGATGTTTCTCCATTATGATGAAAAGAGTTGCGGCAATAAATAACTAATGCACTTAACCAGTTGTCATGTTTTGAATAAACCTAATTTTCTATAATGAAATACAAAATAACAAGTGGGGATATGACATCATCAGCCCACCTAATAAATATTTAGAAAGGGATGCCTAGAACTGTTTCACCGAAATAATGCAAATCTTTAAAATTAAATAACTTCGTTATTTGTTATCCGATTTTGATCAAACTTTCAGCGTTGTGCTCTGTGAATTTTACTCTATTTATTGAGATATGAATATATATCCAGTCAGGACAATCCCTTTAATACTCTTTGTATGATATGAATGAAAGAGTAGTAGATTAGATAATCATCCGAAAGTGCATTCTCGGTAAATGATCCGGGACATTTTGAGTCGTTGGTGATCGGAGCTGATGCAATAGTAAATCGGGCGTATTGTCTTTAATTAAAAGAACCAAATTATGTAGGAGTCTGTGTTAACAAGAGGAATAAGGTAATATGAAAAAGTAAATGATCTTACCAGCCAGTGTAGAAGCACCCATGGTAATCGCACTGGTGACGATTACTATAGGTAAAGAACACATGAACAATGGTGGTTAAAACCATGTAATGATAATAATAATGATTTGATAATTATTTAATAATCATCATAATTCTTATTACCATATCATTAAAACCGCCACTATCATCATAATTAGCTTTGCCATCATAATAGTATGCATCATTATTTTAATCGCCACTACCTACTACCTAGGATATCAGAAGTAATAGTAGTAGCGGTAGTAATAGTAGCAGTAGTAGTAGAAGTAGTAGTAGTAGTAATAGTAGAAGTGATAGTATAGTAATAGTCATGGTAGTAGTATAGTAGTAGTAGTAGTAGTAGAAGTGATAGTAGTAATAGTCATGGTAGTAGTAGTAGTAGTCGTAGTATTAGTAGTAGTATTAGTAGTAGTATTAGTAGTAGTAGTAGAAGTGATAGTAGTAATAGTCATGGTAGCAGTATAGTAGTAGTAGAAGTGATAGTAGTAATAGTCATGGTAGTAGTATATTAATAGTAGTAGTAGTAGTAGAAGTGATAGTAGTAATAGTCATGGAAGTGGTAGTAGTAGTAGTCGTAGTAGTAGTATACTACATCCATTATTTTTATTATGAATGTTATAATATTTTATAACAATGATGATAATTAGCCATAATTTCATCATCATCATTGTTATCTTAATAACAATGGTTCATATTATGGAAGATGATAACAATCCACAGACTTTCACAATGTCCCAAATTGATACTAGAGGATCTTTGTCAGCAACAATATTATCGCAATACAAGATAATACATGGTCTAAGGCACCAGACTATGCATGGAAAGTCCGGGGTTCGATCCCGGCCCGCGGCACCTATGACCGTGAGCAAGGCATTTAATCAGCAATGCTCTTTTATCCTGCATTCAAATAAAATGAAAAATGCTATACGCATTCTTGGTATGTGCACCAACCCTTGTTTCAAAAATGATAAACTGCGTGTAAACTTACCGGTAATGATATCAGTTGCATCTGCATCTGTTGTTACTGAAATATAATTATAGGAGATTAATAGTTAATACTTGACATGCTTGATGAGATAATTCCTCTTGCAGCTCCAAAAAGCCACACTGGAATGAACTTTGCAATATGTCGTGAAAGATTGGTGTCATAATGAAGATCTCTATTTTTTCAATAAAAGGAGAGTGCGATGTGCAAGTAAAAACCTGGATACATATTAAAAGAAATAGAGATCCGGTTGGAGGCTGCAGGTTTCTAAACGGGAATTGATTAAGCGCAGCCTCTTTGAATGCTGGTAGACCTATTTTGTATACAACTTCGCCAGGCAGATGGTTCCATATTCGGATTGTCCATGGGAAGGAGTATTTGTAGGAATCAATTCACGATTTTGGCACAGCAAATTTCAGCGTATGGTCCTTCCTTTTTATTACCATAATCTATGAATCTATTAAACAGAAAATGAATATCAATCTAAAGGAGCATATACCGTGACCATATATAAAATGAATCATTTCAAAGGATGAATTCATCAAGGTTGGAAGGGAGTGATCGCGTCTAAAAACACACACACACGCCGTTTGAGAATAATTCCGTCGAAATGAGGACACGTTCGGTTTAGAGGACTTTTTATCTCAAACACTACACTATACGAGTGCGTATCAAAAAAAAGTTTACACTTAGAAAAAGTCCTGTAAAATTATACATTTGTAATATCCTGAAGATTTTTCCACATTTTAACATTGTTACAGATCTATTTAAGCAAATGACGATATAACTGTCGAAAAATATTTCCGCTTGAGTGAGCACGACTTACTTTTGAAAAGTTCGTGAAAAATGATTTGCGCAGAACTTTGAAATAGTTATGCGAATAAAAGGAGACCTTAATCATGAAGAACACATGGAATTTAGCAAGTAAAATTGATTTGAAGGTATCTTATCTTTTTTTAAACTTGTTTCTTTGCCCAAAACACTTCGAAAAGTGCCTTTGCGCCCCACCCCACTCCCCCACACACTGAGGCCATCGTGACGATATTAGCTTTACACTGAGCTGTGATTTACATGAAATGGCTTAGACTTGATTTTCATTTTGTTAATCATCGTCAAGCTTGGGAAAAGTGTGAAGAATCAAGTATTAAATGAAAAATGAAACGTAAACCCACTTAACATGATAAAAATGTTGGAGATGTCTGATTTAAGTCTTTGTTTTATGTCCTCAGATCCAGCTGGCACAAAAAGGGTAAAGGATGTGCTTACTAAGTATTAAAATTTTAAGTTGGATGGAAAATGGTTACAAAATGCTTGAACGTATCCTTTTTTATTTCAATTGACTCAAAATGCAAGGAAAATGTATGAGAAATGTTTCGCAGGGTAAGTTTGATTTCGCCTTTTCACCTTGACATAGCATGAAAACGAGCATTTCTGCGCAAACAGATTTCTGCAAGCTTTACAAAAATGGACAGTGCTCACTCAAGTATAACATTCTGTCAATTTTTTTTTATACTTTCATTGGATAAATGAGACACAAACCCAAGAATATATGTGAAAAAATTACCCACATGTTGTATATTTTTTAAATCCCAGGGCTTTTTCAAAGTGTAAACTTTTTTTTATACGCACTGTATAGACTCAATGAAATTCATTTATAAAAAAAGAAAGAAGTAGTGAATAGGTAACAGAAATGAAACTTTTCAGCATTGACAAGGGCGAGATTAGAAGATATTTCAGTTATCATAAGTGAAAATTAATTGGCCTACTGATTAGACAGAAAACCTTAGGCCTCCTTTCAAGAAATCAAACAATTCACAAGTGATACACGTGTTATCATCTCACCGATATTTGATGTAGTTGCATCTTCAGTTGTTGTGCCGGCTGCCATTAAAAAGGGAAGGAAATAATTGTTATCATGCAGCTGTTAAATAAAGAATGTATGGTCTATAATACGCACTTATGAATTCTTACGTTGACAGTCAATACTATTACCTTTTTTAACCAAGATTGGATGACAATTCATCAAGAATCAACAGTTTTCAATCGAGATTACATATGAAAAATACATATACATTTTTGGCAATGTAATACGGGTTACACCCGTAGTTGCATCCCTTGTCGTTAAGATAGAATACAAATACAATGTAGTTAAAGTAGGCCTACGAAAATATTATTTATGAACACACAAGACCCATCTCTCCCATAAAATATGAATTATATGTATTGGGCTACGTTATACTAATTGTTGTTGATTCTTTGTAAAATGTCAAAAAGTTTGATCGTTAATCGAAGAGTATGCCATTCATTCATCAGATTTAAGCACCATTCCTCATACAGTCCCTCAAGTCCATTTTAAGTTCTAAATTTATTTCACACTTTATTTGTCACATCATTAAATTTAGTAATTCACAACAAGCTATGCGTCACTTTATGTCCTCCACTTTGAATGTAAAGCTTTATAGATAGCTCCTCTTGCATCGCCATTTATTGTAATTATTCCATTATTTCAGAATGGGTTGTATGCTTTGTATTATTTTGATTGCTTTGTGGAAAATCAGTAAGATGAAATAGAAATTTAAATAAAACATCGGGATTCCGTCTTACAATGAATTAATTTGCGAGTTATTGACATTCCATGCATAGATTGTGGACCATATCCTAAGAGCATCTAATAGGTACAGTATCGTTGTGTAAAAAAATAAATAAAATTACCAATGCTAGTCTGAGCAAGATCCGTCGTTGTATCCGTTGTAGCTGAAATTAAAGAATATAAAAAGATGAGAATGTTTGGTTGAGAAATATAAGTTCCCTCATATTTTGTAAAGATCGATATCTTAAGGCACACTCTAAAAAATGAAGTGCTAATTAAGCTCTTAAAGAGCGTGTATAGTGACTGCACTTCGGAGTGCTAATTTGTCTAGTTCAAATTTGAACGAGAAAAATCAGCACTCCGAAGTGCAGTCACTATACACGCTCTTTAAGAGCTGAATTAGCACTTCATTTTTTACAGTGCATGGTCACACCGCCCGAGCGTTGTTGGAGCGGTCGTGGAGCGGAGAGAAAAAAAATCATCACCGCTCGCTACCGTTCACCATTTTCGATTTCGATTGTTTTTTTATGTTTTCGATTTTTTTTCCCCAATTTTGAAAGCGAATTTCGACCAGGCCTTTAAGGCCTGGTCACATCGCCCGAGCGTTGTTGAGCAGTCGTGGATTGGTAGGGAGAGGGGGTCGAATTTCGCTCACAAAATTGGGGGGGGGGAATCGCAAATAAAAATCGGAAACAAAAAAAAACAATCGAAATTGAAAATGGTGAATGGTAGCGAGCGGTGGTGATTTTTTTTCTCTGCTCCACTACCGCTCCAACAACGCTCGGGCGATGTGACCATAACTTAAGGCCTGGTCACACCGCCCGAGCGTAGTTGGAGCGGTCGTGGAGCGGTAGAGAGTAGTACTGGCCGCGTCAGTCATCGTGACTTTAGGAGGAAAAAAGAAAAAAATACATTGGAATAATTAACAACATTGGGGTCAATGACCATCCACAAGTTACCCAAAATGGACCAATTTCTACATCATAGAAACGAGAGCTACATTGTAATGTCATAGATTTGATTTCATTTTACCAATACTTGTCAGTCTCATATGTCATATATATGGAGTTATGTCTGTTGTGTCTGTATTCGCTTCATTGATAGGATAAGAGAAAAATTACAGGTTAGTTTGACTAATTTGATAAAATTTAAAATTTAAACGAATTATCATAAGATATTTCCGTTAAACAAAGGTGGCGGATCAAGGGGGGTTAGGGATTTACCCCCTCCTCTTGGTCTACCAAGTAAAAAAAAGTACATTTTGGTGCCAACTCCAAATTACTTTTTACTGACCGTTTTGCTAGTCAAATTTCTTGTAACCGAAATGACCTTCATTTTGTAGTGAAGCCTTTTTTCTCTTTTTGGCTCGTCAAAATTTTCGGTCTAGCCCCCTCCTTGGACAAACTTACAAGCTAGATCCGCCCCTGAATAATGTATAAAAAGATCGTCCCCTGCAAGTTTTCCTTATTGACTTCTTTTGTTGTTCAGTGGGTCAAAATTTAAAAAATCGTTTATTTCCATCCTTATTTTATTTCTTTCCCTTCTCTTTATGTTTTCTCGGGCACATCATACTGTGCCTCCATCCCCAATACACCATTGGCTTGAAGTGAACTTGAATTCATCATTTGTATCTATTGTATGCCTTTCTGACTACACATGACTTCTAATTTAATCATATTCTTACGCTTGTTCATATTTTTAATTTGATGACAGGACAAAACACATAGACTTACCAGCGGTTGTAATGTCATCAGTTGTAATAACATCTGTGTCATCGAAAGGGAGATCAAACAAAAAAATAATAAGAAGATTGGATTTCTTCACGACAAGGGGAGATATCAATTTCACCTATTATTATTTCAAAGATATTAAAATAGATTTAAATAAATTATACATTACCTATACTTACTGTTTCTAACTACATAACATTATTAGACTATATACCGTTTGTTTATGTTTATTAATAAGGTGATAAAACAAATTACAAAGACTTACCTGTTGTTATAATGTCATCCGTTGTAATAGCATCTGTGTCACCAGAGGGAGGGAAAATTAATGAAGGGGAATTATTAATGACAAACTGAAACAAAGATAACAATTTCACTTATTTCTTCAAAATATTACATTTCCAAGATATTATAAAATGGAACTAAATAAATCAATTTTCATCTATACGTATTCATTACATTACTAAGTTGATCAGATTATATTATGTTTCTTCATGACGTAAACATGTGATCTTTTTTCTAAGGTGAAGGAACAAAAACTTTTACTTACCAGTCGTAGCATCTGCGTCATCGGAAGGGAAGAGAAAAATGTATAAGACGGGATATTTTATAACAAAAAAGAAACGCAATTAAATTGAAAAAAGATTGTCCTGTACTTAGTGTTATATCGATAAGTACGGTTTGTAAGAATAAGTCGACAATGAGTGTGAAGTTGAAATCAACAAACACTTATTTATTTTGTAGCATTGTTTGAGACTTTGTAATTGTTGACTGCGTTCGAAGTCGTAGATACGTAGGCCAAAAACTTCGAAAAAAGTGGGTGGTATTCTTATAATTAAACACAGGTTTAACCACAGACGCAACAAGACCATATTAATTGCATCCTTCAACACGGCATTTCTACATTTTAAAAACTGTTTCACTGCATCGGCTTCGCTAAATTTTGAGCAGTTTTCTTCCCTTTTGGAAAATTACTTTACAAGGTGATAAGATTTGATCTTACATTACAATACCATACAGCCGTTGGTAATTAATTGATATGTGTTCTAATTGCAAAATGAGGCTCAGATGTAATATCAAAATGGACATTTTGCTTATTATATTTCATATCTTACCAGGGCAGCATCAGAAGAGGCGTAGGAGGATTCAAGTACCAACCAACTATCATTTTTTGCATGTGTTTTTTTTAATGAAAGAGGCAATTTAAAAAAAGAGGAAAAACCTAGCAAGAAGACAGGAAAGTATTGGAAACAGATGGATGGGCCAAAGAACTACATAAATACTAGTATTTTTCAATTGATGGGGAAATAAAGTTATATTCAGGTCTCTTGTCACTACCTCCCCCCCCCCCCGGGCCCCCTTTCCGGCACTAGGCCTAGCCTGGCGCTTCGCGCTTGTCTTACCCGTAGTCAAGGCTGCATCCGTAGTTGTATCTGTTGTCACTAGAACAGTAGAAGAAGAGTATAATGTAAAATCATTTAGCACAAACACTAATGATTTTTACATTTGAATCTTAGAATCTTAACAGAAGGTGATCTAGATTTAAGAGCAGGGTCCCATTAAATTTTCAAGCGCAAAAATCAGTGTGCGACTGTATAATACATTCCCCAACTGCGGCAAGTAAAGAAGTAGATCATCGTCGGTGTATCGTTTTCAAAAATGAGGCGATTATAAAAATCATATCATAAGTTACAGTTATATACAATGGTTGAAGTGGAGCTATTCATATAGGAGATATTTTAACAGGGCAAAATCCCCTCAACCCATCTTCCCGTTCAGTCACTTCGCTAGTCGCTACGTTACCGCTGGCGCCACCCATATTATCATCAACATGGACACGCCCCGGGGTTATATGTTATTCAAGATTATGTTATCTTACCAGCCAATGTAGAAGCAGTCGTAGTGGTACTTGCATCAGTAATTGTGACTTTTGGGGGAAAATCACACATTGAATTAATAAATAAAATAATTATCAAGAACATGGGGTCAATAACCATCCACAAGTTACCGAAAATAGACAATTTCCATACCATATAAACCATTAATCGAGAGCTGTAATGTTATGCAACAGATTTGATTTTGTCCTACCCATGATTGTCTGAGTTTCATATATGTCTGTTGTTGCTTTACTGAATAAAAGAAAAATGACGATTTATGTAAATAATGGAGACAATGTGGTAAAATGAAAACGGATTATTCTCGAAATTCCCAAATAATAATGATTGTGTAAACGATGACATCGTAGCAAAGTTATATATACCTTGGAAAAGAACTTTCGGGCAATAAAGATATTGATATCGCGTCCGTTCCATCGGCCGACACTGTAGGGGGTAAGTAGTCGTTCTTACTGTACGCTGTATAACATAGAGCGCTAAAGACTTCCAATAAAGCGCTTTAAAAGCTAGTAGGCCTATAGTTATTATCATATACCATTATCATATTTAGTCGTAATTTGTATTAAAAAAAACATATACCATAAATAAACACTTGGTCGTTATGTACATGTATGATATCTTACCAATGACAGTCTGAGTTTGATATGTAGTTGTATCAGTTGTTGCTGGAATAAACGAAACATAAAATGAGTTACTTATTGAGTATAAATACGATTTGTAAAAAAAAACTTTGTAGAATTATTATGATTATTGATACCTTCATGTGATATACGATCCCCTAATAGTCGAATAAAATACACCAAATATACTACGAAATGAAGTTTGCCAAGGAGGCTGTCTGAATGGAACATGAAAAGAAACATAATATTTGACACTTACGAGCAGTTGTTAGGTCATCGGTGGTTATTGAATCTGGTATCGTTATGAGAAAAAAGAAAAAAATAAACAATGCTGTGAATGTCAACATGTGACAGGACTTCACCTATAAGTAATCAAAATACCAAATATTTTGTGAAATATATAAATTGATAATGACAAATTTCATAACGCTATAAACTTCGTATCATCTCACCAGTAGTGGTAATTACATCTGCATCCGTGGGTCCATCTGTCGTCACTAGAAAACAAGGGATGATAAAACCATTCAAATACACTAATTATGCATATGAAATCCCTTTTAAGTAAAGAATTTTTGGGTAAAACACGAGTTAGGGCCTTTTCACACGTGAATCTTGAATCATCATTACAATGATGATTGCAATTCGTCTTTAGAATGATTGGACCTTTCACACGGAAAATTCGTAACAAAATTTGAGTGAAACTTAACTGAAAGACATCTCCGGAGTAGAATTTGAATTCGTGATTGTGATTAGCGTTTGTGATTCTAGTTTGGTTTCACACGTGCTAAAATTCGTCATTAGCCTTATTTTCTCACTGGAATCTTTCAAATTACGATTTTTTTAGCGTGTGAAAGGGCGGTTAGTTTTTTGCCATAATAGGAAAGGAATACAATTCTTGGCGAATAAGATTAGTGTGTGTGTCGTGACAGGGTTTACTTTATCGCTTTTGGTTTCGTTCAGCATTCCTCTGCCGATATCAGTTGCATAGCATTATGTAAATTTGCGACAAAGGGACTATAGAGATTTAATTTAAAAAATCACAGTAACCAAAAACAGCGCCAACATTTTGGTACCAACCCTAAATTACTTTTTTCTTTATACTGACCGTTTGCTTTGCTATATTCAAATTTCTCGTAACCGAAATGACCTTCATTTTGTAGGGTGCCCTTTTTTCTCTCTTTATGGCTCGTCAAATTTTTCGGTCAAACCCCCCTTATTGGAAAAACTTTAAAGCTAGATCCGCCCCTGAATAATGTATAAGAAGATCGTCCCTGCAAGTTTTCCTTATTGACTTCTTTTGTTGTTCAGTGGGTCAAACTTTAAAAAATCGTTTATTTCCATCCTTATTTTATTTCTTTCCCTTCTCTTTATGTTTTCTCGGGCACATCATACTGTGCCTCCATCCCCAATACACCATTGGCTTGAAGTGAACTTGAATTCATCATTTGTATCTATTGTATGCCTTTCTGACTATACATGACTTCTAATTTAGTCATATTCTTACTCTTGTTCATTTTTTTAATGAGATGACAGGACAAAACACATAGACTTACCAGCGGTTGTAATGTCATCAGTTGTAATAACATCTGTATCATCGAAAGGGAGATCAAACAAAAAAATAAGAAGATTGGATTTCTTCACGACAAGGGGAGATATCAATTTCACCTATTATTATTTCAAAGATATTAAAATAGATTTAAATAAATTAAACATTACCTATACTTACTGTTTCTAACTACATAACATTATTAGACTATATACCGTTTGTTTTTGTTTATTAATAAGGTGATAAAACAAATTACAAAGACTTACCTGTTGTTATAATGTCATCCGTTGTAATAGCATCTGTGTCACCAGAGGGAGGGAAAATTAATGAAGGGGAATTATTAATGACAAATTGAAACAAAGATAACAATTTCACTTATTTTTTCAGAATATTACATTTCCAAGATATTATAAAATGGAACTAAAATTAATTTTCATCTATACGTATTGATTACATTACTAAGTTGATCAGATTATATTATGTTTCTTCATGTCGTAAACATGTGATCTTTTTTATAAGGTGAAGGAACAAAAACTTTCACTTACCAGTCGTAGCATCTGCGTCATCGAAAGGGAAGAGAAAAATGTATAAGACGGGATATTTTATCACAAAAAAAAACGCAATTAAATTAAACATTGATTGTCCTGTACTTAGTGTTATATCGATAAGTACGGTTTGTAAGAACAAGTCGACAATGAGTGTGAAGTTGAAATCAACAAACACTTAGTTATTTTGTAGCATTGTTTGAGACTTTGTAATTGTTGACTGCGTTCGAAATCGTAGATGCGTAGGCCAAAAACTTCGAAAAAAGTGGGTGGTATTCTTATAATTAAACACAGGTTTAACCACAGACGCAACAAGACCACATTATTTGCATCCTTCAACACGGCATTTCTACATTTTAAACTGTTTCCCTGCATCGGCTTCGCTAAATTTTGAGCAGTTTTCTTCCCCTTTGGAAAATTACTTTAGGGTTATCATGGTTAAAATTACAAGATGATAAGATTTGATCTTACATTACAATACCATACAGCCGTTGGTAAGTGATATGTGTTCTAATTGCGAAATGAGGCTCAGATGTAATATCAAAATGGACATTTTGCTTATTATATTTCATATCTTACCAGGGCAGCATCAGAAGAGGCGTAGGAGGATTCAAGTACCAACCAACTATCATTTTTTGCATGTGTTTTTTTTTTTTAATGAAAGTGACAATTTAAAAAAAAAGAGGAAAAACCTAGCAAGAAGACAGGAAAGTATTGGAAACAGATGGATGGGTCAAAGAACTACATAAATACTAGTATTTTTCAATTGATGGGGAAATATAGCTATATTCAGGTCTCTTGTCACTACCCCCCCCCCCGGGCCCCCTTTCCGGCACTAGGCCTAGCCTGGCGCTTCGCGCTTGTCTTACCCGTAGTCAAGGCTGCATCCGTAGTTGTATCTGTTGTCACTAGAACAGTAGAAGAAGAGTATAATGTAAAATCATTTAGCACAAACACTAATGATTTTTACATTTGAATCTTAGATAGAATCTTAACAGAAGGTGATCTAGATTTAAGAGCAGGGTCCCATTAAATTTTCAAGCGCAAAAATCAGTGTGCGACTTTATAATACATTCCCCAACTGCGGCAAGTAAAGAAGTAGATCATCGTCGGTGTATCGTTTTCAAAAATGAGGCGATTATAAAAAACATATCATAAGTTACAGTTATATACAATGGTTGAAGTGGAGCTATACATATAGGAGATATTTTAACAGGGCAAAATCCCCTCAACCCACCTTCCCGATCAGTTACTTTGCTAGTCGCTACGTTACCGCTGGCGCCACCCATTATTATCATCTACCTGGACACGCCCCGGGGTTATATGTTATTCAAGATTATGTTATCTTACCAGCCAATGTAGAAGCAGCCGTAGTGGTACTTGCATCAGTAATTGTGACTTTAAGGGGGAAATCAAACATTGAATTAATAAATAAAATAATTATCAAGAACATGGGGTCAATGACCATCCACAAGTTACCCATAATAGACAATTTTTATACCATAGAAACAATCGAGAGCTGTAATGTTATGCAATAGATTTGATTTTGTCCTACCCATGATTGTCTGAGTTTCATATGTGTCTGTTGCTGCTTTATTGAATAAAAGAAAAATGACGATTTAATAATTGAGAAAATGTGGTAAAATGAAAACGGATTATTCTCGAAATTCCCAAATAGTAATGATTGTGTAAACGATGACATCGGAGCAAAGTTATATATACCTTGGAAAAGAACTTTCGGGTAATAAAGATATGATATCGCGTCCGTTCGATCGGCTGACACTGTAGGGGGTAAGTAGTCGTTCTTACTGTATGCTGTATAACATAGAGCGCTAAAGACTTATAATGAAGCGCTTTTAAGCAAGTAGGCCTATAGTTATCATCATTATTACTACCATTATCATATGTAGTCGTAATTTGTATAAAAAAAACATATACCATAAATAAACACTTAGTTGTTATGTACATGTATGATATCTTACCAATGACAGTCTGAGTTTGATATGTAGTTGTATCAGTTGTTGCTGGAATAAACGAAACATAAAATGAGTTACTTATTGAGTATAAATACGATTTGTAAAAAAAAACTTTGTAGAATTATAATGATTATTGATACCTTCATGTGATATACGATCCCCTAATAGTCGAATAAAATACACCAAATATACTACGAAATGAAGTTTGCCAAGGAGGCTGTCTGAATGGAACATGAAAAGAAACATAATATTTGACACTTACGAGCAGTTGTTAGGTCATCAGTGGTTATTGAATCTGGTATCGTTATGAGAAAAAAGAGAAAATAGACAATGCTGTAAATGTCAACATGTGACAGGACTTCACCTATAAGTAATCAAAATACCAAATATTTTGTGAAATATATAAATTGATAATGACAAATTTCATAACGCTATAAACTTCGCATCATCTCACCAGTAGTGGTAATTACATCTGCATCCGTGGGTCCATCTGTCGTCACTAGAAAACAAGGGATGATAAAACCATTCAAATACACTAATTATGCATATGAAATCCCTTAAAAGAAATCCCTATAGAATTGTTTGTGTAAAACACGAGTTAGGGCCTTTTCACACGTGAATCTTGAATCATCATTGTAATGATGATTGCAATTCGTCTTTAGAATCATCGGACCTTTCACACGGAAAATTCGTACCAGAATTTGAGTGAAACTTAACTGAAAGACACCTCCGGAGTATAATTTGAATTCGTGATTGTGACTAGCGTTCGTGATTCTAGTTTGGTTTCACACGTGCTAAAATTCATCATTAGCCTTATTTTCTCACTGGAATCTTTCAAATTACGATTTTTTTTTACCGTGTGAAAAGGCGGTTAGTTTTCTCTCATAATAGGAAACGAATACAATTCTTGACGAATAAGATTAGTGTGTGTGTCGTGACAGGGTTTACTTTATCGCTTTTGGTTTTGTTCAGCATTCCTCTGCCGATATCAGTTGCATAGCATTATGTAAATTTGCGACAAAGGGACTATAGAGATTTAATTTAAAAAGTCGCAGTAACCCAAAACAGCACCAACATTTTGGTACCAACCTAAATTACTTTTTTCTTTATACTGACCGTTTGCTTTGCTAGTCAAATTTCTCGTAACCGAAATGCCCTTCATTTTGTAGGGAAGCCCTTTTTTTCTCTCTTTTTGGCTCGTCAAATTTTTCGGTCAAACCCGCTTCTTGGAAAAACTTTAAAGCTAGATCCGCCCCTGAATAATGTATAAGAAGATCGTCCCTGCAATTTTTCCTTATTGATTTCTTTTGTTGTTCGGTGGGTCAAACTTTCAAAAATTGTTTGTTTCTTTCCATCCTCATTTTATTTCTTTCCCTTCTCTTTGTTTTCTCGCGCACTTCCTGCTTTGCCTCCATCCCCAATATGTCATTGGCTTGAAGTGAACTTGACTTCATCATCTATATCTACTGTATGCCTTTCTGACTATACATGACTCTAACTTAATCAACTGAGCATATTATTACGCTTGTTCATGTTTTAATTTGATGACAGGACAAAACACATAGACTTACCAGCGGTTGTAATGTCATCAGTTGTAATAACATCTGTGTCATCGAAAGGGAGATCAAACAAAAAAATAAGAAGATTGGATTTCTTCACGACAAGGGGAGATATCAATTTCACCTATTATTATTTCAAAGATATTAAAATAGATTTAAATAAATTATACATTACTTATACTTACTGTTTCTAACTACATAACATTATTAGACTATATACCGTTTGTTTATGTTTATTAATAAGGTGATAAAACAAATTACAAAGACTTACCTGTTGTTATAATGTCATCCGTTGTAATAGCATCTGTGTCACCAGAGGGAGGGAAAATTAATGAAGGGGAATTATTAATGACAAATTCGTGAAACAAAGATAACAATTTCACTTATTTCTTCAAAATATTACATTTCCAAGATATTATAAAATGGAACTAAATAAATCAATTTTCATCTATACGTATTGATTACATTACTAAGTTGATCAGATTGTATTATGTTTCTTCATGTCGTAAACATGTAATCTTTTTTATAAGGTGAAGGAACAAAAACTTTTACTTACCAGTCGTAGCATCTGCGTCATCGGAAGGGAAGAGAAAAATGTATAAGACGGGATATTTTATAACAAAAAAAAAACGCAATTAAATTGAAAAAAGATTGTCCTGTACTTAGTGTTATATCGATAAGTACGGTTTGTAAGAATAAGTCGACAATGAGTGTGAAGTTGGAATCAACAAACTCTTAGTTATTTTGTAGCATTGTTTGAGACTTTGTAATTGTTGACTGCGTTCGAAATCGTAGATACGTAGGCCAAAAACTTCGAAAAAAGTGGGTGGTATTCTTATAATTAAACACAGGTTTAACCACAGACGCAACAAGACCACATTATTTGCATCCTTCAACACGGCATTTCTACATTTTAAACTGTTTCACTGCATCGGCTTCGCTAAATTTTGAGCAGTTTTCTTCCCCTTTGGAAAATTACTTTAGGGTTATCATGGTTAAAATTACAAGGTGATAAGATTTGATCTTACATTACAATACCATACAGCCGTTGGTAAGTGATATGTGTTCTAATTGCAAAATGAGGCTTAGATGTAATATCAAAATGGACATTTTGCTGATTATATTTCATATCATACCAGGGCAGCACCATTAGAGGCGTAGGAATCAAGTACAAATCAACTATCATTTTTTGCATGTGTTTTTTTTTAATGAAAGAGACAACAATTTTAAAAAGAGGAAAAGCCTAGCGAGAAGACAGAAAGATATATTGGAACCAGATTGATGGGTCAAAGAACTATATAAATACAAGTAGTTTTCAATTGATGGGAAAGTAAAGTTACTTTCAAGTCTCTTGTCACTAACCCCCCCCCCCCCCAGGCCTCCGGCCCCCTTTCCGGCACTAGGCCTAGCCTGGCGCTTGTCTTACCCGTAGTCAAGGCTGCATCCGTAGTTGTATCTGTTGTCACTAGAACAGTAGAAGAGTATAATGTAAAATCATTTAGCACAAACACTAATGATTCTTACATTTGAATCTTAGAAACTTAACAGAAGGTGATCTAGATTTAAGAGCAGGGTCCCATTAAATTTTCAAGCGCAAAAATCAGTGTGCGACTGTATATAATACATTCCCCAACTGCGGCAAGCAAGTAAAGAAGTAGTTCATCGTCGGCGTATCGTTTTCAAAAATGAGGCGATTATAAAAATCATATCATAAGTTACAGTTATATACAATGGTTGAGGTGGAGCTATTCATATAGGAGATATTTTAACAGGGCAAAATCCCCTCAACCCATCTTCCCGTTCAGTCACTTCGCTAGTCGCTACGTTACCGCTGGCGCCACCCATATTATCATCAACATGGACACGCCCCGGGGTTATATGTTATTCAAGATTATGTTATCTTACCAGCCAATGTAGAAGCAGTCGTAGTGGTACTTGCATCAGTAATTGTGACTTTAAGGGGGAAATCACACATTGAATTAATAAATAAAATAATTATCAAGAACATGGGGTCAATGACCTTCCACAAGTTACCGAAAATAGACAATTTCCATACCATATAAACCATTAATCGAGAGCTGTAATGTTATGCAATAGATTTGATTTTGTCCTACCCATGATTGTCTGAGTTTCATATATGTCTGTTGTTGCTTTACTGAATAAAAGAAAATTGACGATTTATGTAAATAATGGAGACAATGTGGTAAAATGAAAACGGATTATTCTCGAAATTCCCAAATAATAATGATTGTGTAAACGATGACATCGGAGCAAAGTTATATATACATTGGAAAAGAACTTTCGGGCAATAAATATATTGATATCGCGTCCGTTCGATCGGCTGACACTGTAGGGGGTAAGTAGTCGTTCTTACTGTATGCTGTATAACATAGAGCGCTAAAGACTTATAATGAAGCGCTTTTAAAGCAAGTAGGCCTATAGTTATCATCATTATTACTACCATTATCATATTTAGTCGTAAATTGTATAAAAAAAACATATACCATAAATAAACACTTAGTTGTTATGTACATGTATGATATCTTACCAATGACAGTCTGAGTTTGATATGTAGTTGTATCAGTTGTTGCTGGAATAAACGAAACATAAAATGAGTTACTTATTGAGTATAAATACGATTTGTAAAAAAACTTTGTAGAATTATGATTATTGATACCTTCATGTGATATACGATCCCCTAATAGTCGAATAAAATACACCAAATATCCTACGAAATGAAGTTTGCCAAGGAGGCTGTCTGAATGGAACATGAAAAGAAACATAATATTTGACACTTACGAGCAGTTGTTAGGTCATCAGTGGTTATTGAATCTGGTATCGTTATGAGAAAAAAGAAAAAAAAAAATAGACGATGCTTTAAATGCCAACATGTGACAGGACTTAATCAAAAAACCAAATATTTTGTGAAATATATAAATTGATAATGACAAATTTCATAACGCTATAAACTTCGTATCATCTCACCAGTAGTGGTAATTACATCTGCATCCGTGGGTCCATCTGTCGTCACTAGAAAACAAGGGATGATAAAACCATTCAAATACACTAATTATGCATATGAAATCCCTTTTAAGTAAAGAATTTTTGTGTAAAACACGAGTTAGGGCCTTTTCACACGTGAATCTTGAATCATCATTGTAATGATGATTGCAATTCGTCTTTAGAATAATCGGACCTTTCACATGGAAAATTCGTAACAGAATTTGAGTGAAACTTAACTGAAAGACATCTCCGGAGTAGAATTTGAATTCGTGATTGTGATTAGCGTTTGTGATTCTAGTTTGGTTTCACACGTGCTAAAATTCGTCATTAGCCTTATTTTCTCACTGGAATCTTTCAAATTACGATTTTTTTAGCGTGTGAAAGGGCGGTTAGTTTTTTGCCATAATAGGAAAGGAATACAATTCTTGGCGAATAAGATTAGTGTGTGTGTCGTGACAGGGTTTACTTTATCGCTTTTGGTTTCGTTCAGCATTCCTCTGCCGATATCAATTGCATAGCATTATGTAAATTTGCGACAAAGGGACTATAGAGATTTAATTTAAAAAATCACAGTAACCAAAAACAGCACCAACATTTTGGTACCAACCCTAAATTACTTTTTTCTTTATACTGACCGTTTGCTTTGCTAGTCAAATTTCTCGTAACCGAAATGACCTTCATTTTGTAGGGAAGCCCTTTTTTCTCTCTTTATGGCTCGTCAAATTTTTCGGTCAAACCCCCCTTATTGGAAAAACTTTAAAGCTAGATCCGCCCCTGAATAATGTATAAGAAGATCGTCCCTGCAATTTTTCCTTATTGACTTCTTTTGTTGATCGGTGGGTCAAACTTTCAAAAATTGTTTGTTTCTTTCCATCCTCATTTTATTTCTTTCCCTTCTCTTTGTTTTCTCGCGCACCTCCTGCTTTGCCTCCATCCCCAATATGTCATTGGCTTGAAGTGAACTTGACTTCATCATCTATATCTACTGTATGCCTTTCTGACTATACATGACTCTAACTTAATCAACTGAGCATATTATTACGCTTGTTCATGTTTTAATTTGATGACAGGACAAAATACATATAGACTTACCAGCGGTTGTAATGTCATCAGTTGTAATAACATCTGTGTCATCGAAAGGGAGATCAAACAAAAAAAGATAAGAAGATTGGATTTCTTCACGACAAGGGGAGATATCAATTTCACCTATTATTATTTCAAAGATATTAAAATAGATTTAAATAAATTATACATTACCTATACTTACTGCCTCTAACTACATTATTAGACTATACCCTTTGTTAATGTTTATTAATAAGGTAATAAAACAAAATACAAAGACTTACCTGTTGTTATAATGTCATCCGTTGTAATAGCATCTGTGTCACCAGAGGGAGGGAAAATTAATGAAGGGGAATTATTAATGACAAATTCGTGAAACAAAGATAACAATTTCACTTATTTCTTCAAACTATTACATTTCCAAGATATTATAAAATGGAACTAAATAAATCAATTTTCATCTATACGTATTGATGACATTACTAAGTTAATCAGATTATATTATGTTTCTTCATGTCGTAAACATGTGATCTTTGTTAAAAGGTGAAGGAACAAAAAACTTTCACTTACCAGTCGTAGCATCTTCGTCATCGAAAGGGAAGAGAAAAATGTATAAGACGGTATATTTCATAACCCCCCAAAAAACGCAATTATATTAAAAAAAGATTGTCCTGTACTTAGTGCTATATCGATAAGTACGGTTTGTAAGAATAAGTCGACAATGAGTGTGAAGTTGGAATCAACAAACACCTAGTTATTTTGTAGCATTGTTTGAGACTTTGTCTTTGTTGACTGCGTTCGAATTCGTAGGTACGTAGGCCAAAAACTTCGAAAAAAGTGGGTGGTATTCTTTTAATTAAACACAGGTTTAACCACAGACGCAACAAGACCACATTATTTGCATCCTTCAACACGGCATTTCTACATTTTAAACTGTTTATGTGTTCTAATTGCAAAATGAGGCTCAGATGTAGTATCAAAATGGACATTTTGCTGATTATATTTTATGTCTTACCAGGGCAGCATCAAAAGAGGCGTAGGAGGATTCAAGTACCAACCAACTATCATTTTTTGCATGTGTTTTTTTTTATAAAAGAGATAATTTAAAAAAGAGGAAAAGCCTAGCAAGAAGACAGGAAAGTATTGGAAACAGATGGATGGGTCAAAGAACTACATAAATACTAGTATTTTTCAATTGATGGGGAAATATAGTTATATTCAGGTCTCTTGTCACTACCCCCCCCCCCCGGCCCCCTTTCAGGTACTAGGCCTAGCCTGGCGCTTCGCGCTTGTCTTATCCGTAGTCAAGGCTGCATCCGTAGTTGAATCTGTTGTCACTAGAACAGTATAGAAGAAGAGTATAATGTAAAATCATTTAGCACAAACACTAATGATTCTTACATTTGAATCTTAGAATCTTAACAGAAGGTGATCTAGATATAAGAGCAGGGTCCCATTAAATTTTCAAGCGCAAAAATCAGTGTGCGACTGTATAATACATTCCCCAACTGCGGCAAGTAAAGAAGTAGATGATCGTCGGTGTATCGTTTTCAAAAATGAGGCGATTATAAAAATCATATCATAAGTTACAGTTATATACAATGGTTGAAGTGGAGCTATACATATAGGAGATATTTTAACAGGGCAAAATCCCCTCAACACACCTTCCCGATCAGTTACTTTGCTAGTCGCTACGTTACCGCTGGCGCCACCCATTATTTTCATCTACCTGGACACGCCCCGGGGTTATATGTTATTCAAGATTATGTTATCTTACCAGCCAATGTAGAAGCAGCCGTAGTGGTACTTGCATCAGTAATTGTGACTTTAGGGGGGAAAATCACACATTAAATTAATAAATAAAATAATTATCAAGAACATGGGGTCAATGACCATCTACAAGTTTCCCATAATAGACAATTTTTATACCATAGAAACAATAGTGAGCTGTAATGTTGTGCAATAGATTTGATTTTGTCCAACCGATGATTGTCTGAGTTTCATATGTGTCTGTTGTTGTGTTTGTTGTGATATATTGAATTAAAAAACATGACGGTTTATGTAAATAATGGAGACAATGTGGTAAAATGAAAACGAATTATTCTCGAAATTCCCAAATAATAATGATTGTGTAAAAGATGATATCGTAGGAAAGTTATATATATCTTGGGAAACAACTTTCGGGCAATAAAGATAGTGATAAAGCGTTCGTTCGATCGGCTGACACTAGGGGCAAGTAGTCGTTCCTACTGTATGCTGTATAACATAGAGCGCTTAGACTTCTAATGAAGCGCTATTAAAGCGGTGCCAGGTAAAAATGGCAGAGGTAATAATGGCAGAGGTAAAAATGGCAGAGATAATAATGGCAGAGGTAATAATGGCAGAGGTAAATATGGCAGAGGTAAAAATGGCAGAGGTAAAAATGGCAGAGGTAATAATGGCAGAGGTAAAAATGGCAGAGGTAAAAATGGCAGAGGTAAAGATGGCAGAGGTAAAAATGGCAGAGGTAATAATGGCAGAGGTAATAATGGCAGAGGTAAAAATGGCAGAGGTAATAATGGCAGAGGTAAAATTGGCAGAGGTAAAAATGGCAGAGTTAAAAATGACTGAAGTAAAGATCATGACATGCTACATCAACAAGGAAAAGACAGAGCCTTTCCAGTTAATATCAGTCATAATTAATGGCCTTGAATGGACTCGTATCGACGGAAGGAACATTATGAACTGAAAAGATATTTAGATTTTTTAATCATTTTAGGTCAGCTCTATACTTTATCATTGATATGATTATACTCAAACATTTTCATGCCAAACTGATTTCACTCAGTGAGTGACGACAAGATTTATCTAGGCCATTCGTAGAGTAGTACAGCACGTCATCACATACATACCAAACGAATATTAATGTAAACACCAAATGTGCGCTACCATTAACACACTGAAATAGACAAATTCGAGATTTTTTCCGACCACTTGCACTACTTGGATAACAGCAAAATAACAAAACGTTCTGTAATTATAGTAATTTTTTCATATTTCAATATTATAATGGATCCGAATAGATATTGATATGTTACGTAATAATGTAAATGATACAATAATAGCAAGTAGTGTTTAATTTTTCAGAGCAATACCTTATTGCAGCTAGTCCAGTGGATGGCAGGTTCCTAAACTAATTTCTATGGTAATAGTTACCGCATGAATTTGGAAATCTGTAGCGAATCAAGGATTTTAATTCAAACTTGTAGGCTTTTCTTAGGTACCATTCTATCGACCTGTTTTGAAGGGGGAAATTCACCAAATTATTTACTGTAAAAATAGCAGAAAAATTTATTGGTGAAGGTTTACGGAAAACCCATCAAAGATTAAGTCAGTTTTTAGAAGTTTGAGTTTTTGATCTGTGACGTTATATACGAGCAGCTGCCCCGTATTACTTTTCAAAGTTTTAATCAGTGGTTCATGATTGCTAAAAAGTCTTTCAGGAGCGGATGTGAAACAATTTATATATTGATATACTACAATAATTATTTAGAGGGGTCCACATAATACAAGCATCGCTTTTAGTGGATCCCTCCATCTTCTCTGAATTTTATTTTATAGTGATATTTTGCTAACAAATAACACTTTGCTCTGTTTTACTTATGTAAAATTATCATGTATTGTGCATGCCTCAATTTATATTGTCTGTATAAGTTCATTGTAATTATTTCGACCACTTACTTCATGTATTGAAAATTAAATAAATTGAAACTGAAAAACAATGAAAAAACATTTTCATTTTTTGAAATTGAGATTTAATAGATATTTTTTATTACACCAGATTTATAAAAAAAAAATGCTCGTAAATGACGTCACCGTTAAAATATAAAGTTCTAATACCTATTTAAATCTTTGATGGATTCCCTTAAACCCTAACCAATATCATTTTAGATTATTTTCTGCTATTTTTACATTAAACTTTATGTCAGGGTGAATTTCCCCTTTAATGAACTAAGTACAATACTTGGGATCCAGAGTGTGTTTCAAATTTGATTATTTAAAGAGTGATTTGACATGAGAAAGCTGTGCATGTACGTCCATGAATGAATTAAGACAAGTGGAATGCCTCTGGCCGTCTCACCTGCATCACGTGGTTCAATATAGCAGCAGTGCTGACTTTGAAAACTACTCTAACTCGCACAAGATGTTCAGTGATACATGGTTACTCTTATGTCCACTTTTTATGAACTAGACCAATAAACTTACAGAGATATGATGGTTATTCAACAAAAAAACCCAACATGGCCAAAGTTCATTGACCTTACATGACCTTTGACCTTGATCATGTGACCTGAAACTCGCACAGGATGTTCAGTGATACTTGATTACTCTTATGTACAAGTTTCATGAATCAGATCCATAAAATTTTAAAGTTTAATGGTAATTCAAGAGATACACCCAATTCGGCCAAAGTTCATTGACCTTTGACCTTGGTCATGTGACCTGAAATGCGCACAGGATGTTCAGTGATACTTGATTACTCTAATGTCCAAGTTTAACGAACTAGACCAATAACCTTTCAAAGTTATGATGGTAATTCAACAGATACCCCCGATTCGGCCAAAGTTCATTGACCTTAAATGACCTTTGACCTTAATCATGAGACCTGAAACTTGCACAAAATGTTCAGTGATGCTTGATTACTATTATGTCCAAGGTTCATGAATCAGATCCATAAATATTCAAAGTTATGATGGGAATTAAACAGATACCCCCAATTCGGCCAAAGTTCATTGACCCTAAATGACATTTGACCTTGGTCATGTGACGTGAAACTCATGCAGGATGTTCAGTGATACTTGATTAACCTTATGTCCAAGTTTCATGAACTAGGTCCATATATTTTCTAAGTTATGATGACATTTCAAAAACTTAACCTCAGGTTAAGATTTTGATGTTGATTCCTCCAACATAGTCTAAGTTGATTGACCCTAAATGACCTTTGACCTTGGTCATGTGACATGAAACTCTAAATAGGATGTTCAGTAATACTTGATTAACCTTATGGCCAAGTTTCATGAACTAGGTCCATATACTTTTTAAGTTATGATGTCATTTAAAAAACTTAACCTCAGGTTAAGATTTGATGTTGACGCCGCCGCTGCCGCCACCGCCGCCGCCGTGGCCGTCGGAAAAGCGGCGCCTATAGTCTCACTCTGCTATGCAGGTGAGACAAAAAACCAAATCAGGTGTCATCAATTTGGTGCAGAAAATTTACAGTGTGATTTTAAAATGTTACCCTTTCCATTACTCAAACATTTTAATTCTAATTTTCTTCTCAAATCCTTTCTTATTTAATCTATTGTACATGGAATGGGTTCAGGCGCGCCGGAACACTTTCAGTTTTGGGGGGGGCAAAATCCCGAAGGGGGCACAATATTTTTGACAGCGTGAGATACCGAAGCGATCGAGCGGGAGAGGCTATGGGACCCCCCCCCCCCACGGTAAGGATTTTGTTTAAAAAGGGAGTATAAAAGTTGCATTTCTAAGTGCATTCAAATATGAATTTCTTGAAAATTAAACAGTCTTGGAGTTCTTTTTGCTCCTTCTGTTTCCTCCCTTCTGACCCAGCCTGGTGTTTCTTCATGACCAGGGTCGCAGTTCCAGCAAATTACGAGCCTTATTGCAAACGAAATTGTTTCAAACCAGTGTAATATAGGCCTTTTAAAGACTATAAGATGACAAACATGACCGTACGCAGCCGGGGGCCGCCGATCGAGAGGGCAAAATTCACCAAAAGTGTGCACGAAATCCTTCAATTTCATTCTAGAAAATGCAAAAGCTCCCCCATCACAAATCCCCTCGCTCTTACGTTTCTTCGAAAATTTAGGTCTTGCAGCCCCACCCACTCCCGGGTTGTTGTTTTTTATTTTTGCTGAAACGTCCATGAATAACAAAAGCTGGGATGAACCAGAGAACATAGCTGCCATCTCGATCTGATTAGTAACAGGTAATGCATGGGAAGAAGTTTTGGAATCTAAAATACATAAGTGCTATATATGAGCTGAAATAGTATCAGACAAAACGCCTTCCAATCATGCCAATGAAAAGGAATAGAGGAAAATACGGGGCTGTGAAAATATCTTTAAGATTTTTTTTATAGTAGAGTACTACTGTAACGCTAATTTTTTTTATATTCTTTACATATTTATTCATATCTCGGATAATATGAGTCCGTTCAAGAAGACACTTTCACAGATGATTTTATTTTTTTCATGTCTAAACATTATTTCTAAGTTGCTTTCGAATGGGATTCACCATTTTTACAAATTATAAATTATAATCCTCTACACATGATTATTCTGAGTGTAATTTTCTGATAACATGTCTATATTGAGTTGAAATGACCTTGGTATTTTCTTTAGGGCACTGAATTGTTATTATTATTTGTTTGGCGTCACCTGTGCCTGGGAGGCGAAAAGCGAACTGAATCACTATGATCCACAGGTCTCTCCTCCTGATATAACTGATTGGGGGGGGGGTGCAGGTGGACCTCGACACCGGGGTTTCCCCCTACTCTCATACAAATAGTGCAGTGGGTTCTTAACTTGCAAAGGTGGTGACTCTCCTCTACACGGGGCCTCCATTAATCGTCCTAGACGAGGGACGGAGTGTTTTCCATTGTAACATAGCCTGCATCTATGAAACATGGGAGAGACGTTTACACACAACGCACTGACTTCAGTCATCCGCCCAGGGTGGACTCGAACCTACGATCTTTGGTTCGACTTCGACGGGCAGACGCGTTACCGACTGAGCCAACACGGCTCTCTAATTGTTATCACTGTATTAACTCAATTTATATTTAGTTGAAAATGAAATAATTGAAACAAGTTTCTCGAGATGTTATGGTTTCTGGGCTTGACAGCTATGACATAGATTCCATATCTTGCTCGAGTAACTAGTGTTCACGCCCCATAGAGATGTATGCCCCACCGGGGTTCACGCGCGTTAGTTATATCGGGTCCGGTCTGAGCGTTTCTGGGCGACCGCGCGTTTGTTAGACGACACAGCCAGCATCATAGAATTATAAACCTAATCATTGGTGGACCACTATCAATTTGCCATTCGCTTTTAGTCTGAAATGTATTCATTAAAAGGTTAAACGTTATCACACTGTAATAAGATGGAAAAGTGGCTTATCAAAGCTATGTTTCACAGAGGAACTGTTCGTCAAAAGAAGCGAGGCTTACTAGATAATGTATTTGCCCCGTCAGGGGCAAAATTTTTTCATTTTTGACAATGAAAATGACAATTTTCAGGCAGAAAAGTGCATTCATTTACTTTTGTCCTTAAATAATTTATAATTTTTCATCTTTCAGGGGGGGCAAGTTGGGGGGGGGCAAAATCTCGTTTTGCCCCCCAAAAATTTTATTTGGTGGGGCAAGTGCCCCCCCTGCCCCCCCGCTTCCGGCGCCCTTGAATGGGTTTTGGATTTTTGGCATGGGGGGGGGGGTTAAGACTGGCCATTTATACCTCTGTCATTTTTACCTCTGCCATTAATACCTTTGCCAATTTTACCTCTCCCATTTTTACCTCAATTACCTTTGCCATTTTTACCTCTGCAGATCTTACCTCTGCCATTTTACCTCTGCCATTTTTACCTTTGTCATTTTTACCTCTGCCATTTTTACCTTTGCCATTTTTACCTCTGCCATTTTTACACCGAGCCATTAAAGCAATTAGGCCTATAGTTATTATCATTATTGCTACTATTATCATATTTAGTCTTAATTCATTAAAAAATATAATAAATAAACACTTAGTCGTAATGTACATGTATGATATCTTACCTATGACAGTCTGAGTTTGATATGTAGTTGTATCAGTTGTTGCTGGAATAAACGAAACATAAAATGAGTTACTTATTGAGTATGAATACGATTTGTAAAAAAAAACTTTGTAGAATTATAATGATTATTGATACCTTCATGTGATATACGATCCCCTAATAGTCGAATAAAATACACCAAATATCCTACGAAATGAAGTTTGCCAAGGAGGCTGTCTGAATGGAACATGAAAAGAAACATAATATTTGACACTTACGAGCAGTTGTTAGGTCATCAGTGGTTATTGAATCTGGTATCGTTATGAGAAAAAAGAGAAAATAGACAATGCTGTAAATGTCAACATGTGACAGGACTTCACCTATAAGTAATCAAAATACCAAATATTTTGTGAAATATATAAATTGATAATGACAAATTTCATAACGCTATAAACTTCGCATCATCTCACCAGTAGTGGTAATTACATCTGCATCCGTGGGTCCATCTGTCGTCACTAGAAAACAAGGGATGATAAAACCATTCAAATACACTAATTATGCATATGAAATCCCTTAAAAGAAATCCCTATAGAATTGTTTGTGTAAAACACGAGTTAGGGCCTTTTCACACGTGAATCTTGAATCATCATTGTAATGATGATTGCAATTCATCTTTAGAATCATCGGACCTTTCACACGGAAAATTCGTACCAGAATTTGAGTGAAACTTAACTGAAAGACACCTCCGGAGTATAATTTGAATTCGTGATTGTGACTAGCGTTCGTGATTCTAGTTTGGTTTCACACGTGCTAAAATTCGTCATTAGCCTTATTTTCTCACTGGAATCTTTCAAATTACGATTTTTTTTTACCGTGTGAAAAGGCGGTTAGTTTTCTCTCATAATAGGAAACGAATACAATTCTTGGCGAATAAGATTAGTGTGTGTGTCGTGACAGGGTTTACTTTATCGCTTTTGGAGTTTCTTTTGGTTTCGTTCAGCATTCCTCCGCCGATATCAGTTGAATAGCATTATGTCACTTTTTGAATCAATTAGAAAACAATGATCCCTTGAGTAAATTTGCGACAAAGGGACTATAGAGATTTGATTTTTTAAAAATCGCAGTAACCAAAAACAGCACCATGATTTAAATGGCCACTGTCTTCCAAGTTCTTGACTGTTCTATACTGACTCATGGCCGGAAATCCCAAGGGGGACAGGGGGGACGTGCCCCCCCCCCTACTCTTTTGAGTAGGGGGGGACACAATATCAAAAGCCCCCCTATTTTCGGTCTTTTTTGATGGTAAGAAATACATCACGCTTGTCAAATTTATTTTCGTCGAAATGACCTCAAATTTGGGGTGATAACCTTTTTTTCTTTTTTTTTTTGTTTGACTTGTCAAATTTTCAAGCCCCTTGTCCCCTCTACCTCTTGGGAGAGATTTCCGCCCCTGTACTGACTCCTCAAGAATGAAATATATCTATTCATCTGAATTAACTTCCATAACGGTAGTGTAATATTCAATTTCTATCATCGGTTATCAATAAGTAGTTTTGGTAATTATTCTTTATACCAATGATTTCCTAGAGCAAGAGCTGAAAAGGATAACCCCCAACAAAAATGCAGTGATATAAAGGGCTGCAAAAGTGAGACAGCAGTCCAAATATACAAATGTTTATACAAGATTGTAAAAAGTTACTCATCAGGTTTTTATCTAATGATCGATCCGTAAAAAGTTCTTAGTTTATTCACCATTTGAAAAAATACTGTTTTTATTTGTTTATTGATCTGTTCTATTTCTGTATATTTGTACTATATTTAGAGATAATTTTGCGTTCTTCATATTTGGTTATATTGGACCATAATCAGTAAATTTTGCTAAATCCATTCTTAAGTAAGCATCACAATACTTTTTGAGACCTTACACTGTTTATCATTTGTTATTAATCCTGCCAGATGAAGGTTCTCTTCTACACACACTCCCATTCACACACACACAGAGTTCGATACTGTACATAACCTCATATGCCTATCCACACTCATGGTGGAAATCGGGGACATGTATTTCAGAAAAGTATTTCACTCTATAACCGAGGACTTATAATCATTGTGAATCGAGGACATTTTAAATGTTTTACTATAATGGAAGAGCGTGTAAGATGGGACCGTTTGCATATCTTACGCACCCGAGGACGTCCATGGTTTGCTGTGTGTCCCTGGTCCTAATATGGAATTTGTATGTGTGTCCTCCTTTCCACCCTAGGTACATGCACACACACGTTCTACACGCACATCAACATCAAACATACACTTTTCCATTTAATGTCAGTAATGGAACCCTTTTATCAATGTCTAGCAATGAAAAGTTGTAATTATCTGTCAGAAACCATTGTAACAATCATACACATTTGGGAGTGTTTTATAAAATGAACAGATACTTTATCCGCTAGGTCTTGACGAACTGTGCTTCTCCGGCACTTATCATATCTGACTTGTCTTGTTAACTGCAAAAGAAAATGCTCTCCCGCTCTTCTCATCGAATCAAAGCCAATGGTTATCTAATTTTGCATCTCGTCAGACAACAACGATGATGAAACATCTCTGAGTCTAACAGGTGAGCTTTCGCTCATCTTTATTATCTCATTTTGTATACATCCTGCTCTTTCACATTTTAGAGCCTCTCCCGCATAATCCAGACTGGAACGAGATAAGGGTACATTCAGTCATGAATTACGATGAGGTTTATTTCATTTTGAAACACATTTTTGTTTAATTTTCTGTTAGTTATAGCTAACTCTCATTACTATGCCATCCTGTTCAACATTATAGTGCAGTCTTTCTTTTGACTTAAATTTAATAATAATGAAACATATTTGAAGGTTTTCCTTCCTCACTTCTCTTTTTGATAATTTCTTCCAATATGATGAGGCTTAGTAACAATCAATTTTGGCGCATGATTACACTGTAAAAAATGAAGTGCTAATTTAGCACTTACAGTGCTTGTACATATATATAGTGACTGCACTACACGTGCTGATTTTCTAGTTTAATTTTTTAGTGTATGACTTCTAAATTACAGGTCCATTATCCTGTTTAAAAAAGATGATAAATGACAGAATGAAAAAAAATTATAATAAAAATTTCCAATCATGAATATTGTATTCAATCATTAGGTTTTTTTAACATCACATGCCCTACTCCTACTTATAAGAAAATATATACAGAGTGAAAACAAGCAATGCATTAAGGCCTGTTTGCGAGATATCTCGACACAATTATATTAAACTGTTAATTCCCTGAGAACGAAGAGATCTCCGTTGATCCAACACAATATAACAGAGAAACACCACAGTGTTGCTGCTCGTCGTTTGTTGCTAACACAGTTCGACTTAACACAGTAAGGATATTTTAGTCCTCTCTAGAAGCAGCTCAAGTAAAACGAAGTCTTGCTAATTGAAGATCGCTAGTAGAACCATCATCCATACATACAGGTTTATGTCTGTTGAATTAATTTTGACATAGATGGTAAAAATGTGGACGGTTTCATTGAATCAAAAATATGTGATGGATGCATAAACTAAAAGGAGAGCACACCAATGCAAAAATTTTGCAGTAATGGAATCGATTCACTTGACAGCAAAGTTGTTTTTTTTTGTTCCCATGAAAAACAGATGAAAATCTACAGTTATTACCCACATTTCTGCAATAGTCTTGGAGAGGTCAACATCTTACTTAGATAATTGAATGATGGATGATACAAAAACATAGGCCTCTTTTAGACGATAACTACCTTGTTTGTAGGAGACAAACTTGTGGTTTGTGACAGTCAATTTCCAATCAACTTTGGAAAACCTTGAGTGTATAGGCCTAACATAATGGCAGTGCCTTCGGCGAGGATCGCTCAGCAATCATGGTAATAGAAATGCTATATTATAGGCCTAATTATGTTGAAAGAGGAAAGGCAACATCGTCACCGGGCATCGTCGTGACGCGTCGTCTCATTCGACACATTGTGAGAGTGGTTTGTGAGTGGATTTAGCAATGGGTTTTAGTGACAGGCAACTTTCTTAGAGTGGGCTTAAAAGCGGTTTATTCTTTTAAGAAACTTTAAAGAACTCATCGGAATTCTGAATGTGAAATTCATACAAACACCAACGAAACGCTGGTCATTTTACATGTTCCACGGAATTCATATTATTGGGAAGTGCGGGCAGCTCAGTTTTTTATGATACTTCTGAAAGAAAATTTCTTTGAGATAATAAAAGATAGTAAACCATTTTCATGATCTTGCTCTTACCAGCTGTTGTAGAAGCACCTGGGGACGACCCGTCTAATGTTACTGTAATGAATAAAAACAAATTGAAGAGCTGTAATGGAAACAAAGAAGTAACAACAATCCCATAATTACCATGTACTGCTGTCAGTAAAAAAAACATTAGCAAAACAGGATTAAGTTATGTAACAATCTTACCTATACTAGTCTGTGTTTCAAATGTAGTTAACTCGGTTGTCGCTAAAACAAAACAAAGAAGATATTACATTAATAATAGAAGTATGAAAACTGTGAAGAATAGTTAAAGGATCACTATTGGCCTCTATTTGTTCAACACAAATTATACCACACTCGAGGGGAATCCAATAAAAAACGTTGTTTTTTCCACAAATGAATGCAAACAAATACCTTTTTATGTAGTATTTTCATGTTCACAGTAACGTTGTATTTGGGCGGAAGTTTTTTTTTTCGAGAATAAAAATATATATATATTGATATTAAGATGAAATATTATGATCAGGATAATGCATGGGCCCAATTTTTCTTACTGGCCGTGGTAGATACATCAGCAGTAACTATAAAAGAAAATTATGAATGTCATTTTGCGAACAATAATTAAGATAGTTAAGACAAATTCGCACACCACTTTTCCTATTTCCAACGTAAACATGATATATTATTGCCTTATTATCATAAAATTCGTTTTCACTTTTTCTATCAGTAGTCATTATCTGCATCCGTAGTTGTACAGGTTGTCGCTTAGAATATAAAAATGAAAGAAAAAGAAATGATATGAGAGTATTATACCGTAACGCAATTTGCATATCAAATATTGTCCTATAGATATGGAAAAATACAGATCTTCCCAAAATCAGAAATGTAATTGCAGTCCAGTTCGCTCGCTCCATTTTTAACTATGTTTACCAAAAAGCTATTGTTTCTCATTGTTAGACAGATTGTTTCAGGATAATAGACATAACGTATTACATTCACCCTTACCGGTCGTTGAAAAGATATCCGTGGTATCTGCAGTCACTACATATAATGAATAAAAATGTAAAAACAAAATACATAATTAAGAATAAGGAAATCGAAGATGTCCAAATGCAACTACTGACATGGAAATCTGATTAAAAGAAAAACTCAACTATTCATTTCACCATTCTCATTTCTTTTGTTTTGTAGTAATGTAACCAATAAAAACATTTGTTGGGATAGGAATCTGGTTTGTCTTATACAATATTAATCGGAAATGTGTAGGATAAGTATACCGTGGAAAAAAGGCAAATAAATATTTCGTAAATATCTACAACATATGCATTCTATGTGTATATATACATTAATGAATAAAGGTTGTGATGCAAAATTAGATAGTATAAATCGATTGCAATCGTTTTCTGGACAGTCCGGTTAATATGTTTTGAAAAATAAAAGTATTTTTGCCAAAATTTCCATGTTTTTAGGCAAAAATTTGCATGTGCATTGATATCTTTCTGTTTAGTCATTGATATCAACAATTAATGCAAAATATCAGCATTCTACACGAAAAAGGATACATTAACGAGAACATTGATATGCTTCATGAAAGTATTAATGTGTTAACTTGGTTAGATATAGGGAAAATACCTGCAAATGTATTCCCCGATATTGCGATAAAATGACACAAAAAAGCAACCTCCGTCACTAGTCACACTAGGTGTGACTAGCACGTATAAATGTATGTTATGAGCGTCGCGAAAGAAAAGTGTATATTAGATGTATGGGTATGAGGGCAAAAGGCGTTTTTTACATATTATGAAAGCAACTTTTATGTTAATGAAGCCTCTTGGAAAAGTTAGAGGAGGCACTGCTCTGCATGTCGCGAGCAATTACATTCGGGCACCTTAAAACATAGTCCCGCCAAAGCCTGTCGAAGGTACCCCCACCCTTATCCAAAGCTTGATTGTTAAAATATTATTATTATATGTAACTGATAGAATAAATGCTACTCTTTTGTCTCCAAGTGTATTAAGGCAATGAAATAGATTGATCTAAAGCAAAAAACACCTTTTTGCAGTGGCGCAGCTACGGGGGGGGGCCTGGGGGCACGTGCCCCCCCCTGAGATTTGGCAGAGCAAAAAAAGGGGGAGAGAAAGAAGAAAAGAAAAAAGGAAAAGAAGAAGACAGAAGAAAAAAAGAAGAGGAGGAAGACGAGTGAATAAATTAATGTGAGGGGAAAACTTGCAAAAAAAATCCTTTCATGTTACTATATAAAATTTTTGCTTGCGCTTCGCGCCAGAATTGCCTGTTCAATGAGATTCATATCTTGCTCAATAGGCTGATATGGAGCAAGTTTTGACGTCAATATACAAAACATATTTTAGCTCGGACATCGAGCTTTCATTATTTTTTTTCATTTACAAATTTAAGTGCTCTGTAAAATGTCCGTTTTATGGTCTACATATCAGCATTTTAAGCTCACTCTGCGTGGTCACATTGTTTGATTTGCCAAGTTAATATTGTCAGCTTGTATTCCATAATGTTCCACAAAAAATGTATTCAGAATGCCCAGATTATAGGTCTAAATCTAAAACATGCGCAATAGCCTGCATGCATGTTCTTTATTCAAAATTTACTTAAATTATTCAGTTTCACATCAGAATATCAATAATTGTCTGCTCACGCTTCACGATCGCATTATTAATGATACCCAATTAACTATATAACTTTTAGGTCTAAAATCTCAATTTTCTTCCTCTCGCGCTTCGCACTCGCATTAATTGTTTAGTTACATATCGATCCCATTTATTTATACAAAAAGTGCTTAGAATGACCATTTTTTTAGGTCGGAATGTCAAAAGAATTTGCCCGCGCTTCGCGCTCGCATTATTGAAATACTTACCGTCTTCGTGGGTAACTGTAAGCAGTCCTTAACCGGGACCCTTTTCGATAATGCTAGAACAGTTAATACAAATTTCTGCTCGTGCTTGGCGTTCGCAGTAACCATCTAGTTACATACGAATCTTGTTCCGGATCACACATAACATTGCCCAGAATATCAAATTTTCAGGACAAAATACATGAAAGTAAAAAAAAAAATCGCTCGCGCTTCGCGCTCGCACTTTTTATAAGGCTTATGAGATTATTTCACGTTTATGTTGTTTTATAAGAATAAAATTAAGAAGTGACTGATCGGGGAAAATATAGGTAAAGATAATTTTGGGCCCCGTCCCCTATTGGCGAAAGTCGGATCCGCCCTTGTGACACATACACACACACTGGGAAAAAATGGCCGGTGCCCCCCCCCCCCCTGAAAAAGCAAGGACCCCCCAGTGCCCCCCCCCAGGAAAAAATCCTAGCTACGCCACTGCCTTTTTGCCTCAATGGGGGCTCCAAATTGACAGATTTTCCTATAAATTGTTCAGATGCGAAATATGGGTTGTGTGACTTCAGCCGCCCCCTGAGGGGATAGGCTTTATTTTGCCAGCAATTCATTATATGAAACAGAAAAATACAAGTTTTTTATCCAAGTGGTTTTCTATATAGGAGAAACATCCTTTTGTCTCAATGTGGGCTCCAAAGTCGCAGATTTTCTAATAAAAAGGTTGAATACAGAAAATGTGTGGGCGATTTCAGGAGCCGCTGACGGGGGTATATAGGCTTTGCTGTACCAGCACTTCTTTATATGTAACTGGTAGATGAAAGGCAACTCTTTGGTCTCCATGTGATTTTAAAACAATTAAAATGGATTGCTCTTTAGCAGAAACATCCTTCATTGGGGGCTCCAAATTTGCAGATTTTTCCATAAATTTGCAAAATACGGAAAAGGGCGATGGTGTCTTCGGCAACCCACTGACGGGGTGGCTTCCATTTTCCAGCAATTCTTTATATGTAGCAGATAGAAGAAATTCTACTCTTTTGACTCCAAGTAGTTTACAACAAAAGTGGCTTCGTTACATAGTAGAAACATTTTTTTCATCAATCTGTATCCAAAATGACGAATTTTCCAAGAAATGGGCACAAAACGGAAAAGGTGCTGGGTGACTTGGGGCAGCCCCCTGAGAGGGTAGGCTTTGCTGTGGCTCACTTCTTTAAAATAATGTAGCTGATAGAGAAAACTTACTCTTCCGTCTCCAAGTGATTTCAAGAAAATAAAAGTTGTTTTTTCCTAACCGAAGCATCATTTTGCCACATTGAGGGCAAAGGCAAGATATTTTAATAGTCAAGCTTCGGATAAGGGTGGGGGTACCTTCGACAGGCTCTTGCGGGACTATGTTTTAAGGTGTCCGAATGTAATTTCTTGCGACATGCAGAGCAATGCCTCCAGTCCTCTAACTTTCCAAGAGGTTTCATTAACAAAAAAGTTGCTTTAACATGTAAAAAACGCCTTCCTGCCCTCATACCCATATCTGTAATATACACTTTTCAATCGCGACGCGCATAACATGCATTTATGCGTGCTAGTCACACCAACATAGGAGAGGCAAGACCGATTGAGTCTATTGTACTCTTTTGGAAGGCATGCCAGCGAGCGCATCGTAGTCGGTATCACAAGTGTGACTAGTGACGGAGGTTGCTTTTTTGGTGTCGTTTTATCGCAATATCGGGGAATACGTACTTTACCTATATCTAACCAAATTAAGACATTAATACTGTCATGAATCATATCAATGTTCGCGTTAATATATCCTCTTTCGTGCAGAAGGCTGATATTTTGCATTAATTGTTGATATCAATGAAAAAACAGAAAGATAAATCATTATATCTATATTTTTATGTTAATAGATGCTCTGAGATCTTATCCTTGAAATGCCATTTAAAAAAAATTGTTCATGCTTGAGCGAACAGGGGACGTTTTTGTCGGGGTTCAAAAAGAGGCTTGCGCCAAGATGGCAGAAATTAGAAATTTGATGATTAGACTTTGGGCTAATCAGCAGACTTTCTCTTAATGTTTTCAATATCTTTGCCATACTTTTAGAATAATACTCTCAAATTTGATTTACAAATTTATTTATTTACCTGCATTGTTTTGCTTTTCATTTAAACTTCTTTCACTTTTGAATTTTCCTACATAAGTAAGAAAAGAGGCTTTTTGTCAACCCAAGCAAGAAGATTTGCATTATTAATTGGGAGAATTTGTAATCATTCAAATCCTTTTATTACTGGTATGTGAAACAAAATTATGTTGTGGTACCTATAAAAGACATGAATCATATTTTCAAGGGGTTATTGAATCCTTCACCAAGTTTATACTTTTGGACTTATTCTTACGTATTCTTTATTTGCATTTTTTGAAGAATTTTCTGTTTTACATTTTTATAGCTTGGTGCTACATGTTGGGAAATGTTATGAAATAAAGCTGCCCTTAGAAGGTCAGAATGGAGAATGATATAACAATGAATATGATGTCTCTGAATGTAAGAGGGTTGCAAAATGCTGTTAAAAGGCGAAGTATTTTTAATTGGTTTAGGAATATGAAGATGGATATTGTTATGATACAAGAAAGTCACAGCTCTTCAAAAGATGAAGTAGTATGGACAAGTGAATGGGGTAACAAAATGTTGTTCTCCCATGGTTCAACAAACAGTAAAGGGGTGCTAATTTTGTTTAATAGTAGATTAAATTTGAAAATACATAGAGTATTTAAAGATGAATCAGGGAGAGTTATATGTGTTCATGTGAATATTGAAAATAACAGTTTTCTTATTTTGAATTTATATGCTCCAAATGTCGAAAATTTACAAGTACAGTTTTATAGAGATTTATTAAAAATATTAGAAACAGAATGGGATGGAAAGGAAAACATTATCATTGGTGGAGATTTTAATTGTATTTTAGATCCACAACTAGACAAAAAAGGTGGGACACATTTGGTCAAGAAAAAGGTTGTGCAAAAGATTAAAGACATTATAGTCCCTTTTGAATTAATCGACATATGGCGCACCAGAAATATTAATCGCAGACAATTCACTTGGAGACAAAACAAACCTCTTATTCAGTGCCGGCTGGATTATTTTTTAATTAACAGAGATTTGAAACATAAAGTTAAAAAGGTGAATATTGTTAGTGCATTACGCACAGACCATTCAGGCGTGAACCTAGAAATATGTTTGAATAAAAACAAGCGTGGGAAAGGATATTGGAAACTTAATACCTCACTTCTCTTAGATGAAGAATATATTAAGGTTATGAAGGAAAATATCAATAATTGGAAAAAAGAGTATTCATTCTTGGAACCAAGAATAAAGTGGGATTGGATCAAGTATAAGATACGATGTTTTAGTGTGAAATATTCTAGTCACATACAAAAGCAGATATCTGTCATTGAACAACAATTAAGAAGTAAATTGAATTTACTTGAAAATAGACTTGCCATCAGTGAAGAAGAGGGTATTATTAATCAGATAGAAAAGATAAAGGAAGAATTGATAGAAATAGACAACAAAAGAGTAGCTGGGCTAATGGTTAGGTCAAGGAGTCGATGGTACGAAAAGGGAGAAAAGAGTAATGAGTACTTTCTAGGTTTAGAAAAGAGGAATAATGTAAAGAAGCAGTGTTACGAAATATATGTAGAAGGCCAGTTGATTACAAATTTTAAAGATATTTTATCTGCTCAAAAGCAGTATTATGAAAAGTTATACACTACAAAAGTAAGGTTTGGAGCTGGAGAACAATGTAATTCGTTTCTACAAAATGTTTGTGTTCCAATATTAAATACTGAAGAAAGGGAAAAGTTGGAAAAACCCATTTCTAAAAGAGAATGTAGAGAAGTACTGAATGATTTGGCCAAAAACAAGAGCCCAGGAAATGATGGTATTCCAGTGGAATTTTATTTAAGTTTTTGGAATGAGTTAGAAGATATTTTTATGGAATCGGTATTATACAGTTTTGAAATAGGAGAATTGTCAACATCACAAAGGCAAGCTATCCTTATTCTGATTGCGAAAGAAGGCAAAGATGAAAGAGAACTCAAGAATTGGCGTCCAATTTCTTTATTGAATGTCGATGTAAAAATAATAACTAAGGTTTTTGCCAAACGCCTGTGTAAGTTTATAGATAAATTGATAAGTGTTTGTCAGACCGGTTTTATCAAAGGAAGATTTATAGGTGAATCCATCAGAGTTATTATGGATATTATGTTTTATACAAAAATGCATAACATACCAGGACTTTTTTTATTTTTAGATTATGAAAAAGCATTCGACTCATTAGAATGGGGCTTTATGATGAAAGTATTGGACAAATTCGGTTTTGGACCCAAATTCCAAAGTTACATCCAGACTTTTTACAACAATATAAGCAGTTGTGTTAGTAGCAATGGACATACATCTGGATATTTTGATTTGAGCCGGGGAGTAAGGCAAGGGGACCCAATCTCCCCATATCTTTTTATTCTAGGTGTGGAAATACTTTCATGTGCTATACGTCAAAATAAAAAAATTAAAGGTATAGATATAGATGGATATGTTATCAATATTGTACAATATGCAGATGACACTACGTTGGTTTTAGCAGACTTAGAATCGGCTAAAGAAGCCCTTTGTGTAATTGAAGATTTTGCGTCCTTTTCAGGTCTTAGAATTAATAAAAGCAAAACAAATGCTATGTGGTTGGGATCAAAAAGAACTTGTAAAGATAAGCCTTTGGATATTAATGTGCCGTCTGAACCATTCAGAGTATTGGGAATATTATTATCTTCAAATATTGATTCTATGATATCATTAAATTTCGAAAGATGTTTAGCTGATGTAAAAGTTCTGCTTAATATATGGCGTAAAAGGAATTTGAGTTTGATAGGAAAAATACAAATAGTTAAAACTTTTGCTATATCTAAATTTGTTTATTGTGGGTCAGTTTTACCAATTCCAGGCCATATATTGAATCAATTAGAGCAAGCTATTAAAGATTTTATATGGAATGGAAAAAATAGATATATTAAAAAGTGCACTCTAATAGGTTCATATTCGCAAGGAGGTTTAAACATGATTGATATCCCTTCCTTCTTCAATGCTTTAAAGATAAGATGGATATCAAGGTTTTTTACAGAAGACAACTCTCTTTGGTCTATTATATTTAGATATTTTATGAAGGAATTTGGAGGTGAATTTTTATTTTATTGTAATATGTCAAAAAGGAACTGTAAAATGATGGGCAATTGCCCTGGTTTCTATCAAGAGGTATTGAGTGCTTTTTTTCAATTTCGGTCATTAGATTCAAAGCATAAAGATGTAAGGGAAACAATTATTTGGAACAATGAAAGTGTTATAGTAGGAGGTAAACCTTTGTTTGTTAAAGAACTTTTTAGAGCTGGTTTATGGTACATCTCAGACTTATATGACAGTGAAGGTAAACTTATAGATTTCAATATATGGATGAAAAGAGGAGTGGAAAAGAAATTTTATATGAAATGGCGTTCAGTTGCTTCAGCCATTCCAAAAATATTGAAGTTAAGATGCCTTCATAATCAAGGAGAGTTAACAGTTCTAAAACTTGTATGTAATTTCAAAGGCAAAGATATAGACTTTAGGAAGTTGACAACACAGATTATCAATTTAATTTTGAAAGGCATACTTTTTGAGGATCCAACATCAGAAATTTACTGGAGCAATAAATATAATATAGAAAAATATAGATGGAAAACTATCTATAAAATGCCTTTTGTGTTTTTAACGGATACTAAGAGTAGAACTTTTCAATATAAAATAAACACAAGAACACTCCTCTTAAATAAAAGATTATATAAAATGAAAATTGTAGAATCTGAATTATGCACCTTTTGTAAACAAGAGGCGGAAACAACAGAGCATCTTTTTACAGAATGTCAGCATGCATGTACCTTTTGGGAAGAGTTTTTGAAATGGTGGTATACAAAATTTGATATCAATTTACAACTAAATGATGAAGATATTATTTTTGGTATATCTGATGGAAGACCACATAAATCACTTATGAATCAATGCTTAGTTGTAGCTAAACAAATGATATATACATGCAGACACTTGAATATTTTACCGTCCTTTGATTTGTTCTTTGTAAAGCTTAAACGAATATACAAAATAGAAAAACAAATTGGCATTCAGAATAAACAATTATCAAAGTTTGAAAAGAAATGGAAAACTCTACAGCCCTCTTTCATGTAATAGTTTGGGCAGCTTGATGGAAAACGAAATCAAATGTGTCACCATAACCATTCAATCCTGAAATGTTTTCTTTTTTTCCTTCTTTTTAATTTGTTTTGTATTTTATTTCATTTTGTATATAATATGTACAGTACAATGTATAATGATTATGTTTGTTATATGTATAAGAAGTTATGGATAATAAAAAATCACTGAAAGAAAAAAAAAAAGTTTATACTTACGTGCTTGACAGGACAAACAGGAAAGGGTTCATGTCTTTCAATGGCAATGGTGTATTGAGTCAATTTTGAAGGATCAAGATATGGCAGATCGGGTAAAATGCATGAAAAAGTTGTGAAGCGAGCAATCAAAAGTTTCCACCTTTTCATTAAAATATCAGATTTTGTGATTTTGACATAATATTCAGTAAATGATATCGTATTTCAATTTCTATGTTTTCGTTATTTTCCTTTCCACTTTTTTTCCTTGGTCATCATTTTCTATTTCTTATTTTCATTATTATTGTTATTTCATTTATTTATTATTATTTTTTTGGGGGGATCACCCCGAGCCCCGCCCATCTGTATGCCACTGTACAAAGGCACCATAACCTTTTTAGCACACAATGAAAGGAATTAAAAAAAAAACACGCTCTCCAATATTTCGCTTTTAAAAAATTGTTCTTGCCTAAAGAAGGAATATTCAAAGCTTAAAGAAAACATATAAAAAAAGGAACAACAGATCTATTCAAGCAAATAACAAGATTTGGAAATGAATTTTGACCACATAATTCGAAAATTATGGCACAGATAATGACAAGGTTAAAAGGAAGTCTGCTGATTAGAAAGAAGTTCGACTATCATGTTTATCACTTTATGCCATTTTGGCGCAAGTCTCTGTTTTAAGACAAAAACATTCCGTGTCCGCTCAAGCATGAACTAAACTATATTATGTTAATAGCATTTGAAGGATAAGACTTCAGAGCACCTATTGACACCAAAATATACAGATCATAATTTGAAACACAAAAATTTTATAAACTTTTCAAATCTGTCCCGTATTTTTTTTTTTTTGATACGCTACTTGCAAAAGAACTAGACAAAGCGCAACCCTCTCTGATGGGATAAACATAATTATTTGATGTTAACTCGTAATTATTTTCTCTGTTAAATCCTCAACCTTCTAATGGATACCTTCTAAAAGTGGATAAGATAATCGACCACTTTCTTCAGTTTAAGAATAGGAATACAATATATCAAAACTAAGAAAATACAATGATATATTATTACCATGTGCTGAAGTAGTCGTCTGTCTGCAGCCCGATTGTCTCAAGAAGGTACCTGCTAATGTCCCGTAAGCTTTTTTGGGTATTGTATCATAACCATAAGTCGTGACGCTAAATGGGATGTCTGGATCAACATGGCTCACGGTATGAACTCCTTCCGTTATTTCTTTTCCCCAGATTGTAGAAACTGCAGTAGTGACATGAGATGCGGTCGACGAGTCCAATAAGACACCGTCTACTTGGATCCCACTCTCATACATGGTGTCTACAGTGATGTCTATATAGTTCGAAGAGACGAAAGAACTCGCAACCGGGAAGGTAATCGATCCTACTGGGAACTGCTCTTTTGGTGAAATGATTGACATCGATGGGTCTCCTTGGTTGTCGCTTCCATAAGACCTCTGGTATTGAACAACAAGGACAGGCTCTGAAGTCTCAAATTCAAAAGCATCAGGAGTGCCTGAGGTGAAGTCATAATATTCAAACGCATCAATAGTGGTGCTAACTGAATCCGATGTGATACGAGTGTCATCGAGGGTCGCTATGATTCTAATATCAAGTCCGCTGTTCGGTCTCCCATGGTAAGTTGACACAGAAAAAAAACGTCCTAGGGTGTTGACTGGTGGCATTTGCTCAACCATATAGTCACAGGCCTGGACATTACCCGGTACTTTAGCGCATGTCACACCTGAGATAACCGATACAGGTGCGGATGATACAACACGTGAGGCGCTCAAATCCAGAGGACTCTGGACCTGATAAGTCTGACCAGCATTGAGTATAAAGTTGAGATCTGCGGTCAAGCCTTTTGTTATTCTATCCTCTCTGATCAACTCTGGAAACTCCACGGTTACATTGGTAACAGTAGAAACAGCGGTTACAGTGAACTCTGAGGAGAATGCAGAAGTAGGAGTATAACTAGCTATGGCATAGTCGTTGCCGAGGCTGTCCACGGGAAACACAAGGAAGTTATCCACGCTACTTCTCAAATAGCTATATCCAATTACCGAGATTTCACCACCCAGTGCTGAGATCTTTACAGAGCAGTCCTGAAGACCAGAACCGGTACATCGGGAGTTCTCAGACAATTTTAATGATAGAATCGTATTGGAAGAAACTATACCTGTCAAGGTATCACCGGTGAACTCTCTCACCTCCACATTGACATCATGTTGGGAGGAAGTCGAAATCACGAGAGAATTTCTTTCTTTACTTTTGTCTTTGTTACTTGGAAAGGCGACTATAAAGCTTCTCCCGATGTTCGATTGAGAACAGTCAACTGTATAAAAGAGTTTGAGAGAAATTAATTTGCATTTTTTTTTGTCATTTAGATAAGATTCTTTTTATACATCGTTATTCATCTGTTCTTTTTTTACTTACACCTACAGACATTGATACCAACCATGCATATACTTGCCATGTATTTGATATATCATGGAGAAAAAGAGCCATAATTCCCAAAGGGAATAAAGTCCTGTGACCATGTAGACTGGTGACGGGTACCGAAGACCAGAGTTGGGTATTGCCTGATAGATCTTGATCTAGAGACCAATCGAATCATGATCTAGTTGCTTTCATATTCTGCTACGCTATCATAAATTCAGTTTGATATTCTTGGTTTACAACTTTTATGCAGATTATCACGATTAGAATCTTGATAGTTCAATTGCGTGCTATTGTATTTCATATAGTCAAGACTTGAAGCTAAGTTTTCGCGAAGTCCCATTCTTCGAATACCGTTTTTGAGATACACTGTAGAATTATCATACTTTTTGATAAACCGTGGTCTACTTAAACTTTAAACTTAAATCTAGACACATACGATATTTGTCTGTGTTAAAATGAGCAATGATAAATGTAAATTTCATTCAACTTATTCTACGTCTTTCGCATTCAGATGAATCCAATAGAAGCCAGCTCGAATAAATATCTTTAATAACTAATTCCAATCTGAGCCAGATGCCTCATTGATTTCGACTAGAACAATTCAAAACAATGACAAATTCGTTCCATGTCCCAAATTGGCTGTAGCGAGAACCAGATAACTGGTTTCAATAGATATAATTTTGCTCCATTTGAGTTTGGTCCGGGATAAACCATTCATAACAACTAAAAAACAATAGCTGCCCTGAAACTCGTAGCTCTGGTGAATTTTGATGTAAATCTCCTAAGAAAATTCCAACCCTAAAGTTGTTAATTTAATTTTATTTCATTCACTTTGAAGTGTCACATCCAGGGCACGTTTCTCCAAATACTGATTTACATAATTCAGTGATCTTTAGGATCTTAAATCCGAATTGGCGCTGGGTTGGGGAATGTTGGAGTCAGTATATATACATGTTAGCGTTGGGAAAGTTAGCTTCCTTGTATACACAACCAGAACTGAACAAAGCTTGACGTTATCTGGATTATTAAAAGCAGACCACGATAATGAAGACAAGGTCCCTTTCGTTGACGTGTCTTCAAAAATAATGATGTACAGATCAGTGATCATTAAGATCCGAATACTGTGGCGACCTTGATCCTTCAAACTTCCTTCACACTTTGCCGTGTTCCGGGATTTTTCCAAAGACTGATTTACATATCAATCACCTGTATATGTGCCTAAATCTTCAACAGTTGACAATGACGCGATTTCCCGAACATCTATTGTGGTTTGTCCGAATTACATAGACCTATAGTATTATAATTGGGAAATCATAGTAATACTTATACTGGCATTGTAACGACAGACATATCCGATCATTTTCTTATTTTTACCCATATCCAAACAATGCAATCACTCGCAAAAATGGAAAAGAAATATAGGATCTGTCGCAACTTTAGTGACAAAAATATTGAACGCCTCCAAGAAGATTTAAGCTCTGTTGATTGGTCTGACGTTTATAACTCGAAAGAGAATGTTGATGACTCATTTGACATATTTTTTAAATATTTCAATGATTGCTTAGATTCTTGTGTTCCTTTAAAGAAATATCGAAATTACGACTATAAACGTGTTCCAAAGCTACCATGGGTTTCAAAATTGATATTAAGGTCTATCAATCGGAAAAATAATCTGTATGTTTCTTATATATCAAATCCAAATGATGCTTTACGAAATAGATACACGTCTTATAAAAATACCTTAACAACTACTCTCCGAATAGCAAAAAAGAGGTTTTATTCAGAAAAATTACAATCATATAAAAACGACCTTAAAAATACATGGAAAACAATAAATGGGGCTCTAAACAAAATTAACAAACCTAGTGCTGTTAATAAATTATGTGTAGATGGAAATATGGTTGAAGATACTCATTCTATAGCAAATGAATTTAATTCATATTTCTCTCAAATTGGACCAAAGTTAGCTGGAAATATTATCCCTGTAGAAAATTCGTTTAAGGACTTTTTGGACAAACAAAATGATAATTCAATATTTCTTACTCCAGTTCATAGAGAAGAATTACTTGAGATTGTATTTAATTTGAAAGCAGGAAAGACACCCGGATATGATGGCATTACAAATAGAGTAGTGAAAAACATTATACATTCTCTTGCTGATCCCCTGCTTCATATATTTAATTTATCATTGCAGCTTGGCCAGGTCCCAAAGAAGATGAAAATAGCTAAAGTTATACCCATTTTCAAGAAGGGAGACCAATTAATTACTAGTAATTATCGCCCAATATCTTTGTTAACTTCGTTCTCAAAAATTCTTGAAAGGATCATTTATAAAAGGACAGTTGCTTTCCTTAAGAAATATAGTATTATATGTGATAATCAATTCGGTTTTAGAGAAAAACATAATACAACTCATGCTATATTGACATTAATAAATAAAATATCTACTTCTTTTGATAATTCTGATCATACTGTAGGATTATTCCTTGACTTCTCAAAAGCGTTTGACACAATAGATCATGAAATACTGTTATGTAAGCTATCAACAGGGGCGGATCCAGGATTTTGAAATAGGGGGGGCGCCAGCGGCGAGGGAGCGAAGCGACCGAGCGGGGGGAGGGTGTGGGAGGGGGGATACCCCCTCCCACGGCAAGGACTTTTTCAAAAAATCATGTCCAAAAGTCGTATTTTGAGAGCACCTTTAGAAGAAAAATGCACACTTAAATCACTGTAACTTCATGAATAAAAAACACATACTGACTCATTTAGGAGCTGGTTTCCAGTCACACACCGTATAAGCGGTCATTCAAAACATACATTTGGCAAAGGCTCTTCACTTGCTTGCATCGTGTGATTGAAACGTCAAATTTAAATGATACAAAACTGAGACTTGTAATCGATAAGTTCCGAATAATCCATTCTGTTTATTGTCATTTGTGTATTTACATTGTGTGTTTCAAACGAGAATTGTTTAGTCGTATGGCAACATGCATAAAATTTGGTTCTTTTTTCCCCAAAATGCACAGTAAATTGTTACAAACTACAGAAAAAAACGACATCATCTTCTGGTAATCAACCTTTTCCCTCGTATTATTTTCAAATCATCTTCAATAATTCAGTCATTCTGCACAACCTCAAAGTAATATAATGCTTCTTAAGGGGATTCTCATCATTTTTATTGTTTACGTTTTCGATTTTGCTGGCAATTTTTTTTAAAGATATATTGTAATCAGCAAACCTATAGATTATCAAACATTAAAAATGGGGTAAGGGGGGGGGGGGGGTTAATGTCACAATTTCTACTTTTTAACAATACACAATGTGTCCTCGGGACGTTTTTCCCCAGCACGAAAGTATTTTTATTCTCCCCCCAACCCCCACCCCCCCCCCCGTCACATAAAATCTTCGCTCCTTACGCTGACATATAGCTGCCTATACACAGCAAACGCGGAGTGGGGTCGACTGGTAATTGAGAATATACAATTTTGCTCCTTGATAATTCGTTGGAATGATTGCTTCGGCGAAACTTAGTTGGGGCGCCCTGGATAATATGCCTCTGAATCTACCAGAAAGTGTAAAAGTTAGTTTACATTAAATACAAATATGTCTGACCTATACATTTCAGTGAAAACGTACATGATCAAGGCAGAGTGATAAAGCTGCGCACGTGGCGCCCGATATAGGGCTTCATCTTTGAGTGAAGAATAATCTCGGGGATAGACATTATCATTCGCATCGTTGACACTTTCTCTCGCGATCTGTTACTTACAATTTACATGTATTTGCCATAAAGACGGACAAACGCATGTTACAAAAAACACAAAATTTCGGGGAAAAATGATATCCAATCCAACATCTTCACACTGGTCACTGCACTGCAACTCCCGATTACAAGTGGTGCAATTTTCCAACCAATCGACCTGCGCGCCCTGGAATTCCGGAATTTACATATTGCAATACAGTATGACAGAGGTGCATTTGTGCGAACACAAAGGCCATGAGCGTAAGTTAAAATATAGTTTTGACTAGATCTAGCCCTTGAAATTGACTACATTGTACCAATCCAGTAAATATAACCATCCAAAAAACAAAAAAAAATCCGGCGAAAATAGGGGGGCGCGCGCGCCCGGGGCGCCCCCCTCTGGATCCGCCACTGATCAAATTACGGTATCAGAGGGACAGCTTTACAATGGTTTAGGAGTTATCTTACAGATAGAATTCAGTTTGTTACAGTAAATGAATCAGAATCTCCAACAAGGCCAGTTTCCTGTGGAATTCCACAAGGTAGTATTCTTGGCCCTTTGTTATTTATACTTTATGTTAATGATATGAAAAATTCATCTCATGTTCTCTCATTTATTCTCTTTGCTGATGATTCCAATATTTTCTATACACACCATGATCCACATGTACTTGTGAGCACTATGAATACAGAATTTAAAAAAGTAACAAACTGGATTAAAGCCAACAAATTGTCACTGAATCTGCAAAAAACTAATTATATGCTTTTTAGTCATTCATTGAAACATCTACCGCATCAAATACTTTTAGATAATACTGAAATCAAAGAAGTGCAAACAACAAAATTTTTAGGTCTTACTATTGATAACAAGCTTACGTGGAATGCTCATATCAACAATACTTGCAAAACTGTGTCAAGAAATATTGGAGTCATCAATAAGCTTAAATACGTTCTTCCAGCACAGGCGCTATCCATGTTGTATTGTGCATTAATTCTACCATATCTTAATTATGGAATTCTGGCATGGGGTAATGCCTCTCAAACGAGACTAAATAAAGTCTTGCTACTTCAGAAAAAAGTACTGAGAATAATATGCAATATGTCCTTTAGAGCTCATACGGATGAATTGTTTCGTCAGAAACGTATCCTTAAAATCAATGACCTGTACCGCTTGCAACTATTCCAATTCATGTATCAGCTAGATAGAAATAGTGTACCTAATGTCCTACAAAAGAAATTTATGAGAAACAATACTTTACATTCATATAATACGAGACAATCAAATGACTATCACTTACCTAAAAGTAAAACAGTATTTTCTAGCAAAACTGTATTTTTTACAGGACCAAAACTCTGGAATTCTCTGGACAGAGAAATGAAAGAGGCAGCTAATCTTATACGATTTAAATTACTCATCAAAAAATTTCTCCTGAATTCTTATTGATTCAATCAAATATTTGTGAACTTCATACTTATCCACGGTAGTATTGATTATTTTAAAGTCAATATTTAATTCTGTATATAGTGTAAATACATTTGTGTTACAGTGTTTATATCTATATAATTTTATAGAATTTTGCTGATTATTTTACTCTATTTGTGTTTTGATGGGGGGGTGTTACACCCACAAATGTAATAATCGCCCACAAATGTAATAACGCCCACAAATGTAATAACACTTTACCCACAAATGTAATAACGCCCACAAATGTAATAACACTTTACCCACAAATGTAATAATTTTTGATCGCCCACAAATGTAATAACACTTTACCCACAAATGTAATAACGCCCACAAATGTAATAACAATTTACCCACAAATGTAATAATTTTTGATCGCCCACAAATGTAATGACTTTACTTACAAATGTAATCAATTTGAAGTGATTTTTTGTCGAATTCGTTCTAAACTAATATCCTATAGTAATGCGTTCATATAGCACAAAAGTTCAAAGTCTTTTTTCCAGACCCGGTTAATGAAATATTACAGTACAAGTCCAAGTCTTTTTCCAGACCCGGTTTTTCAAAATTATAATATACGTCCAAAGTCTTTTTACCAGACTCGATTGTTTCAAAATTATAATATACGTCCAAAGTCTTTTTTCCAGACCCGGTTTATTCAAAAATTATAATGCAAGTCCAAAGTCTTTTTTTCAGACCCGGTCGTTTCAAAAGTTATAATATACGTCGGTGAGGGGTAAATACAACACTCTAAGCCCAAGCATTTTAAGTGGCTTTAATTTTGCAGATTGGTCTCAGCTGTCATTTTTTTCAATATTTCTTTATCTTTCAAATAACCGGGTCCAGACGAAAGACTAGCATAATACTCGTGTTATTCCACAAGAATAAGAATATGAGTCTTTTGTTTTTAGGATTGTTTAAATAATTTTTAAATCACCGGGTCTGGAATAAAGACAACGCTCTAAACATGTGTTTTTCTACATGCATTGTCTTAAATTGGAGGATTGTTGGTTCTTAGATTCGTTGTTGGGGGTTGAGTTTTATTGATTTTTTATTCCTGAAATAATTGTGTCTGGAGGAAAGTCGATCTTCGACAATCGGTCTTCATGTTGTTCCACAGTAATTAGATTATTGGGTATTCGTTTTAGAATATTTGTAAAAACTATTTTATTTTTCAAATAGTAACCAAGTCTGGAGAAAGGATGTCTGCTTTACCCACGCGTTATTACAATGTTTTGTAGGGGTAGTAGTATTATTAAAAAAAGACATATTTTTACTGGGTGAAACTTTGGAAATTTGGTCTTAGATTCAAAGTTTTTCAGTTACATTTTTTAATAGCCGGGTCTGGAGGAAAGAGTACGTTTTAAAACTCGTATTAGTCCACGAGAATAAGAATATAAGGTCTTATGTTAGAAGATTTTTCTTCGTTACTGTTTTAGGTCTGGAATAAAGACAACACTCTAAACCTCTTTTAAAACAGGTTCTTAGGTTGAAGGTTTGTTTGGTCTTAGACTTTGGTTTTTTCTAATTCTTACTATTAGCGTTTTTTTAAAGAAAAAAAATGGTCGGGCTGAAAGACTACGCTATATCCAGCATTAATAAGATTATGGGGTCTTTATACTGTTTTTAAACTGTTTTTCATAATGTTTAAATAACAGGGAACCGGGTCTGGAGAAAAGACTACGCTTGATTCTCAATTTACTCCTAGTGCATATATTCACAATATACACCGTATAAGTTGAAACAACAACAAAGACATTAATTCCACCAGTTTTAATTAACTGGGTCTGGAGAAAAGACTAAGCTCGATTTCCATTTTTTCCACAGGAAGATCATTATTTTTGAAATAACTGGGTCAGGAAAAAGACTTTGGACTTATTGAAATTCTTGAAACAACCGGGTCTGGAAAAAAAGACTTTGGACTTTTATCATATTTTTTTAAACAACCGGGTCTGGAAAAAAGACTTTGGATTTATATTATAATTTTTGAAACAACCGGGTCTGGAAGAAAGACTTTGGACTTGTACTTTGATGGCGCAAATATTCACTACTGAATGACACGCGCCGTATAAGCTAAAACAACAACAACAACATGATGTTTTATTAACCCGGTCTGAAAAAAGACTTTGCACTTTTGTGCTATATGAACGCATTACTATAGGATTTTAGCTTAGAACGGATTCGCCAAAAATCCCTTCAAATTTATTACATTTGTGGGTAAAGTCATTATTACATTTGTGGGCGATCCAAAATTATTACATTTGTGGGTAAAGTGTTATTACATTTGTGGGCGTTATTACATTTGTGGGTAAAGTGTTATTACATTTGTGGGCGTTATTACATTTGTGGGCGTTATTACATTTGTGGGTGCAACAGGGGGGTCTACATTTTACAAGCTCTGCTTTTTAGTAGGCCCCTCCACTTTTTTTTCATTTCATTGCTACGTTTCAATCCTGCATTTGTTATGCATTTTTTTCATTGTAAACATGATTACGAAATGTACATTGATGATTGTGGAATATGAACATATCAATAAATAAATAAATAAAGTGAAAGGACTCATGATTTCTGTGAAACTTCTTTGTGTGAGACAAGATGATGACTCAGGTAACCACACATTTCAATGAGATGAAGTACTCTCTCTATCCATGCTAAAATGAAAGTTAATTGTACAAATGAATCAGTTCCCATAGAGTAGTCAAACTATACACATGATTGTGTCTCTCAAGCCACCTAAATATTGTGTAACTGGAACTCTCCATGGTGTCAGAAGTTAAAAACTGACTGTTGTCTTGTAAAAATGGATGTCATGCGACCATCAGAAGCCTTTTCTCTACAAGGCAACATCACAGATAATTGGAAGATGTGGAAACAGCGCTTTGAGCTGTATTCAACAGCTAATGGACATGACAATAAGGACTCAAAAGTACAAACAGCGACACTGCTTCAAATCATTGGTGAAGACGCGTTGGAGATTTATAACACATTTTTTTTTTCGAGCAGGACATTTCTTCGTCAGGACAAACTAAAGCACCGACATTAACACCGACTTTTTGGAGAAATTCACTGTACATTTTGAGCCACAGTCCAACGTGACTTTTGAGAGACATGTATTCAACACAAGATTTCAACATGAAAACGAGTCATTTGACCAGTTCGTCACAGACTGCCTTTTCAAGTATTTTTGATAGATATGACAATAGTGAGATCGGTCTATAATTGCCGATGTCACTTGACATCGGTCTATAATTGCCGATGTCACTTGACTCACCACTCTTCGGTACTGGGATAATCTTTGCTCTTTTGAAATCACTTAGGAAGCATCAAGGGGTGGTATTCTGAGGTCATTTTATCTTTAAAATATTTTATTTTATCTCTTAAAATGAAATTGGTATTCTGAGATGACATTTTATCTCTCAGATAAAATTTACAATTTTATCTTGCGTAACTTTTAATGATACGCAACAAAACAGTGCCTGCGTAGACAAAGGCATCGCGTATCTGGGTATTGCAACGCAGATGATGTGCTTGCGCCCAAGATAGTTTGAAGAAAAAATAAAATAAACTTAAAAGAGGGTAGGGGCTATTTTATCTCCGCGACGTTGATTTCACCAATATTTCTAGGTGAATTAACCCCCAAATGTTGACATGAAAATGAAGAAAAATTATATATTTATTAAGAATAACACCTTAACGTTATTCCTGTACAATAAGAAAGTATTTCATAAGACTTGTCTTTACTAATATTGTCTTTGAAATGATGCTTGAAAAGATGCGATACAGACCTCGAAAAAAGATGAGAGCATTGTCCTTTTTGTTAAAAAGAAATCTCTGTAAAGACGCGCGAGCGTATAGTGCAAGCGTATTTGAAGTCAAAAATTAACGCAATCTCACTCCTTTGCCACACCTCCTTGTGGAATGGATTTCCATTGGTTGACTGACACGAAAGAGCTATAAAAGCGAGTTTCTAATTGGATATTGATTAAAAAGTAGGTGTGTCTTACAGAGATAAAATGAAGATAAAATGGTTCTCAGAATACCAATTTGGAGAGATTTTAAGGGCATTTTATCTCACTGATTTTAACGGAGATAAAATATTTTATTTTATCTGAGATAAAATGGATCTCAGAATACCACCCCAGAGCTTTAAAGATTTATTAAATGTTACTGATAGTGGTTCAGCTACAAAAGGGGCGGCGATTTTCAATAATCTTGGATGAGACCAACAGCTTTGTTTTCATCAATTTTCCCCAAGTTCTTCTTAACAAATTCCGAGTCATTATTTCAAACTTAAATTTTGATACGACTTTTGATGACGTATTCATTGAATTGAAATTTTAATTTTCGGGATGGTTATGCCTTTGACCAACAGTAACAAAAAATTCGTTAAATGACTTTGCGATTTCTTGCTTGTCAGATGTCGTGTGAGTTCCAGTATTTATATTCGGATTGACTGAAACCTTTTCTTGGGCAACAGTTTTTTCAGTTCTTTCCAAGAATGTTGTATTTTGTTTTGACATTTTTGGATTTTGTTGCGATAAAATTCCCTTTTCAACTTCTTGTTGAAATATTCACTTTGTTTCGGAAATACTTTTCCAAAGTTCATTGATTTCCTGACCTGTTTTTATTGATTTCTTCAGTGTGTCAAACTTTCTTTTATAATAATCACGATCCCTCAACAGCAGAGGCGTCGATCCAAGGGGGGGGGGCATCGGCCCACCAATGAAAATATTGGGGGGAACATATCGTTTTGCCCCCCCCCCATAATTCCGCATGTGCAAAAATAAAATAAGATTGTATTAATGTTTTACAGAAATCAGCAAGCGAGATTGAGATACACATCTCTTTCTGCATTTATAGTGCTCAAAATGTCCGCTTTTCAGATTGCAATATACAAATTTTCAGCTCGCGCTTCGTGATCGCATCATTTCTGTAGCAAAAACCCATACTTTTCATGATAAATAGGTAAATAGAATGTCCCGTTTTCAGTTAACCTCAAAAGAACTCCCGCTTCGATTTGCAATAATCTTGTGTTAGATATATATCTTGTTCTTTATTAAAAGCGTCCATTAAACTGTCAATATTTTCAGATCGAAATATCAAAATGTTCAGCTCACGCTTCGCATCTATTGTTCTTTTAGGTTAGATATCCATGGTATAAAAAATGCTTAGAATAAAAAGTTTTTCAGGTCAGAATTTAAAGAATTTTCTGCTCGCTATCGGCACTCGCATTATCTGTGTAGTGAGATATGTATCCTCCTCATTAGTTAATACAAACAGTCCTGAGTAGGTACCTTTTTCCTGTTTTCAGGTCATTATATTGAAAAAATTTCAGATCGCGCTTCCCGCTCGCATTAATTGGTTGGTGAGACATGTGTCTCTTTTTCATGAGTCTGTATATATAGGCCCATGTATGTGTGTGGTTGATTTGATTTAGAACGTTGATTCATGACTTTGCCCCCCCCCCCATCCGAAAAACGAATCGACGCCCCTGCTCGATAGAGCCAGGTATTCAGTTGTTATCCAGTGGGACCCACCCAATTTTTTTCTTACTGTAATATGGGGGGCGTGTTTATCAGCTAATACCTTAAAAGCTTTCAATTAATTCCCCCCAGTTATAATCAATGTCCTCTTCTGACGACAATAGATCGCTTCATCGAATATCAGCAAGGTCATCGAAAAAGTCATCCTCGACAAAGTTTCTGAACGATCTAAATGTAAACATTTCGGGCTTAGCTTTTGGTCTATTGTAACCGAGGATAAAATATACAAGGGAGTGGTCACTAAGTCCGCATGAGATTGTTTCAGATTGCTGTACACTTGTTACCATTGAACCAGAAACACAGATAATATCGATGAACGTACTGCTACAAGGAGTTATTCTTGCAGGTTCTTGTATGAGCTGGGTTAATTGAAAAGTGGAATAGAGTTCACGGACCTTACCTGAAAGGCTATTTTTTGGTTAACATGTTGTAGTTAAAATCACCTAGGACAATGATATTGTTTGTAAAAGAAAATACTTTGCTTCTAGGCTTTCAAAGAATGATAAAAAAACAATCCGGTTTACGATATACGACACATAGGAAATATGGAAATCGATATCGAGTTTTCATTTCAAACCACATTTCAAAATCGTCTTTCAAAGTCATGTCTTCTAATATATGCTTCATTATTTTTTATGTCACATCCAATTCCACCACCGTGGACATTACGATATCTCCTTCCTAAAATGTTACCTGGAATGTCTAAGATATTTGAGGTGAATGTATCGTCAACCCATGTCTCGGACATAGTGAATAAATCGACTGAATTATTATTCATGAAATATTCGATTTCTTCCTTTTTGTTTCGTAAACTTCTGACGTTTAGATGAGACATTGACAATCCTTTATCATTAATACACAAATCTTTATCTACGTTATTAGCCAAGTTGTCGTGTTCCGAAATTGACTCATCCACGGTAATACATATTCGCAATCAACATAAAAGAGGGCAATTCTTGAAGAATATAAATAGGTCAACTCAAATCAAAAAGTTCTTTTCCATCATTACAGATTGGGGTACACTGTCGCACGTAATGTGAACCCAATTTTTACAGTTTGGACAGAGAAGGGCCCTCTGGTTGCATTTTGCTGGTTTCTTGCAACATACACACACATTCTTCATTGTCATGTATAATAAATCACATGAAATATACACTGAAACAAGAATAATAATAACGAAAATAGAGCGTCGTTAACCAAAATTACATAAAACAAAATAACATGAATTTAAAATAAAGAAAACAACAACATTCAACAAACACAAAGCTATTTGACAATAAACACCACGATTTACCTCTAGCTTTGAAAGTCTGTATATAGTTCGATTATTCAGTTTACTTTGGACAGGTCCTTTTCACTGGCAATAGAGACCTTTTCGCCGTTTGGTTTTTTGACAATTATTTTACCAACTTGTGTCCAAAGTTTGTAATCATTGCTCCTGAGACTTTTCTTGACTTTCCAATATAGTTTATTCCGCTTCTGTGTCAGGCTTTCATTGATATATATATATATATGTGTGTGTGTAAAGCTTTACATGTACAACAGCTTTTGGCAACTCTTTTTTATTTAAATATTGTAAAGAAATGGATGAAGAGAACAATGGTAGGCGTAGCTTAAATCAAGGTTCCCCAGAGCTATCTACCCTTTGGAAAAATTGGTGATGCCGAAAAAATGTCTCTGCCGGGAATCGAACCCGGGCCCCCAGCTTTGAACGCCGGTGCCTTAACCACTAGACCACAGAGACGGGTTAATGGTTAGGGCGAGCCAGATCCGATTGACCGTCAGATAGACAGATTTTCGACACTATACCAATTATTTTCCTTTGTCGGGTGAAGGTGAGTTTTGAACAATGACAAGCCGCCATGCCTCAGCTGGATCGAAGCTATTGCTTTGATACAGTACACGTATGGGAGAAGAAATACAAATGTGTAAAGCTTTACATGTACAACAGCTTTTGGCAACTCTTTTTTATTTAAATATTGTAAAGAAATGGATGAAGAGAACAATGGTAGGCGTAGCTTAAATCAAGGTTCCCCAGAGCTATCTACCCTTTGGAAAAATTGGTGATGCCGAAAAAATGTCTCTGCCGGGAATCGAACCCGGGCCCCCAGCTTTGAACGCCGGTGCCTTAACCACTAGACCACAGAGACGGGTTAATGGTTAGGGCGAGCCAGATCCGATTGACCGTCAGATAGACAGATTTTCGACACTATACCAATTATATTTTCCTTTGTCGGGTGAAGGTGAGTTTTGAACAATGACAAGCCGCCATGCCTCAGCTGGATCGAAGCTATTGCTTTGATACAGTACACGTATGGGAGAAGAAATACAAATGTGTAAAGCTTTACATGTACAACAGCTTTTGGCAACTCTTTTTTTATTTAAATATTGTAAAGAAATGGATGAAGAGAACAATAGTAGGCGTAGCTTAAATCAAGGTTAATCACGTGTACTGTATCAAAGCAATAGCTTCGATCCAGCTGAGGCATGGCGGCTTGTCATTGTTCAAAACTCACCTTCACCCGACAAAGGAAAATATAATTGGTATAGTGTCGAAAATCTGTCTATCTGACGGTCAATCGGATCTGGCTCGCCCTAACCATTAACCCGTCTCTGTGGTCTAGTGGTTAAGGCACCGGCGTTCAAAGCTGGGGGCCCGGGTTCGATTCCCGGCAGAGACATTTTTTCGGCATCACCAATTTTTCCAAAGGGTAGATAGCTCTGGGGAACCTTGATTTAAGCTACGCCTACCATTGTTCTCTTCATCCATTTCTTTACAATATATATATATATATATATATATATATATATGCTTTGACTTATTCGATGACTTTCGCAGGTTGAATCTAGCCTTGTTGATGGAGTCTCTCTTCCGATAGTTCGTGAATTTTACGATGACTTCCCGATGTTGTTTGCGAGACTTCTTGCCTATGTTCTTTGGGTTCCTGTGTAGGTGGCATCTGTCGACGTCACTTTCATTGATGGTTACACCGAGGTCCTCTTTACATATGTTCATTGTTTTCCTCTCCACGTCCTCGTCTTGATCTCGTTGATACCGGCAAAGATTAGACAGTTTCTTTGAGAGTACTGCTCTGCTTCGTCCATGGTGTCCTCGACTACAACTACTCGTCTTTTTCCAGCAACGCCATTTTGTCATTGGCGTTGTCGATGTCACAATTGCAACGAGTCCCTCGCTTCCGATCTCGGAGATTCACATTATCTCATCCAGCAGCTTTGTCTTGATAGCCGAAACCAGCTTAGCTATAAAATTCTCATCGGTGGGTGAGTAGTTTATCGATGGCTGCTTGGATAGCATTGGATAGTATGGAGTCGTCGACGTCAGTTTCGTCATTTTGGGCAGCAGAGTTGTCAGCCAATCGAAACCAACGAAAGTTGTCAGATTTTACACCTGTCCTTTCGTCCGCCTACATTCGGTCAGGTGTGAGGGGGTTCAATGTCCAATGCGAAACCATAGCGGTGCTTGAATTATTCCCAGTCATGGTATCTCAAACTTGACAAAAGCTCTATAATATCGTCCTACTTTTTTTTTTTGGTTTTACATATTTATTCAATAGTTTATTATTCATGGCATAGACGACATGGTAAGCCCATGTTAATTTTTTTTTTGGCTGTGCATTGCTTCGTCAGTCCTTCTAGGCTTTAGTAATATACATTCTGTCTTTGTACCCCGAAAAGCAAAACTTCACAAATACAACCGCATTAAGCAAACTATCCAGTAAAATCCCAGTTATGAAGATATAATACGTTTCCATTAGTTTATTCTCCCCCTCAAAATTGTTATTCCTAATGACTAGAATATTGCTTTATATATTTCATCTTATCGGCCACTGCAGAGCTATTCAAGGTGATGTATCTGTAGTCACTTCAGAAGGCAACATGTGAAAAGTTAAACTATAATCAAGTATGGTGTCCTTCATTGTATTTTCTGACTTCACATATCCTTACATAAAATAATATAGGCCAAGGCAAGTTTAAAATAAACTCCTTTAGCATATATTACAAGATTAGTTACATAGTTACAAGAATATTTTTTAGGATTGTTGATAAACCCCTTTTCTCACAATTTCATATGCCTTTATATAGTGCGTATCAAAAAAAAGTTTACACTTTGAAAAAACCCTGGGAATTAAAAAGTAGACAACATGTGGGTATTTTTTTCACATATATTTTTGGGTTTGGGTCTCATCTATCCAATGAAAGTAAAAGTTTTGAAAGAATGTTACACTAGAGTGAGCACTGTCCATTCTCGCAGAAATCTGTTTGCGCAAAAATGCTCGTTTTCACTGTGTGTCGAGGGGAAAGGGCGTAATCAAACTTATCCTGCGAAACATTTCTAATACATTTCCCTTGCACTTTTAGTAAATTGAAATAAAACAGATACATTCAAGCATTTTGGATCAATTTTGCCACCAAAATTGAAATTTCAACACTTTGGGAACACACCCTTAACCCTTTTTGTGCCAGCTGGATCTGAGGACATACCTGAATCTGAACAAAAGTTTATATCAGACATCTCCAGCATTTTTTCACTAAGTTTTTGTCATTTAATGTGGGTTTACATTTCATTTATCATTTAATACTTGCTTCTCCATACTTTTCCCAAGCTTGACAGTGATTAACAAAGTGAAAATCAAGCCTATGTGGATCACAGCTCAGTGTAAAGCAAATACCATCACGATAGCCTTGGTGTGTGGGGGAGTGGGGTTATGCGCAATGCACTCTTTATAGTGTTCTGGGCAATGAAACAAGTTAAAAAAGTAAGATATCTTCAAATCAATTTTATTAGCTAAATTCAAAGTGTTTTTCGTGAATACTTTTATTCGCATAACTATTTCAAAGTTCTGCGCAAATCCTTTTTCACTAACTTTTCAAAAGTAAGTGGTGCTCACTCAAGCGGTAATATTTTTCGACAGCTTATTAATGGATCTGTACCAATGTTAAAATGTGGAAAAATCTTCAGGATATTACAAATGTATAATTTTACAGGATTTTTTCTAAGTGTAAACTTTTTTTTGATACGCACTGTAGTGAATCATGCATGAATCAATTTCTGGTTTGGGACATCCGACATTTCAGCATAAAGCATGCTTTGGAATATAGATTAATTTAAACTAAGTGGAAACCATGGGTCAATTTGACAACAGAATCTATATTTATGATTGCTGTAACATTTATTAGCTGTAGCTTTATGTACTTCAATCCAATACTATAGCCCTGTTCCAAATTGAATAAATAGTTTGATTAAATAAATGGTGCGGGACTCTACAATTATTACATGTAGGAAATAATACATATACATCACTGGCGGATCCAGGGGGGGGGCACAGCCGGCCCGTGCCCCCCCCCCACCTTTGAGAGGTACAATCATTTTTTTATGTAAAACTGCCGTTACAGAGGTGTGTCTCCCTCCCCAATTGAAAGTAAAGACCTTTTTTTTTTTATTATCTAATTATTTTCGTGGACGAAATACCCTTAATTTTGGGTTGAAACCCTTTTTTGGATGCTTGTCAATTTTTTACTCGGGAAAAATGTGCCCCCCCTTAGAAAAATCATGGATCCGCCCCGATATACATTTTCAACTAAGAGGAGGGATGTCTTGTTATTAGACCTGTATTCTTTGCTTGGGGACCATTCCACTAAAGTTGTCAGCGCTGACAAGTTGTCGTTTTCCAACAGTTACAATAAACATAGTCATACATTCTGTGCTTTCAGCCAATAAGCCAGTTCGTAGTTCCTGTCTGCGCATGATCAAAAGATTCTACGCATGATCAGAGGAAGGTCATTTGTACTAAAGTGACATGGTGGTTTAAAATCTAATGAGATGAGCACCAACTTTGATGTCTTGATTATTCATATATTCTTTTGACTAGTGGCATTCATTTACATCCACAAAAAACAACAATGCGTCCAGGAACGACTGGTATTTCACAGTTTGCCAAGTATTGTGCAACTACTGCAACATGCTATGATATGCATTTAAAGTAGGAATGCAACAAACAGCTTCATAATGTGTTAATTGGTGTGCTATTCTAGTCTCCTGGTCCATTCAATTTCTCCATCCTGCTATGTAAGGCAAGCTTACGTAATATCTTGCTTTGAAATCTGCCTATCATAATGAAAGAAATGAAAGGTCATTTGACCAAAACTGTCCATGAAGTAACTACGAACTGGTCTATTGAAACCAAGGAAAGTTGGCAGATTATAAACCTGGTCAGCAGACAAAATAATGTTGATATTGAATCGAATTATTGGTATTTTACCGATTTCAACTAAAGACGCTGGCATTTTAATATTTGTAGATGATAATTATAGGGACGAAACCTTTTTTTACGAGACAATAAAAAACAATATTCTTGATCTTACGAGCCATTGTAGAGTCAGCCTTGGTAGATCCATCAGTAATCGTCACTTTGATAAATGAAAACAGTCAAGATGGCATTTTATCAAATGAAATTTCATGACAATTTATTTTATACACCTCGTCCTCACTGAGTAAACTCTTAATAAGATTTGGTCACACAACTTTTCTGAATTCACTATTTCAATTATTTTCATCACTCTCCAATTTAATACAATTATCTTGTAAGCACATGATTGGCACCTCAGTAAATTTGATGTCTCAAATTCATAATTTTTTATTTTTGAAATCGATTGGGAAGATGTTGTATCGTGGTTGGTAACAAAGATAAAGTCCAAACCTACTTTTCTTGTCAGACTGCTAATTGACTTCTCATTTTACCTTTGTATATTATTGATGAAGTATGTGTTTCGAGATTTCAGATAGATAACTTGATAATGCAATATTCCATTTCGAATTAACGTATACTGATTGAGGCATTTATGGGCATAGGAGATTTTCCATCTTACCAATTTCCGTCTGAGTTGAATCTGAACCTGTGTTGGATGTCGCTGGAATAGAAGTAAGGAAATATTTTAGGGTTTTATCAATATAGAAAGAAGCTTTGGGCTATTTTGTATATACTCTGGCTGTTCAAATTGCGCAGAGGGCTTAAAGATTGAGATTAAAAAATATAAGCAATCACGGAGTCATTTTGGCGTTACAACGCTCTTCGATTACGACTACCGATGTTGAATTCGGATATAGAAAACTATTTGTTTTTAATGACTGGAGGATTGTGAAGCAAGAGAGTATAAATAATGACCACAAAATGTCTGATGATGGTTACATTCAACCTTACCGGTCGTTGAAGAGACTTCCGTGGTAGATGCATCTGTAGTCACTTTAATGAAGAAAATCAATTAAAAATATTTCACAATGGGAAAATGTATTACAGGTTCTTATACCCTTTCTTATTCACCAACATTAATCGCTGAAAAGATGATACAAATACAGTAACAAAATTTTATGTTATTATATATGAAAATATGTATCCACTTGACCACGATCTTCCCATTATGCGAAAAAACATCAATAGTCATTCTTTGCTGATCATTTGTTTGTAAGCTCCGATTGCTTGAGCATTCGTTAGGCCTATCTGCATGGACTTCAAATTTATAAATGTATAATGACAATACTTTTCATAGACGCGGAAGATACGATCTATAAATTATAATTCCAGTTCGTTCGTGCCTTTGCAATGATATGAGAGATTGCTTCAGAAAGATTGGCATAACGTAAAAATGACACCTTACCGGTCGTTGAAAAGATATCCGTGGTAGATGCATCTGTAATCACTATAATGAAGAAAAATGTACGAACAAAACCATAATTAATGATAAACAAGTGGAATGCCTCTGGCCGTCTCACCTGCATCCCGCGATTCAACATAGCAGCAGTGCTGACTTTGAAAACTACTATAACTCGTGACTTTATAGGAAAAGAAAGAAAAAAATTACATTGAATTACCCATTGGAATAATAAACATTGGGGTCAATGGCCATCTACAAGTTACCCAAAATGGACCAATTTTTATATCATAGAAACATGAGCTATATTGTTATGTAATAGATTTGATTTCATTTTACCAATACTTCTCAGTCTCATATGTCATGTATGGAGTTATGTCTGTTGTTGTGTCTGTAATCGCTTCATAGAATACGGGTTTTTAAAGTACCTGAATAAAATATTTCCGTTTAATAACGGTGGCAGATCAAGGGGGCCGGGGTTAGGGATATAACCCCCCCCCCCTGGTCTGCCAAGTAAAAAAGAAGAGAACAGAAAAAAAATCCTAGCTACGCCACTGCCTTTTTGCCTCAATGGGGGCTCCAAATTGACAGATTTTCCTATAAATTATTAAGATGCAAAATAGGGGTTGTGTGACTTCAGCCGCCCCCTGAGGGGGTAGGCTTTATTTTGCCAGCAATTCATTATATGAAACAGAAAAATACTACTCTTTTATCCAAGTGGTTTTCTATATAGGACAAACATCCTTTGTCTCAATGTTGGCTCCAAAGTCGCAGATTTTCTAATAAAAAGTTTGAATACAGAAAATGTGTGGGCGATTTCAGGAGCCGCTGACGGGGGTATAGGCTTTGCTGTACCAGCACTTCTTTATATGTAACTGATAGATGAAAGGCAACTCTTTGGTCTCTATGTGCTTTTAAAACAATTAAAATGGATTGCTCTTTAGCAGAAACATCCTTCAGTGGGGGTTCCAAATTTGCAGATTTTTCCATAAATTTGCAAAATACGGAAAAGGGCGATGGTGTCTTCGGCAACCCACTGACGGGGTGGCTTTCATTTCCCAGCAATTCTTTATATGTAGCAGATAGAAGAAATTCTACTCTTTTGTCTCCAAGTAGTTTAAAACAACAAAAGTGGCTTCATTACATAGTAGAAACACTTTTTTCATCAATCTGTCTCCAAAATGACGAATTTTCCAAGAAATGGGAACAAAACGAAAAAGGTGCTGGGTGACTTGGGGCAGCCCCCTGAGAGGGTAGGCTTTGCTGTGGCTCATTTCTTTAAAATAATGTAGCTGATAGAGAAAACTTACTCTTCCGTCTCCAAGTGATTTCAAGAAAATAAAAGTTGTTTTTACCTAACCGAAGCATCATTTTGCCACACTGAGGGCAAAGGCAAGATATTTTAATAGTCAAGCTTCGGATAAGGGTGGGGGTACCTTCGACAGGCTCTTGCGGGACTATGTTTTAAGGTGCCCGAATGTAATTTCTTGCGACATGCAGAGCAATGCCTCAAGACCTCTAACTTTCCAAGAGGTTTCATTAACAAAAAAGTTGCTTTAACATGTAAAAAACGCCTTTCTGCCCTCATACCCATATATGTAATATACACTTTTCATTCACGACGCGCATAACATGCATTTATATGCGTGCTAGTCACACCAACATAGGCGAGGCAAGATCGATTGAGTCTATTGTACTCTTTTGGAGGGCATGCCAGCGAGCGCATCGTAGTCGGTATCACAAGTGTGACTAGTGGTGTCGTTTTATCGCAATATCGGGAATACATTTGGATGTACTTTACCTATATCTAAGCAAATTAAGACATTAATACTGTCATGAATCATATCAATGTTCTCGTTAATATATCCTCTTTCGTGCAGAAGGCTGATATTTTGCATTAATTGTTGATATCAATGAAAAAAAAAGAAAGATAAATTATATCTATATTTTTATGTTAATAGATGCTCTGAGATCTTATCCTTGAAATGCCATTTAAAAAAATTGTTCATGCTTGAGCGAACAGGGGACGTTTTTGTCGGGGTTCAAAAAGAGGCTTGCGCCAAGATGGCAGAAATTAGAAATTTGATGATTAGACTTTGGGCTAATCAGCAGACTTTCTCTTAATGTTTTCAATATCTTTGCCATACTTTTAGAATTATACTGTCAAATTTGATTTACAAAGTTATTTATTTACCTGCATTGTTTTGTTTTTCATTTAAACTTCTTTTACTTTTGAATTTTCCTTCATAAGTAAGAAAAGAAGACTTTTTGTCAACCCAAGCAAGAAGATTTGCATTATTAATTGGGAGAATTTGTAATCATTCAAATCCTTTTATTACTGGTATGTGAAACAAAATTATGTTATGGTACCCATAAAAGACATGAATCATATTTTCAAGGGGTTATTGAATCCTTCACCAAGTTTATACTTACGTGCTTGACAGGACAAACAGGAAAGGGTTCATGTCTTTCAATGGCAATGGTGTATTGAGTCAATTTTGAAGGATCAAGATATGGCAGATCGGGTAAAATGTATGAAAAAGTTGTGAAGCGAGCAATCAAAAGTTTCCACCTTTTTATTAAAATATCAAATTTTGTGATTTTGACATAATATTCAGTAAATGATATCGTATTTCAATTTCTATGTTTTCGTTATTTTCCTTTCCACTTTTTTTCCTTGGTCATTATTTTCTATTTCTTATTTTCATTATTATTGTTATTTCATTTATTTATTATCATTTTTTGGGGGGGATCACCCCGAGCCCCGCCCATCTGTATGCCACTGTACAAAGGCACCATAACCTTTTTAGCACACAATGAAAGGAATTTAAAAAAAAACACGCTCTCCAATATTTCGCTTTTAAAAAATTGTTCTTGCCTAAAGAAGGAATATTCAAAGCTTAAAGAAAACATATAAAAAAGGAACAACAGATCTATTCAAGCAAATAACAAGATTTGGAAATGAATTTTGACCACATAATTCGAAAATTATGGCACAGATAATGACAAGGTTAAAAGGAAGTCTGCTGATTAGAAAGAAGTTCGACTATCATCTTTATCATTTTATGCCATTTTGGCGCAAGTCTCTGTTTTAACCCCGGACAAAAACATTCCGTGTCCGCTCAAGCATGAACTAAACTATATTATGTTAATAGCATTTGAAGGATAAGACTTCAGAGCACCTATTGACACCAAAATATAGAGATCATAATTTGAAACACAAAAATTTTATAAACTTTTCAGATTTTATACGCACTGTAGATACGCTACTTGTAAAAGAACTAGACACAGCGCAACCCTCTCTGATGGGATAAACATAATTATTTGATGTTAACTCGTAATTATTTTCTCTGTTAAATCCTCAACCTTCTAATGGATACTTTCTAAAAGTGGATAAGATAATCGACCACCTTCTTAAGTTTAAGAATAGGAATACAATATATCAAAACTAAGAAAATACAATGATCTATTATTACCCTGTGCTGAAGTAGTCGTCTGTCTGCAGCCCGATTGTCTCAAGAAGGTACCCGCTAATGTCCCGTAAGCTTGTGGAGTTATTGTACTATAACCATAAGTCGTGACGCTAAATGGGATATCTGGATCAACATGGCTCACGGTATGAACTCCTTCCGTTATTTCTTTTCCCCAGATTGTAGAAACTGCAGTAGTGACATTAGATGCGGTCGACGAGTCCAATAAGACACCGTCTACTTGGATCCCACTCTCATACATGGTGTCTACAGTGATGTCTATATAGTTCGAAGAGACGAAAGAACTCGCAACTGGGA